>NC_140992.1:126077118-126414618 GCF_052327205.1 Somniosus microcephalus | reverse complement strand
AGAGACTGGGAGGTGTGTGTGAGAGAGAGAGAGAGACGGAGAGAGAGAGAGAGACTGGGAGTGAGAGAGAGAGAGAGAGAAAGATTGGGAGTGAGAGAGAGAGAGAGAGAGACTGGGAATGTGAGAGAGAGAGAGAGAGAGACTGGGAGTGTGAGAGAGAGAGAGAGAGAGAGAGAGAGACTGGGAGTGTGAGAGAGAGAGAGATTGGGAGTGTGAGAGAGAGATTGGGAGTGTGAGAGAGAGAGAGATTGGGAGTGTGAGAGAGAGAGAGACTGGGAGTGTGAGAGAGAGAGAGAGACTGGGAGTGTGAGAGAGAGAGATTGGAGTGTGAGAGAGAGGTTGGTAGTGTGAGAGAGAGAGAGACTGGGAGTGAGAGAGAGAGAGATTGGGAAGTGTGAGAGAGAGATTGGCGTGTGAGAGAGAGAGAGATTGGGAGTGTGAGAGAGAGAGGTTGGGAGTGTGAGAGAGAGAGAGATTGGGAGTGTGAGAGAGAGAGGGATTGGGAGTGTGAGAGAGAGAGAGATTGGGAGTGTGAGAGAGAGATTGGAGTGTGAGAGAGAGAGACTGGGAGTGTGAGAGAGAGAGACTGGAGTGTGAGAGAGAGAGACTGGGAGTGTGTGAGAGAGAGAGAGTTTGGGAGTGTGAGAGAGAGAGATTGGGAGTGTGGGAGAGAGAGAGATTGGGAGTGTGAGAGAGAGAGAGATTGGGAGTGTGAGAGAGAGAGAGACTGGGAGTGTGAGAGAGAGAGAGACTGGAGTGTGAGAGAGAGAGAGATGGGAGTGTGAGAGAGAGATTGGGAGTGTGAGTGAGAGAGAGATTGGGAGTGTGAGAGAGAGAGATTGGAAGTGTGAGAGAGAGAGAGATTGGGAGTGTGAGAGAGAGAGAGATTGGGAGTGTGAGAGAGAGAGAGATTGGGAGTGTGAGAGAGAGACTGGGAGTGTGAGAGAGAGAGACTGGGAATGTGTGAGAGAGAGATTGGGAGTGTGAGAGGCAGAGATTGGGAGTGTGTGAGAGAGAGAGAGAGAATGGCAGTGTGAGAGAGAGAGATTGGGAGTGTGATTGGGAGTGTGAGAGAGAGAGATTGCGAGGGTGAGAGAGAGAGAGAGAGACTGGGCCGCCGCGGCCGGTGACTTGGTGGCTTTGGGGTCGGGCTCTCGGGCGGGGCTGTTGACGCCGCGGGGAAGTTTTGTGCGCGGCTGCTCCCGGCACGGCCCGCCGCGGCCGGTGACCTGGTGGCTTTGGGTCGGGCTCTGGGGCGGGGCTGTTGACGCCGTGGGAGGTTTTGTGCGCGGCAGCTCCCGGCATGGCCCGCCGCGGCTGGTGACCTGGTGGCTTTGGGTCGGGCTCTCGGGCGGGGCTGTTGACGCCGCGGGGAAGTTTTTGTGCGCGGCAGCTCCCGGCACGGCCCGCCGCGGCCGGTGACCTGGTGGCTTTGGGTCGGGCTCTGGGGCAGTGCTGTTGACGCCGCAGGGAAGTTTTGTGCGCGGCGGCTCCCGGCACAATCCGCAACTCTAGACCCAGGCAACCCGGGCTGCTAGGCCGTGCCCGGCGCCGGCACAGCCGTTTGAAATGGCCGTCAAAGTAGGCGAGCCTCCGGGCGAAGGGCAAGGGATCACTTCATTTCCTACTCTTGCTAAATACAAATTAAAACTCAGATAAATTGTTATTTTCCTTAGTTCCCGAACACACAGAAAGTGTGGGAAAAAAATCGTGAAGAATCAAGATGGCGGCCACTCACCTCAGTTCAGAATGATAAGGCCCACCCCCACACGTACCAATTGGTTGACCGTCAGCTCACTGAAGTGTAGGATTGGTCAATCATCAAGTCACTCAACACTCAACTGTAGGATGGCCCGCCCGCACGTGCAATGAACCCGCCCCCGTGATGCAGCGATTGGTCAACCGTCGGTCAACTGTCAGGTTGCTCGACCGTACGATTGGTCAACCTTCACGTCACTCAATGCTAATGAGCAAATGAGCGGAACTTTTCCCATTTAATGAGCGGAATTTTGAACATTTTTTGGATACCGTGGGCATGATTTTTGTCTGACGGAAAAGTAAATACGCCTATGACTGGTCCGTAATCGTAAGCTTTCTTTTGATGTGACGCGCGTGTAGGTACGCTCTATAACTTTCGAACGTATAGAGAACGGACAGACAGACAGACAGACAGAAAGACAGACAGACAGACAGACAGACCGACAGACAGACAGAAGAGGTCTTTTATATATATAGACTAGCTGGGGGTGCCCGGCGGTTGCCAAGGCTTTTTTGAGGGCATGTTGTTGTTGGAAGAGAGAGAGAGCGAGAGTTGGGGGTTAGAGAAGAGAGCAAGTTGGGGGAAGAGAGAGAGCGACTGGGGGGAAGAGAGAGAGCGACTGGGGGGAAGAGAGAGAGCTACTGGGGGGGAAGAGAGAGAGCGAGAGATGGGGAAGAGAGAGCGAGAGACTGGGGGAAGAGAGAGAGCAAGAGACTGGGGGGGAAGAGAGAGAGCGAGAGACTGGGGGGGAAGAGAGAGAGCGACTGGGGGGAAGGGGGAGGAAGGGGAAGGGGAGGAAGGGGAGGAAGGAGGGGAGGGGGAGGGAAGGAGGAGGGGGAGGGAGGGAAGGGGGGAGCAGGAGGGGGGAGAGGGGAGGGGGGAGGGAAGGGGGATAGGGAAGGGAGGGGGAGAAGGTGGGGGTGGGAGGAGAGGGAGAGGGAGGGGAGGGAGAGAGGGGAGGCAGAGGGAAGGAGAGAGAGGGGGAAGGAGAGAGAGAGAGAGAGAGGGAAGGAGAGAGAGACAGAGAGAGAGAGGAAAGGAGAGAGAGAGAGAGAGGGAAGGAGAGAGAGAGAGAGATTGGGAGTGTGAGAGAGAGAGATTGGGAGTGTGAGAGAGAGAGAGATTGGGACTGTGAGAGAGAGAGTGATTGGGAGTATGAGAGAGAGAGATTGGGAGTGTGAGAGAGAGAGATTGGGAGTGTAAGAGAGAGAGAGATTGGGAGTGTGAGAGAGAGAGAGATTGGGAGTGTGAGAGAGAGAGAGATTGGGAGTGTGAGAGAGAGAGAGATTGGGAGTGTGAGAGAGAGATTGGGAGTGTGAGAGAGAGAGAGACTGGGAGTGAGAGAGAGTGATTGGGAGTGTGAGAGAGAGAGACTGGGAGTGAGAGAGAGAGATTGGGAGTGTGAGAGAGATTGGGAGTGTGAGAGAGAGAGACTGGGAGTGAGAGAGAGAGAGAGATTGGGAGTATGAGAGAGAGAGAGATTGGGAGTGTGAGAGAGAGAGAGATTGGGAGTGTGAGAGAGAGAGATTGGGAGTGTGAGAGAGAGAGAGATTGGGAGTGTGAGAGAGCGAGAGATTGGGAGTGTGAGAGAGAGATTGGGAGTGTGAGAGAGAGAGATTGGGAGTGTGTGAGAGAGAGAGAGATTGGGAGTGTGAGAGAGAGAGAGATTGGGAGTATGAGAGAGAGATTGGAGTGTGAGAGAGAGAGATTGGGAGTGTAAGAGAGAGAGAGATTGGGAGTGTGAGAGAGAGAGAGATTGGGAGTGTGAGAGAGAGAGAGATTGGGAGTGTGAGAGAGAGATTGGGAGTGTGAGAGAGAGAGAGATTGGGAGTGTGAGAGAGAGAGAGATTGGAAGTGTGAGAGAGAGAGAGATTGGGAGTGTGAGAGAGAGAGATTGGGAGTGTGAGAGAGAGGAGACTGGGAGTGAGAGAGAGAGATTGGGAGTGTGAGAGAGAGAGACTGGGAGTGAGAGAGAGAGATTGGGAGTGTGAGAGAGAGATTGGGAGTGTGAGAGAGAGAGACTGGGTGAGAGAGAGAGAGAGATTGGGAGTATGAGAGAGAGAGAGATTGGTAGTGTGAGACAGAGAGAGATTGGGAGTGTGAGACAGAGAGATTGGGAGTGTGAGAGAGAGAGAGATTGGGAGTGTGAGAGAGAGAGATTGGGAGTGTGAGAGAGAGAGAGAGATTGGGAGAGTGAGAAGAGAGAGAGATTGGGAGTGTGAGAGAGGAGTGGGAGAGTGTGTGTGAGAGAGAGAGAGACTGGGAGTGTGAGAGAGAGAGAGAGTGGGAGTGTGAGAGAGAGAGAACTGGGAGTGAGAGAGAGAGAGAGAGAGAGAGAGAGAGAAGGGAGTGCGAGAGAGAGAGTGGGAGTGTGAGAGAGAGAGACTGGGAGTGAGAGAGAGAGAGAGACAGGGAGTGTGTGAGAGAGACTGGGAGTGTGTGAGAGAGAGAGAGAGACTGGGAGTGAGAGAGAGAGAGAGACTGGGAGTGTGAGAGAGAGAGAGGAGAGAGGACTGGGAGTGTGTGTGAGAGAGAGGAGAGAGAGACGGAGAGAGAGAGAGAGACTGGGAGTGAGAGAGAGAGAGAGAAAGATTGGGAGTAAGAGAGATGAGAGAGAGAGACTGGAATTGGGAGAGAGAGAGAGAGAGAGACTGGGAGTGTGAGAGAGAGAGAGAGAGAGAGAGACTGGGAGTGTGAGAGAGAGAGAGATTGGGAGTTGTGAGAGAGAGATTGGGTAGTGTGAGAGAGAGAGATTGGGAGTGTGAGAGAGAGAGAGACTGGGAGTGTGAGAGAGAGAGAGACTGGGATGTGAGAGAGAGAGAGAGATTGGGAGTGTGAGAGAGAGATTGGTAGTGTCGAGAGAGAGAGAGACTGGGAGTGAGAGAGAGAGAGATTGGGAGTGTGAGAGAGAGATTGGGAGTGTGAGAGAGAGAGAGATTGGAGTGTGAGAGAGAGGGTTGGGAGTGTGAGAGAGAGAGAGATTGGGAGTGTGAGAGAGAGAGGATGGGAGTGTGAGGAGAGAGAGATTGGGAGTGTGAGAGAGAGATTGGGAGTGTGAGAGAGAGAGACTGGTGTGAGAGAGAGAGACTGGGAGTGTGATAGAGAGAGACTGGGAGTGTGTGAGAGAGAGAGAGTTGGGAGTGTGAGAGAGAGAGATTGGGAGTGTGGGAGAGAGAGAGATTGGGAGTGTGAGAGAGAGAGAGATTGGGAGTGTGAGAGAGAGAGAGACTGGGAAGTGTGAGAGAGAGAGAGACTGGGAGTGAGAAGAGAGAGAGAGATTGGGAGTATGAGAGAGAGAGAGATTGGGAAGTGTGAGAGAGAGAGAGATTGGTGAGTGTGAGAGAGAGAGATTGGGAGTGTGAGAGAGAGAGAGAATGGGAGTGTGAGAGAGAGCGAGAGATTGGGAGTGTGAGAGAGAGATTGGGAGTGTGAGAGAGAGAGATTGGGAGTGTGAGAGAGAGAGAGGACTGGGAGTGTGAGAGAGAGAGAGACTGGGAATGTGAGAGAGAGAGAGATTGGGAGTGTGAGAGAGAGATTGGTAGTGTGAGAGAGAGAGAGACTGGGAGTGAAGAGAGAGAGAGATTGGGAGTGTGAGAGAGAGATTGGGAGTGTGAGAGAGAGAGATTGGGAGTGTGAGAGAGACGAGGTTGGGAGTGTGAGAGAGAGAGAGATTGGGAGTGTGAGAGAGAGTGATTGGGAGTGTGAGAGAGAGAGAGATTGGGAGTGTGAGAGAGAGATTGGGAAGTGTGAGAGAGAGAGACGGGGAGTGTGAGAGAGAGAGACTGGGAGTGTGAGAGAGAGAGACTGGGAGGTGTGAGAGAGAGAGAGTTTGGGAGTGTGAGAGAGAGAGATTGGGAAGTGTGGGAGAGAGAGAGATTGGGAGTGTGAGAGAGAGAGAGATTGGAGTGGTGAGAGAGAGAGAGACTGGGAGTGTGAGAGAGAGAGAGACTGGGAGTGTGAGAGAGAGAGAGATTGGGAGTGTGAGAGAGAGATTGGGAGTGTGAGAGAGAGAGAGATTGGGAGTGTGGAGAGAGAGAGAGATTGGAAGTGTGAGAGAGAGAGAGATTGGGAGTGTGAGAGAGAGAGAGATTGGAGTGTGAGAGAGAGAGAGATTGGGAGTGTTGAGAGAGAGACTGGGAGTGTGAGAGAGAGACTGGGAATGTGAGAGAGAGAGACTGGGAGTGTGAGAGGAGAGATTGGGAGTGTGTGAGAGAGAGAGAGAGATTGGCAGTGTGAGAGTGAGAGATTGGGAGTGTGATTGGGAGTGTGAGAGAGAGAGATTGCGAGGGTGAGAGAGAGAGAGAGAGACTGGGCTGCCGCGGCCGGTGACCTGGTGGCTTTGGTTCGGGCTCTCGGGCGGGGCTGTTGACGCCGCGGGGAAGTTTTGTGCGCGGCTGCTCCCGGCAACGGCCCGCCGCGGCCGGTGACCTTGTGGCTTTGGGTCGGGCTCTGGGGCGGGGCTGTTGACGCCGTGGGGAGGTTTTGTGCGCGGCAGCTCCCGGCATGGCACGCCGCGGCTGGTGACCTGGTGGCTTTGGGTCGGGCTCTCGGGCGGGACTGTTGACGCCGCGGGGAAGTTTTGTGCGCGGCAGCTCCCGGCACGGCCCGCCGCGGCCGGTGACCTGGTTGGCTTTGGGTCGGGCTCTGGGGCGGGGCTGTTGACGCCGCAGGGAAGTTTTGTGCGTGGCGGCTCCCGGCACGATCCCGCAACTCTAGACCCAGGCAACCCGGGCTGCTAGGCCGTGCCCGGCGCCGCACAGCCGTTTGAAATGGCCGTCAAAGTAGGCGAGCCTCCGGGCGAAGGGCAGGGATCACTTCATTTCCTACTCTTGCTAAATACAATTTAAAACTCAGATAAATTGTTATTTTCCTTAGTTCCCTAACACACAGAAAGTGTGGGAAAAATCAAGATGGCGGCCACTCACCTCAGTTCAGAATGATAAGGCCCACCCCCACACGTACCAATTGGTTGACCGTCAGCTCACTGAACTGTAGGATTGGTCAATCATCAAGTCACTCAACACTCAACTGTAGGATTGGCCCGCCCGCACGTGCAATGAACCCGCCCCCGTGACGCAGCGATTGGTCAACCGTCGGTCAACTGTCAGGTTGCTCGACCGTACGATTGGTCAACCTTCACGTCACTCAATGCTAATGAGCAAATGAGCGGAACTTTTCCCATTTAATGAGCGGAATTTGAACATTTTTTGGATACCGTGGGCATGATTTTTGTCTGACGGAAAAGTAAATACGCCTATGACTGGTCCGTAGTCGTAAGCTTTCTTTTGAGGTGACGCGCGTGTAGGTACGCTCTATAACTTTCGAACGTATAGAGAACGGACAGACAGACAGACAGACAGAAAGACAGACAGACAGACAGACAGACCGACAGACAGACAGAAGAGGTCTTTTATATATATAGACTAGCTGGGGGTGCCGGCGGTGCCAAGGCTTTTTTGAGGCATGTTTGTTGTTGGAAGAGAGAGAGAGAGAGTTGGGGTAAGAGAGAGAGCAAGTTGGGGGAAGAGAGAGAGCGACTGGGGGGAAGAGAGGGAGCGACTGGGGGGAAGAGAGAGAGCTACTGGGGGGGAAGAGAGAGAGCGAGAGATGGGGAAGAGAGAGCGAGAGACTGGGGGGAAGAGAGAGAGCAAGAGACTGGGGGGAAGAGAGAGAGCGAGAGACTGGGGGGGAAGAGAGAGAGCGACAGGGGGGAAGGGGGAGGAAGGGGAAGGGGGAGGAAGGGGAGGAAGGAGGGGAGGGGGAGGGAAGGGGGAGGGGGAGGGAGGGAAGGGGGAGCAGGAGGGGGGGAGAGGGGAGGGGGGAGGGAAGGGGGGATAGGGAAGGGAGGGGGAGAAGGTGGGGGAGGGAGGAGAGGGAGAGGGAGGGAGGGAGAGAGGGGAGGCAGAGGGAAGGAGAGAGAGAGGGGGAAGGAGAGAGAGAGAGAGAGAGGGAAGGAGAGAGAGACAGAGAGAGAGGAAAGGAGAGAGAGAGAGAGAGGGGAAGGAGAGAGAGAGAGAGATTGGGAGTGTGAGAGAGAGAGTGATTGGGAGTACGAGAGAGAGAGATTGGGGAGTGTGAGAGAGAGAGATTGGGAGTGTAAGAGAGAGAGAGATTGGGAGTGTGAGAGAGAGAGAGATTGGGAGTGTGAGAGAGAGAGAGATTGGGAGTGTGAGAGAGAGATTGGGAGTGTGAGAGAGAGAGAGACTGGGAGTGAGAGAGAGTGATTGGGAGTGTGAGAGAGAGAGACTGGGAGTGAGAGAGAGAGATTGGGAGTGTGAGAGAGATTGGGAGTGTGAGAGAGAGAGACTGGGAGTGAGAGAGAGAGAGAGATTGGAGTATGAGAGAGAGAGAGATTGGGAGTGTGAGAGAGAGAGAGATTGGAAGTGTTGAGAGAGAGAGATTGGGAGTGTGAGAGAGAGAGAGATTGGGAGTGTGAGAGAGCGAGAGATTGGGAGTGTGAGAGAGAGATTGGGAGTGTGAGAGAGAGAGATTGGGAGTGTGAGAGAGAGAGAGATTGGGAGTGTGAGAGAGAGAGAGATTGGGAGTATGAGAGAGAGAGATTGGGAGTGTGAGAGAGAGAGATTGGGAGTGTAAGAGAGGAGAGATTGGGAGTGTGAGAGAGAGAGAGATTGGGAGTGTGAGAGAGAGAGAGATTGGGAGTGTAAGAGAGAGAGAGATTGGGAGTGTGAGAGAGAGAGAGATTTGGAGTGTGAGAGAGAGAGAGATTGGAGGTGTGAGAGAGAGAGATTGGGAGTGTGAGAGAGAGAGATTGGGAGTGTGAGAGAGAGATTGGGAGTGTGAGAGAGAGAGACTGGGAGTGAGAGAGAGAGATTGGGGAGTGTGAGAGAGAGAGACTGGGAGTGAGAGAGAGAGATTGTGAGTGTGTGAGAGAGAGATTGGAGTGTGAGAGAGAGACGACTGGATGAGAGAGAGAGTCGAGATTGGGAGTATGAGAGAGAGAGAGATTGGGAGTGTGAGACAGAGAGAGATTGGGATTTGTGGAGACAGAGAGATGGGAGTGTGAGAGAGAGAGAGATTGGGAGTGTGAGAGAGAGAGATTGGGGAGTGTGAGAGAGAGAGAGAGATTGGGAGAGTGAGAGATGAGAGAGATTGGGAGTGTGAGAGAGAGAGTGGGAGTGTGTGTGAGAGGAGAGAGAGACTGGGAGTGTGAGAGAGAGAGAGAGAGTGGGAGTGTGAGAGAGAGAGACTGGGAGTGAGAGAGAGAGAGAGAGAGAGAGAGAGGGAGTGTGAGAGAGAGAGTGGGAAGTGTGAGAGAGAGAGACTGGGAGTGAGAGAGAGAGAGAGACAGGGAGTGTGTGAGAGAGACTGGGAGTGTGTTGAGAGAGAGAGAGAGACTGGGAGTGAGAGAGAGAGAGAGACTGGGAGTGTGAGAGAGAGAGAGAGAGAGAGAGACTGGGAGTGTGTGTGAGAGAGAGAGAGAGACGGAGAGAGAGAGAGAGACTGGGAGTGAGAGAGAGAGAGAGAGAAAGATTGGGAGTGAGAGAGAGAGAGAGAGAGACCGGGAATGGTGAGAGAGAGAGAGAGAGAGAGACTGGGAGTGTGAGAGAGAGAGAGAGAGAGAGAGACTGGAGTGTGAGAGAGAGAGAGATTGGGAGTGTGAGAGAGAGATTGGGAGTGTGAGAGAGAGAGATTGGGAGTGTGAGAGAGAGAGAGATGGGAGTGTGAGAGAGAGAAGCGACTGGGAATGTGAGAGAGAGAGAGATTGGGAGTGTGAGAGAGAGATTGGTAGTGTGAGAGAGAGAGAGACTGGGAGTGAGAGAGAGAGAGATTGGGAGTGTGAGAGAGAGATTGGGAGTGTGAGAGAGAGAGATTGGGAGTGTGAGAGAGAGAGGTTGGAGTGTGAGAGAGAGAGAGATTGGGAGTGTGAGAGAGAGAGGGATTGGGAGTGTGAGAGAGAGAGAGATTGGGAGTGTGAGAGAGAGATTGGGAGTGTGAGAGAGAGAGACTGGGAGTGTGAGAGAGAGAGACTGGGAGTGTGAGAGAGAGAGATTGGGAGTGTGTGAGAGAGAGAGGAGTTTGGGAGTGTGAGAGAGAGAGATTGGGAGTGTGGGAGAGAGAGAGGATTGGGAGTGTGAGAGAGAGAGAGATTGGGAGTGTGAGTGAGAGAGAGACTGGGAGTGTGAGAGAGAGAGAGACTGGGAGTGTGAGAGAGAGAGAGATTGGGAGTGTGAGAGAGAGATTGGGAGTGTGAGAGAGAGAGAGATTGGGAGTGTGAGAGAGAGAGATTGGAAGTGTGAGAGAGAGAGAGATTGGGAGTGTGAGAGAGAGAGAGATTGGGAGTGTGAGAGAGAGAGAGATTAGGAGTGTGAGAGAGAGACTGGAGTGTGAGAGAGAGAGACTGGGAATGTGAGAGAGAGAGACTGGGAGTGTGAGAGGGAGAGATTGGGAGTGTGTGAGAGAGAGAGAGAGATTGGCAGTGTGAGAGAGAGAGATTGGGAGTGTGATTGGGAGTGTGAGGAGAGAGAGATTGCGAGGGTGAGAGAGAGAGAGAGAGACTGGGCCGCCGCGGCGGTGACCTGGTGGCTTTGGGTCGGGCTCTCGGGCGGGGCTGTTGACGCCGCGGGGAAGTTTTGTGCGCGGCTGCTCCCGGCACGGCCCGCCGCGGCCGGTGACCTTGTGGCTTTGGGTCGGGCTCTGGGGCGGGGCTGTTGACGCCGTGGGGAGGTTTTGTGCGCGGCAGCTCCCGGCATGGCACGCCGCGGCTGGTGACCTGGTGGCTTTGGGTCGGGCTCTCGGGCGGGACTGTTGACGCCGCGAGGAAGTTTTGTGCGCGGCAGCTCCCGGCACGGCCCGCCGCGGCCGGTGACCTGGTGGCTTGGGTCGGGCTCTGGGGGCGGGGCTGTTGACGCCGCAGGGAAGTTTTGTGCGCGGCGGCTCCCGGCACGATCCGCAACTCTAGACCCAGGCAACCGGGCTGCTAGGCCGTGCCCGGCGCCGGCACAGCCGTTTGAAATGGCCGTCAAAGTAGGCGAGCCTCCGGGCGAAGGGCAGGGGATCACTTCATTTCCTACTCTTGCTAAATACAATTTAAAAACTCAGATAAATTGCTATTTTCCTTAGTTCCCTAACACACAGAAAGTGTGGGAAAAATCAAGATGGCGGCCACTCACCTCAGTTCAGAATGATAAGGCCCACCCCCACACGTACCAATTGCTTGACCGTCAGCTCACTGAACTGTAGGATTGGTCAATCATCAAGTCACTCAACACTCAACTGTAGGATGGCCCGCCCGCACGTGCAATGAACCCGCCCCCGTGACGCAGCGATTGGTCAACCGTCGGTCAACTGTCAGGTTGCTCGACCGTACGATTGGTCAACCTTCACGTCACTCAATGCTAATGAGCAAATGAGCGGAACTTTTCCCATTTAATGAGCGGAATTTTGAACATTTTTTGGATACCGTGGGCATGATTTTTGTCTGACGAAAAGTAAATACGCCTATGACTGGTCCGTAATCGTAAGCTTTCTTTTGATGTGACGCGCATGTAGGTACGCTCTATAACTTTCGAACGTATAGAGAACGGACAGACAGACAGACAGACAGAAAGACAGACAGACAGACAGACCGACAGACAGACAGAAGAGGTCTTTTATATATATAGACTAGCTGGGGGTGCCCGGCGGTGCCAAGGCTTTTTTGAGGGCATGTTGTTGTTGGAAGAGAGCGAGAGAGAGTTGGGGATAAGAGAGAGAGCAAGTTGGGTGAAGAGAGAGAGCGACTGGGGGGAAGAGAGAGAGCGACTGGGGGGAAGAGAGAGAGCTACTGGGGGGGAAGAAGAGAGTGAGAGATGGGGAAGAGAGAGCGAGAGACTGGGGGGAAGAGAGAGAGCAAGAGACTGGGGGGAAGAGAGAGAGCGAGAGACTGGGGGGGAAGAGAGAGAGCGACTGGGGGGAAGGGGGAGGAAGGGGAAGGGGGAGGAAGGGGAGGAAGGAGGGGAGGGGGAGGGAAGGGGGGAGGGGGAGGGAGGGAAGGGGGGAGCAGGAGGGGGGAGAGGGGAGGGGGGAGGGAAGGGGGGATAGGGGAGGGGAGGGGGAGAGGTGGGGGGAGGGAGGAGAGGGAGAGGAGGGGAGGGACAGAGGGGAGCAGAGGGAAGGAGAGAGGAGAGGGGGAAGGAGAGAGAGAGAGAGAGAGGGAAGGAGAGAGAGACAGAGAGAGAGAGGAAAGGAGAGAGAGAGAGAGAGGGAAGGAGAGAGAGAGAGAGATTGGCAGTGTGAGAGAGAGAGATTGGGAGTGTAAGAGAGAGAGAGATTGGGAGTGTGAGAGAGAGAGAGATTGGGAGTGTGAGAGAGAGAGAGATTGGGAGTGTGAGAGAGAGAGAGATTGGGAGTGTGAGAGAGAGATTGGGAGTGTGAGAGAGAGAGAGACTGGGAGTGAGAGAGAGTGATTGGGAGTGTGAGAGAGAGAGGACTGGGAGTGAGAGAGAGAGATTGGGAGTGTGAGAGAGATTGGGAGTGTGAGAGAGAGAGACTGGGAGTGAGAGAGAGAGAGAGATTGGGAGTATGAGAGGGAGATTGGGTGTGAGAGAGAGAGAGATTGGGAGTGTGAGAGAGAGAGATTGGGAGTGTGAGATGAGAGAGAGAGATTGGGAGTGTGAGAGAGCGAGAGATTGGGAGTGTGAGAGAGAGATTGGGAGTGTGAGAGAGAGAGATTGGGAGTGTGAGAGAGAGGAGATATTGGGAGGTGTGAGAGAGAGAGATTGGAGTATGAGAGAGAGAGATTGGGAGTGTGAGAGAGAGAGATTGGGAGTGTGAAGAGAGAGAGAGATTGGGGGTGAGAGAGAGAGATGAGATTGGGAGATGAGAGAGAGAGAGAGATTGGGAGTGTGAGAGAGAGATTGGGAGTGTGAGAGAGAGAGAGATTGGGAGTGTGAGAGAGAGAGAGATTGGGAGTGTGAGAGAGAGAGATTGGGAGTGTGAGAGAGAGAGATTGGAGTGGTGAGAGAGAGAGACTGGGAGTGAGAGAGAGAGATTGGAGTGTGGAGAGAGAGAGATTGGGAGTGTGAGAGAGAGATTGGGAGTGTGAGAGAGAGAGATTAGATTGGGAGTGTGAGAGAGAGAGATATTGGGAGTGTGAGAGAGAGAGAGATTGGGAGTATGAGAGAGAGAGATTGGGAGTGTGAGAGAGAGAGATTGGGGGTGTAAGAGAGAGAGAGATTGGGGGTGTGAGAGAGAGAGAGATTGGGAGTGAGAGAGAGAGAGAGATTGGGAGTGTGAGAGAGAGATTGGGAGTGTGAGAGAGAGAGAGACTGGGAGTGAGAGAGAGTGATTGGGAGTGTGAGAGAGAGAGACTGGGAGTGAGAGAGAGAGATTGGGAGTGTGAGAGAGATTGGGAGTGTGAGAGAGAGAGACTGGGAGTGAGAGAGAGAGAGAGATTGGGAGTATGAGAGAGAGAGAGATTGGGAGTGTGAGAGAGAGAGAGATTGGGAGTGTGAGAGAGAGAGATTGGGAGTGTGAGAGAGAGAGAGATTGGGAGTGTGAGAGAGCGAGAGATTGGGAGTGTGAGAGAGAGATTGGGAGTGTGAGAGAGAGAGATTGGGAGTGTGAGAGAGAGAGAGATTGGGAGTGAGAGAGAGAGAGAGATTGGGAGTGTGAGAGAGAGATTGGGAGTGTGAGAGAGAGAGAGATTGGGAGTGTGAGAGAGAGAGAGATTGGGAGTGTGAGAGAGAGAGAGATTGGGAGTGTGAGAGAGAGAGATTGGGAGTGTGAGAGAGACAGACTGGGAGTGAGAGAGAGAGATTGGGAGTGTGAGAGAGAGAGAGATTGGGAGTGTGAGAGAGAGATTGGGAGTGTGAGAGAGAGAGATTGGGAGTGTGAGAGAGAGAGATATTGGGAGTGTGAGAGAGAGAGAGATTGGGAGTATGAGAGAGAGAGATTGGGAGTGTGAGAGAGAGAGATTGGGAGTGTAAGAGAGAGAGAGATTGGGGGTGTGAGAGAGAGAGAGATTGGGAGTGAGAGAGAGAGAGAGATTGGGAGTGTGAGAGAGAGATTGGGAGTGTGAGAGAGAGAGAGATTGGGAGTGTGAGAGAGAGAGAGATTGGGAGTGTGAGAGAGAGAGAGATTGGGAGTGTGAGAGAGAGAGATTGGGAGTGTGAGAGAGAGAGACTGGGAGTGAGAGAGAGAGATTGGGAGTGTGAGAGAGAGAGACTGGGAGTGAGAGAGAGAGATTGGGAGTGTGAGAGAGAGATTGGGAGTGTGAGAGAGAGAGACTGGGAGTGAGAGAGAGAGAGAGATTGGGAGTATGAGAGAGAGAGAGATTGGAAGTGTGAGAGAGAGAGAGATTGGGAGTGTGAGACAGAGAGATTGGGAGTGTGAGAGAGAGAGAGATTGGGAGTGTGAGAGAGAGAGATTGGGAGTGTGAGAGAGAGAGAGAGATTGGGAGAGTGAGAGAGAGAGAGATTGGGAGTGTGAGAGAGAGAGAGATTGGGAGTGTGATAGAGAGAGAGAGATTGGGAGTGTGAGAGAGAGATTGGGAGTGTGAGAGAGAGAGATTGGGAGTGTGAGAGAGAGAGAGATTGGGAGTGTGAGAGAGAGAGAGATTGGGAGTGTGAGAGAGAGAGATTGGGAGTGTGAGAGAGAGATTGGGAGTGTGAGAGAGAGAGATTGGGAGTGTGAGAGAGAGAGAGAGAGAGACTGGGCCACCGCGGCCGCTCACCTGATGGCTTTGGGTCGGGCTCTGGGGCGGGGCTGTTGACGCCGCGGGGAAGTTTTGCGTGCGGCAGATCCCGGCACGGCCCGCCGCGGCCGGTGACGTGGTGGCTTTGGGTCGGGCTCTCGGGCGGGGCTGTTGACGCCGTGGGGAAGTTTTGTGCGCGGCAGCTCCCGGCACGGCCCGCCGTGGCCGGTAACCTGGTGGCATGGGTCGGGCTCTGGGGCGGGGCTGTTGACGCCGCGGGGAAGTTTTGTGCGCGGCAGCTCCCGGCACGGCCCGCCGCAGCCGGTGACCTGGTGGCTTTGGGTCAGGCTCTGGGGCGGGGCTGTTGACGCCGCGGGGAAGTTTTGTGTGCGGCGGCTCCCGGCACGGTCCGCAACTCAAGGCCCAGGCAACCCGGGCTGCTAAGCCGCACCCGGCGCCAGCACAGCCGCTCAAAAAGGGCGTCAAAGTAGGCGAGCCTCCGGGCGAAGGGCAGGGGATCACTTCATTTCCTACTGTTGCTAAATACAATTTAAAACTCAAATAAATTGTTATTTTCCTTAGTTCCCTAACACACAGAAAGTGTGGGAAAAAATCGTGAAGAATCAAGATGGCGGCCACTCACCTCGGTTCAGAATGATAAGGCCCGCCCACATACATTTTTCAACCGTCAGGTCACTGAACTGTAGGATTGGTCAATCATCAAGTCACTCAACACTCAACTGTAGGATGGCTCGCCCGCACGCGCAATGAACCCGCCCCTGTGATGCAGCAATTGGTCAACCGTCGGTCAACTGTCAGGTTGCTCGACCGCACGATTGGTCAACCTTCACGTCACTCAATGCTAATGAGCAAATGAGCGGAACTTTTCCCATTTAATGTGCGGAATTTTGAACGTTTTTTGGATACCGTGGGCATGATTTTTGTCTGACGGAAAAGTAAATACACCTATGACCGGTCCGTAATCATAAGCTTTCTTTTGATGTGATGCGCGTGTAGGTACGCTCTATAACTTTCGAACGTATAGAGAACGGACAGACAGACGGACAGACAGACAGACAGACAAGATATATATATATATTTTATCCACACTTTTTGTCTGTGTCTTTGTTTCTTCTCCCCCACATGGCAGCTGTCTCTCATTCTGCCAGTGTAATTTACACTTCATCTGGAGCCATCCTTTGTTTCTTAACCTCTTCCATTACCATCTCCTTTTGCCTTGAATATTTCTTAATATCTCTTAATCTCTTCCGCCTTCCATCCTATCACAGACCTTCCCTTTTGTTCTTTCATCCCCTCCCCCCTTTCCCAGCCTCTTCACTTGCTTAAAAATCTGTTCCATTTCTTGCTTTTTTCCAGTTCTGACAAAAAGTCATCGACCTAAAACCTTAACTCTGTTTCTCTCTTCACAGATGCTGCCTGACCTGCTGAGTTTCTCCAGCATTTTCTGTTTTTATCCCAATACTCATTATCTAGGCTCACATGTGAAGGATGGCCAATTGGGTGAACTGTTGAGGCTTTGCCAATGGCCATGGGATCACACACCAGCAATGGACAGTAACATCAGACTTTTCTTTGAGTTAGCCAAGGGTTCAACATGAGTGGAAATCCACCCCCATGTTTAAGAGTCTCAAAATGAAATGAATGAGATATCCACACGGTAGAGTTTTCTTTTGCCCTTTATGGAGTGTATACTTTTTTCCAGTAGGCAGTATTGCTGGAATCATAGAATCATAGAATCATTACAGTACAGTAGGGGGCCATTCGGCCCGCCAAGCCCGTGCCAGCTCTTTGCAAGGCCACTTCAGCTAGTCCCACTCCTCCACCCTTTCCCCGTAGCCCTACAATTTTTTTTCCTTCACGTACTTATCCAATTCCCTTTTGAAAGTCTACCTCCACCATGCTCTCAGGCAGTGAATTCCAGGTCCGAACCACTCACTGCTTAAAAAGTTTTTCCTCATGCCGCCTTTGGTTCTTCTGCCAATCACCTTAAATCTGTGTCCTCTGGTTCTCGACCCTTCCGCCAATGGGAACAGTTTCTCTCTATCGACTCTGTCTAAGCCCCTCATCATTTTGAACACCTCTATCAAATCTCCTCTCAATCTTCTCTGCTCTAAGGAGAACAACCCCAGCTTCTCCAGTCTATCCACGTAACTGAAGTCCCTCATCCCTGGAATCATTCTTGTAAATCTTTTCTGCACCCTCTCTAAGGCTTGCACATCCTTCCTAAAGTGCGGTGCCCAGAGTTGGACTCAACACTCCTGTTGAGGTCTGACCAGTTTTTTATAAAGGTTCATCATAACTTCCTTGCTTTTGTACTCTAAGGGCAGGATTTTCATTGGGCCGTGGAGGTGGGATTGAAGGCGTGTGGGGGGTTAAAATCTGGAAATCGGGGGGCACAAACCCATCCCGCCCCCAACTCGCCTCCATGCCAGTTTCAAAGGAGGCGGATACCTGACCTGTGCTGGGACCTGCCTCCCCGAGGCGGGAAGGGGATTAGTGCCAATTAACTGCCTGTTAACAGGTAGTTAACAGGCAGTTTTTAGCCTAATCCCTATTTTTATTGCTGAAGTGTGGGATTCCCGACGGCTCCAAACCACGCCAAGTTAGCGAGGCGCATGAGTTCAGAGGTAAGTGTGTTTGGTGTGTGTAAAGTGTTTAAAGAAGTTTTACTTACATTTACTTACCTTTACAGCTTTCCTTCCTTCAGGTCTCGGGAGTCCCTCATCTCATCGGCACAGAAAGCAGAATGGCCGTGAGCTGTCAAAAGTTGCAGCATTCAGCTTTCTGTTCTGGATCAGCCTGAGAGGAAGGAATTAACTTGGAGTACAGATTGTCAGTGTTTGACAGCTTCAAACAGCTGTCAAACGCTGATATTTCATCTGTCAAAAGCTTTTGACAGATGAAATGTCAATCTGTGATGTCACTTGTTGCTGGGTGGCCCTTAATTGGCCTGCTGAGCCCGCTGGGTGGGCTCAACAAGGTCAATCAAGTCAAAATCACGTGGGTTGGCCACAACTCGATGGAGGCGGGACTACAACCCCGAAAGTTGTAGTCCCTCCTCCTACACGCCTCCTCAATGAAAATCCAGCCCTATGCCTCTATTTATAAAGCCCAGGATCCCATATGCTTTTTTAACAGCTTTCTCAAACTGTCCTGCCACTTTCAATGATTTGTGCACATATACCCCAGGTCTCCCTGTTCATGCACCCCCTTTAGAATTGTACCCTTTAGTTTATATTGCCTCTCCTCATTCTTCCTGCCAAAATGTATCACTTTGCACTTTTCTACATTAAATTTCATCTGCCACGTGCCCGCCCATTCCACCAGCCTGCCTATGTTCTCGTGAAGTCTATCACTATCCCTCCTCACTGTTCACTATACTTCCAAGTTTTGTGTCAACTGCAAATTTTGAAATTGTGCCCTGTACACCCCTGTCTAAGTCATTAATATATATCAAGAAAAGCAGTGGTCCTAGTAACAAACCCTGGGGAACACCACTGCATATCTTGCTCCAGTCCAAAAAACAACTGTTCACCACTACTCTCTGTTTCCTGTCACTTAGCCAGTTTCGTATTCAGGCTGCCCCTGTCACTTTTATTCCATGGGCTTCAACTTTGCTGGCAAGCCTATTATGTGGCACTTTATCAAAAGCCTTTTGGAAGTCCAGATACACCACGTCAACCATATTGCCCTCATCAACCCTCTCTGTTATCTCATCAAAAAACTCAATCATGTTAGTTAAATACGATTTGCCTTTAACAAATCTGTGCTGGTTTTCCTTAATTAATGCACACTTGTCCAAGTGACTGTTAAATTTTTCCTGGGTTATCGTTTCTAACCAACTTAAAGCTACTCCCAAAGCTTACTAATACACTGCTAAACTCTTTGCTGCTTGCCCATCTAGGACAACCAAACCCAACAACAACAACTTTCATTTATATAGCATCTTTAACAGTGCAAAACGTCCCAAGGTGCTTCAGGGGTGTTATCAGACATAATTTGGCACCGAGCCACCTAAGGAGATATTAGGATAGGTGACCAAAAGCTTGGTCAAAGAGGTAGGTTTTTGAAGAGTGTCTTAAAGGAGGAGAGAGAGGTAGAGAGGCTTCCAGAACTTCAAGCCTAGGCAGCTGAAGGCACGGCCGCCAATAAAGCTACGTAGCCCAGGCACATTGAAGCCAATTGCCGCTTTTAGCATCGCTGATGCAGCTGAGATTAGTTCACTCAGCACAGACCAGGTATCCGACATTAGATCTTCCCGAGCTGCAAGGCTCAGTACCACACCAAGCAGCATTGTTGCCCTGTGTGACCCATCTATCCACCTGAGTTGCCTTGCATGAACCTCAGTCCAGACGATGGCCTAATTGAAGCCAGAAAGTGTAATTGGCTGAAATATCAATAAATGAGATCGAGTTGCAGGTAATGTTGGGAGCAGTTCTTCCTCCATCTGCAGCCATGAAGAAGGCCAGATGACTTTTGAAAAGTGGTCCAGTGCTTGCCCGCACCTGACTTCAAATTTTGGCACAACTCTCGCACGTTAACTATCCATTAGAAATCAGTAGGACGATTTACTAGCATCAGTGCCAAGGTGGTGGGACCAGAATGAAGCTCTTGAGGTGGAGATCAGCAGCAAAAAATCAGAAAATGACTCCATAACGCAAGGGATCAAAGCTGAACTGGAGAAGAGCCCAGAGACTGAGATGCCCTATGAAGAGGCAGATAAGAGCATGGAGGGAGTCGGGGAAGGTGAAGTCACAGGTCTCCTCCAAGATCAGAACCGGTATCATGCTGCTCCTTTGTCTGACTCTTCTTGTCACTTACTCCCACATAGACATACACACAACCACACGTGCGTCACACACATCTTGCAATGCCAGCTCTGTTTGAAGCTGCCTCTTGGGGGCTGGCATTCTAACATTTGTCCCTTTTCTGTTATTGTAGGCCCAGAAGGCCAGCTTGCCCAGCAGTGCCGGTGGCCCAGAACATAACGTTGCAGCACCCTGCGTCCTTCTCACTCTGTACCAGCTTGACTGCACGCATCACAGAGGATTCAGTTAGTGAGCTTGAAGAGGAAGCACCAGGTGAGTGGCAGCGCACAGGTGAGGAGAAGCAAGTAGTGGTAGCAGAGGAGAAGCAGCAACCTGCTGCCCAGGTGTCCACATGCTGCCATCAGTGACTCCTCTAGTTTGGGAGCTGCAGCAGTGCGGGTTATTGCATCTTGACCGAACAGTAATGAATAGAGGAGACGGAATGTACCTTTTACTATTTACTGAGTAAATGGGTGGACATTACAGCACATTGTCTGCATGGCAGAACCCGAAACTGAAAGTGAAAAACAAAGTAAAACCGAGCCCCCCAGCACCCCCTTCAGGTAACACCCGGGAACTGGGACAAACTTAATTGAAGCAAAACTCAAAACACAACACGGGTATATTGGGTTATTGTTGATACTGTTCACTGTAAAAGAAGATGAAGGTACTGGCCATGCCGACTATTGCATTGGTTGCTTATTTCCCCTCATGACCTCGCTGCGCTCATCTTGTCTTGTCCATGAGACCCACTTCCTACTTCCTCGACCCTATTCCCACTAAACTGCTAACCACCCAACTTCCTTTTTTGGCTCCCATGTTAGCTGACATTGTTAACTGTTCTCTCTACTCAGGTGCTGTCCCCTTCTCCCTCAAATCTGCCGTCATCACCCCTCTCCTCAAAAAAACAACCCTTGACCCCTCCGTCCTTACAAACTACCGCCCCATTTCCAACCTGTGGTAAACCACTGTTTGTATTCCACTGTGTACATGCCTGGACATGCCTCGGCTGACTCCTCCCACAAGTCCTAGTATAAAGGTGACTGCTCCCCAGCCCTTTGTATTTCTGGACCGGTCGACCACTCGAGGCAGACCTTCATTCTTTTGTTAATAAAAGCCTTTAGTTACTCTCTTAACTCTCAGTCTTTTATGAGTAATTGATAGCGCATCAATTTTATTAACAAAATTTTTATAATGGAGAAGATCCTCACACCAGCATGCCTGGACTTAGATCATCAGGAGGCGGACTCATCCACCAAGTTTACTCACTGGCTTAAGTGTTTCGAAAAATTCCTGACCGCCTCCGCAGCAATCAAATCGGACGAGGACAAACTGGATGTCCTGACCTCCAAAGTGAACCACCGAGTGTACTTGGTCATCCAAGACGCGACCTCGTACGCGGACGCTATCAAGCTCCTCAAGGACCAGTACACGCGCCCAGTGAACGAAGTGTACGCCAGGCACCTTCTGGGGAGTCGTAAACAACGACCTGGGGAATCGACCGTGGAATACCTTCAGGCACTGTCTGTGCTTGGCCGGGCCTGTGGTTGTAAGGATGTAAAGGCCGCCGTGTACACAGAGGAACTTATCCGGGATGCTTTTGTAGTGGGCCACAGATCCAATTACACCCGACAGCGACTGTTGGAGCAGAGTGACCTCGACCTCAACAAGGCCTCTGAACTCGCACTATCATTGGATGCAGCCTACCGGGGCATGGATGCCTACTCCTCTGCACCATGGACGCCGCGGGGAATGACAGCCTGGGACATGGTAGGACCGCCTCATAGCGCCGTGCCACCCCAGCCACACCCCAGCAACGGCCCAACTACCGCAGCAGTGTCCCAAGGCCAGACAGCAGTGCCCCAAGGCCAGAAATGCTACTTCTGTGGCCAGGCAAAACACCCCAGAGCGCGCTGCCCGGCGAAAAATGCGATCTGCTCGGGCTGCGGGAAGAAGGGACACTACGCTAACGTCTGCAGGGCCAAAGCCACCCCGAACCCCAGCAGCGCCGCGTGTGGGCCATGCGGGCCGCCATCTTGGGCCTCCCCGGCCATGTGCGAACCACCGGTACAGCAGCCATTTTGGACGCCTCCAGCCACATGGGGATCATGGACGCTGCCATCTTGGATGACAGCCGGAACGCAGCAGGCCCCCAACACCGCCTCATCTGATACCCGCAGCGACACACCGACCCCTACACTGGCATCCGTTACACTGAACCAAGCGAGACCGCACCAGCTGGCCAGTTCCACAATGGACATTAAGGTAAATGGCCACGATACAATCTGCCTTTTTGACTCTGGGAGCACGGAGAGCTTCATCCACCCCGACACGGTGCGGCGTTGCTCTCTCCCAGTCCTGCCTGCGCACCAGCGGATTTCTATGGCCTCCGAGTCCCAGTCGGCGGACATCGGCGGCTACTGCGTAGTGACACTCGTAGTAGATGGGACCGTGTACGATCATTTTAAACTTCTGGTCCTGCCCGACCTCTGCGCTGCCGTCCTGCTGGGGTTAGATTTTCAGTGCCACCTTAAAAGTGTTACGATGGCGTACGGTGGACCCCTACCCCCACTCACAGTCCGCAGCCAGCAGCTCCCAAATTGCCCGTTGCGCACCAGGTGCAACCTCTCCACACTCAGAGTCACCCCCCCCCCCACTGTTTGCTAACCTCAGCCCCGACTGTAAGCCCATCGCCACAAAGAGCAGGCGATACAGTGCCGGGGACAGGGTTTTCATTAAAACCGAAGTGGAGCGGCTCCTGAAGGAAGGGATTATTGAGGGCAGCACCAGCCCCTGGCGAGCCCAGGTTGTGGTCGTTAAGACCGGCGAGAAGCAGCGCCTGGTCATCGACTACAGCCAGACAATAAATCGCTACACCCTGCTGGACGCCTACCCACTCCCCCGCATAGCTGATATGGTCAACCAGATCGCGCAGTACCGCGTCTTCTCGACCATTGACCTGAAATCAGCGTACCACCAGCTCCCTATCCGCCCTGAGGACCGCCAGTATACTGCCTTTGAGGCAAACGGCCGCCTCTACCACTTCCTTAGGGTTCCCTTTGGCGTCACCTACGGGGTCTCCGTCTTCCAAAGGGAGATGGACCGGATGGTAGATCAAAATGCGTTGCAGGCCACTTTCCCATATCTGGACAATGTGACCATCTGCGGCCGTGACTTGCAGGACCATGACGCAAACCTCGAAAAATTCATCCGCACCGCCCAACTCCTGAACCTGACATATAACAAGGAGAAGTGCATATTCCGCACAAACCGCCTCGCCATCCTTGGCTGTGTTGTGGAACACGGCGTCATCGGCCCCGACCCCGACCGGATGCGTCCCCTTATGGAACTCCCACTGCCCCACTGCCTCAAGGCCCTGAAGAGGTGCCTCGGGTTTTTCTCCTATTATGCCCAGTGGGTCCCCTACTATGCGGACAAGGCCCATCCGCTGATCAAGTCCACCTCTTTCCCCTTGACGGCAGAGGCCCGCTTAGCCTTCCACCGTATCAAGGAAGACATTGCCAAAGCCACCATGCACGCAGTGGACGAATCCATCCCCTTCCAGGTGGAAAGCGACGCGTCCGACTTTGCCCTGGCCGCTACCCTCAATCAGGCGGGGAGACCCGTGGCCTTCTTTTCACGAACCCTCCAAGGCCCGGAGACCAGACATTCCGCTGTTGAGAAGGAGGCCCAGGCGATTGTGGAGGCTGTGCGTCATTGGAGGCACTACCTGGCCGGAAAACGATTTACCCTGCTCACTGACCAACGTTCAGTTGCTTTCATGTTTAACAACAAGCAGAGGGGCAAAATCAAAAATGACAAGATCTTGAGGTGGAGAATCGAACTTTCCACCTACAATTACGAGATCTTGTACCGGCCCGGGAAGCTCAATGAACCCCCGGATGCGCTATCGCGTGGCACCTGCGCCAGCGCGCAGATCGATAGACTGCGGGCCCTCCACAATGACCTCTGCCACCCGGGGGTCACCAGGTTCTTCCACTTCATCAAGGCCCGCAACCTGCCTTACTCTATTGAGGAGGTCAGGACCATGACCAGGAACTGCCAAGTCTGCGCTGAGTGCAAACCGCACTTTTATAGACCAGACAGGGCCCACCTGATAAAAGCCACTCGCCCCTTCGAGCGCCTGAGCGTTGATTTTAAAGGGCCTCTCCCCTCCTCCGACCGCAATGTGTACTTCCTCAATATTGTTGATGAGTACTCCCATTTCCCATTCGCCATCCCCTGCCCGGACATGACCAGTGCCACGGTCATTAAATGTCTGAACGACCTCTTCACCCTGTTCGGTTTCCCCAGCTATATCCATAGCGACCGGGGCTCATCGTTTATGAGCGACGAACTCCGTCAGTACCTGCTAACTAGGGGTATTGCCACAAGCAGGACCACCAGTTACAACCCCCGGGGGAGCGGACAGGTGGAAAGAGAAAATGCGACAGTTTGGAAGGCCGCCCTGCTAGCCTTAAAGTCTAGGGGCCTTCCAACCTCCCGCTGGCAGGATGTGCTCCCCGATGCGCTCCACTCTATTCGGTCACTGCTCTGCACTGCCACTAACGCCACCCCTCATGAGAAAATGTTTGTCTTCCCAAGGAAGTCCACATCGGGGACATCGCTACCGCCATGGCTGATGTCCCCAGGGCCGGTCCTACTGAGAAGGCACGTGAGGACCCATAAAACGGACCCCCTGGTCGAGAGGGTCGACCTCCTCCACGCCAACCCCCAGTATGCTTACATTGCATACCCGGACGGGCGGGAGGACACAGTCTCCATAAGAGACCTTGCACCCTCGGGGGCCGCAGTAACCCACTACTCACTACCACCCCCCCCCACGATCCGATATCCAGCCCCAGCAGACGGCAGGCCTGGGCCCCGCGACCCGCTCGACATCTACGAGGACGACACGCCTGTGCCACAGCCCACGCAGGACTCGACGCCGGAAGCTCCACTACCCCTGCCGTCGCCACACCGATCACAGCGGCAGACAAGACCTCCGGAGAGACTCCAATACATTAACTTTTAATACACTTCACCCCGCCGGACTCAATTTTAAACAAGGGGTGAATGTGGTAAACCACTGTTTGTATTCCACTGTGTACATGCCTGGACATGCCTCGGCTGACTCCTCCCACAAGTCCTAGTATAAAGGTGACTGCTCCCCAGCCCTTTGTATTTCTGGACCGGTCGACCACTCGAGGCAGACCTTCATTCTTTTGTTAATAAAGCCTTTAGTTACTCTCTTAACTCTCAGTCTTTTATGAGTAATTGATAGCGCATCACAACCTTCCTTTCCTCTCCAAAGTCCTTGAACGTGTTGTCACCTCCCAAATCCATGCCCATCTTTCCTGCAATTTCGTGTTTGAATCCCTCCAATCAGGTTTCCGTCCTTGCCACAGTACCGAAATGGCTTGCATCAAAGTCACAAATGACATCCTTTGTGACTGTAACAAAGGTAAACGATCCCTCCTCATCCTTCTTGACTTGTCTGCAGCCTTCGACATGGTTGACCACTCCATCCTTCTCCAACGCCTCTCCACCATCATCCAGCTGAGCGGGACAGCACTCTCCTGGTTCCATTCTTATCTATCTAATCATAATCAGAGAATCACCTGTAACGGCTTCTCTTCCCGCTCCCACATCGTTACCTCTGGTGTCCACCAAGGATCTATCCTTGGTCTTGGGGGCTTTCTCATCTACATGCTGCCCCTTGGCGACATCATCCGAAAACATAGCGTCAGTTTCCACATGTACGTTGATGACAACACAGCTCTACCTCACTACCTCTTCTCTCGACCCCTCCATGGTCTCTAAATTGTCAGACTGCTTGTCCGACATCCAATTCTGGATGAGCAGAAATTTTCTCCAATTAAATATTGGGAAGACCAAAGCCATTATTTTCGATCCCCGCCACAAACTCAATTCCCTAGCCACTGACTCCATCCCTCCCCCTAACATCTGTCTGAGGCTGAACCACACTGTTCGCAACCTTGGTGTGATATTTGACCCTGAAATAAGCTTCCTACCATATATCTGCAGCATAACTAAGACTGCCTAATTCCACCTCCGTAACATCGCCCATCTCCGCCCCTGCCTCAGCTCATCTGCTGCTGAAACCCTCATCCATGCCTTTGTTAACCCTAGACTTGACTATTCCAACGCACTCCTGGCTGGCCTCCCACATTCTACCCTATGTAAACTTGAGGTCATCCAAAACTCAGCTGCCTGTGTCCTAACTTGCACCAAGTTCACCCATCACCACTGTGCTCGCTGACCTACATTGGCTACTGGTTAAGCAACGCCTCGATTTTATAATTCTCATCCTTGTTTTCAAATATCTCCATGGCATAACCCCTCCCTATATCTGTAATCTCCTCCAGCCCCACAACCCCCCGAGATATCTGCGCTCCTCTAATTCTACCCTCTTGAGCATCCCTGATTATAATCGCTCAATCATCGGTGGCCGTGCCTTATTTTGCCTAGGCCCTAAGCTCTGGAATTCCCTACCTAAACCTTTCTGCCTCGCTACCTCTCTTTCCTCCTTTAAGACACTCCTTAAAACCTACCTCTTTGACCAAGCTTTTGGTCATCTGCCCTAGTTCCTCTTTATGTGGCTCGGTGTCAAATCTTTTGTCTTTTAATACTGCTGTGAAGCGCCTTGGGGCATTTTATTACGTTAAAGGTGCTATATAAATAAAAGTTGCTGTTGTTGTTATTGGCTGTAGTTGACTTCTATGCTATTGTAGGAACTGGGGTTCCTTGCCAAAGAATTGAGATCGACTCAGAAAATCAAAAACAATAAAATTTAAAGAACGAACGAAGCTGTACAGGAAACTGTAGGATACAATGCAAATAGGTCTGGTCTGCTTGAAAGCCTCTCTGGAAACTGCTAGAAGGTTCCGAGCTCAACTGCTAGCAGGTTCCGAGCTCTACTGCTAGAAGGTTCCGAGCTCTGACGTCATGACGTCATCACGTTCTTCCCGCCGTTGAGAGATCACGTGACGGACGGCATGACGTCATCACGCGGAGTACAGGAAAGAAGCCCTAGTACATTAAAGGTGCAGCCCCCAGCTGTACTACATTGCTGTAAAAGGAATTATATACAATTGTCCGTAATCCTCTGGTGGTTCCGCCACATCCCCCCCCCCGCAGAATTGCTTTTAACAGAGAAGGAAAGGCGAGAAGGGGGTCTGACGAGTCTATCCAACCGACTGCGATACCCCGGCAGCTGGAACGGAGCACTAGAAGACGAACTGGCCATTGGCTGTGGTTGGGATGATGCCGCAGGCGGAGGAGAAGAAGAGGCCGGCTGTGGTCGACCCGGTGAAGCGGGCACTGGCGACTCGGCGGATGACTGTGGCTGTACTGGACCGGCAGTCGATGGTGGACGACCACGACGAGGCGGCTGAGCGGTGACGACTGGTTCGCTCAGATCCAGATGCGTCGGTTTCAACCAGTCGATGGAGATGTGGTCAGGCTTACCGCCGACATCGACTGTGAAGGACTTGTCACCTGACGAGATGACGCGGAACAGACCTGTGTAAGGCGGTTTGAGCGGGTTTTTGCGAGCATCCTGCCAAATGAACACGTATTCTGCGCTCTTAAGATCCACCGGGACATGGGAGCGCTGCAGGTCATGATGCGACGTAGGCACTGGGATGAAATTCCTAGCCGCTCCTGGTGGCTGACGAGCTGCTGAGCTGGGGACCAGGGTTCCGTGTGAGGAGGAAGAAAATCGCCAGGCACTCTGAGTGGTTGGCCGTAAACCAGCTCTGCTGAAGAAGAATGCAGGTCATCCTTAGGCGCCGTGCGAAGACCTAGCAGCACCCAAGGGAGCCTGTCCACCCAACTGTTAGATCTGTGATTCTTTAAATAGGATGTTTCCCCAAGAACTACACAGAGGCTGTAACTTAACAATCAACAGGTGTTTACTAGAGTAGAGTAGTCTCACGACTGAAGTACAGAAGCCTGCTCCGGTTTTATATACAGGTGTGGTCACTGCCAGTACTACAGTATACAAGAGCTGTAAAACAGTTCTCTCTTAAAGGTACATACACAACAATTCCTCCCCTTTTAGATTAACAGTACCATAACATTCATTTAACAATTAACATTTTTAACATGCAACATTAACTGAAAATAGTCCATTTATAAATTCAGCCTTTGGAGCGGCTTCCTGATCCTTTCTGGATAGCACTTTTCCTGAGGTTCTTGTTCTTGGTGCGGAGGCGATTCTGGCCCCCTTTCATCGGTTAGTTCATCAGTTTCCACTGCTACTGTTTCTGAGGTAGATGCTACCGGTATGTCGGGTTCATCCCCAGGTACGCGAGACATGGGGTTGACTCGTTCCTGTGACGCTAAGATCTGGTCGACGTGGCGTCTCACAATGTTCTCCCCGACATCCACTGTGTACATTAATGGCCCCTGCCGTGTGCATATCGTTCCGGGTTGCCATTTCTCTGTTCGGTAGTCATGGGCCAAGACTGGTTGTCCTACATTGAAGCTCCTTGTCGGCTTCTCATTGATGTGCTGGAATTGTTTATCCTCAACATTTCTTCGCACATTTGGGCCTAGAAATTCAGCTGTTTGCGCCAGCCGTTAGCGCCAGATTTCCGGCGCTATCCACTTAGCGCCCGGGCACCGCCGGATCTGCGCCTACGCCGAAATTCAGCTGGGCTTTAGCGCTGGCGCAAAGTGTTAGCGCCCGCTCAGCTGCGCGCGCATCTTATGACGTCATTCCGTCGTGCAACGCCGTTTGTGCGCCCCAAACCGGAAATTCAGTGGCGCCCGGCCGATGTGGGCGTGGCGCTGCTAAGAACTGTGAAATGGAACTCAACAGAGGCCCTGTGGGATTCGGGGAGCGCTAATTAAAGGGCACATCCACTCACCCATAAAAGCCAGCCATTTCGCTGCAATGACTTGACTGGTTTGGATTTCTGCACAGAGAGCAAGGCACAGAGATTACTGATTTCGGACACCATAGGAGAGGTATTTTTGGCTTCTAGCCAGTGCTTTGACATTTGCATCCTTGTGATTTTGCTGTTTGGAACTTTGTAATGGGGGCTGCATGGGGGGCCAACCCTCAGTTGCTACATTTTGTGCGAAGGGCTCGCAGATGCTTTGAGAGAGGGCCAGGCATGCCTAGACGCAGAGGGGCCATTAGGCGTCGCCAACGTAGGCCTTACCCAGTCAGGCAATACCGGGAGCAGGTCTCATATCTCACCATGACTGCGGCGCATTGTGTTAAGAGGCTGCGCTTCAGAAGGGAGGTGGTTGGAGAGATCTGCCAGCTGCTTCATGCAGATTTGCAGCCACAGCTCATGTCCAGGGCGTCTCTCTCGGTGGAAGTGAAGGTCACGGTGGCTCTCAGCTTTTATGCAAGCGGCTCCTTCCAAGCCGCTGCTGGGGACATTGCGAACATCTCCCAGTTCGCCACGCATCGCTGCATCCGACAGGTCACCGAAGCACTTTTCGCGAGGAGGCACCAATTCATCTCCTTCCCCATGACCCAACACAAGCAGGAGCAGCGTGCAGTCGGATTTGCCAGGATCGCGGGCTTCCCCATGGTGCAGGGCGCCATTGACTGCACGCATGTGGCTATGCGGGCACCTATCCACAATGCCGAGCAATACCGCAACCGGAAGGGCTACCATTCCCTAAATGTGCAGCTGGTGTGTGACCACAGGCAGCGCATCCTAGCTGTCAATGCCCGCTTCCCAGGAAGCAGCCACGATGCCTTTATCCTGCGCCAGACTACTGTGGCTGACATGTTCCAGGCACAGCCTCCACCAAGGGGATGGCTTATCGGGGACAAGGGCTACCCTTTGTGCAGATGGCTCATGACCCCGCTCCGCGCGCCCAGGACCCCAGCGGAGCTGGCATACAACGAAAGCCATCAAGCCACAAGGAACCTAATAGAACAAACGATAGGCGTCCTCAAGCAACGGTTCCGTTGCCTGGATCGTTCGGGCGGGTCTCTTCAGTATTCGCCGGATAGAGTCTCCCAGTTCGTCGTGGTGTGCTGCATGCTCCACAACCTGGCTATCCGCAGGACTCAGGCACTGCCACCTGACATTGCCCCACCACCTCAGGAGGACGAGCAGGATGACCCTGAGGAGGAGGAGCACCAGGCCAGGAGGGAGCGACAAGGTCCAAGGGCCGTCCGCCGGGAGCTTATTGCTCGACACTTCTAGGCCCCCTGTCAGGGAATGGCCTGGGCCACTGAACGCAGCTGAAGGCAGCCGCTCCGCAAGCCCTCAGCCGGTTAACCCAACAACCACTTGAAACATGACACCTGCACATGGTGAATAAATAAACATCTTTATTTCAAAAACTCAGGGCCCTTCCCACATGGAAGAGCAAAACAGAGAAGACCCCCAAAAAACAGTCACAAACTTCTGAACTCCCAAAACCTGGGGAGGACTAACAAAACATCACCATCCAAATGGCCTTCCTCACTGGCCTAACAAAAACAAGCCCCCCCCACAACACAAACACCCCCATAAAACCAAACAACATAATGCCCCCCAGAACAGAAGCCCCCGCATCACCCAAACCCTCGCTCAACACACTCTATTCGGTGTGGCGAGAGGGCGAGTCTGTCGACAGCCGTCTTTTGCCCCGGCCCGTCCTGCTGCTGCGCCTCAAGCTGGGCCGTGAGGCTGTGGCGAGGCTGGGGGAAGGATCTTCAGGGCGACAAGGCGTCTCGCCAGATGCCCTTGGGGGTCGGCCTACACGAGGGCGGGCCCGGGAGGGGCCGGCTGGTGGCTGCTGCAGCTGTGGGTGGCCCTCTTCACTGCCTGCAGCAGCTCCTTGCACCCTGGCTGGGGGAGTGGCAGGCTCGCCTGCACCAATGGGGACAAGGTGGGTGATGCCAGGCGCGCGCTGGTCGCCAGACACACGTGCACTCGGGCGGCCTGGCCGGGGAGCAAGCGCGCCAAACTGTTGGTCGCCAGACCGGTGTGCGGCAGCAGGGCGGCGGCTGGCCTGGCGACGCCTCCGCGCCAGTGCGAGGGTGGCAGAAGTCAGTGCCCCAACTGCGCCGGCATGTGCCCGCATCTGCAGTGCCATTGTCTGCACAGCACCTCTCAGCTGGCGACTGGCGTGCTGCGCTGCCTCGAGTTGTTGCACCCCCCTCTCATGCGCTGCCACAAGGAGCTCCACCCCCCTGGCGTGCGCTGCTGCGAATTGCTCTAGGCCCCTGGCCTGGGATTGGCCGAAAGCCACCACACTTTGTGCGAGGCTTTCGATGGCGTGAGGCATCTGTGCCACCACCTCCATGAATTCGACGTGCCGCCGCTCCGATGCCGCCGACATCTCGTCAAGGAGGCGCACCTCCTGGGCGACGTCCGAGTCCGGACTGGAGGGCGCCTCCACCCTCTGGCCAGAAGGCTGGCGTGCCGCCGGACCCTTGCCGCGTGCGGCCACGCCACTGGGACCAGGTTCTGCCCTCCCCTCCACCGCCTCCCCCCTCTGGGCAGAAGGCTGGTGTGCCGCCGGAGCCTTGCCGCGTGCGTCCATGCCACTGGGACCAGGTTCGGGGCTCCCCTCCCCCGCCTCCCCCTGGCTCTCCGGCACGCCAGACGTCTCCCCTTCATTGCCATCTCCTGGAGCGGAGGAGGGTTCCCCCGAGGTGGCGCCTTCCTGCTGCTCCTCGACGTCCTCCTCCTCCGAGGGCCTGGCTGTCTGGGCTTCAGGGAGCACCTCCTCCTCACCAGCTGAAAGCAGGAAGGCACAAGTGTAGCTTTAGAGTGAGGACAGGCCGACAGCGAGGGAGGCCGCACTGGTGCATTATGCGCATTTTTCGGCCAGTGGGGAAGGATGTAGATCTGATGCGCGAGGGCAAGGAGAGAGGTGCACCCGGTCCTGTCCTTGCCAGTGGGTTCCAGTATAGGGTCGGCGTCGCCGAGCGCCACAGGCCCAATCACCGGGTGACGCAGCAGTCGGGCCACCCTCTCTTCCAGAACCGTTAGCTCCTGGTAATCGCGAGGGCCTCCACCAGTGACACGCAGGCTCCTGGCGTTCCTCGCCAGCTTGGCCTGCAAGAGAAAGGAGGGCATCTAAGTACAGTGTGGTGCCCCGTTGTTTTGTGTGAGGCCTCCCATGGTGGAATAGCTTGCACAGTGTGGTGCCCTGTTGCTGTGTGTGAGGCCTCCCATGGTGGAATAGCTTGCACAGTGTGATAAGTGCAGAAAGAGCTATTGATTAACATGCAAGTGCCATTGCAGCGGCAGCAGGGCTGGGCATTAGACCTTTGATGTCCCTTTGGCCCTAATGGGAGGTGCACATGCAAGGATGAGGGGGACACTGGAAAGGGTACTCACCTTGACCAGCCGACATAGGTCATTGTATTTCTTGCGGCACTGGTCCGCACTCCTGGGAACATCGGAGTTGGAGGAGACCCTCCGGGCAATTTTGGTCCACGCCTCCCTGAACTGGCTCCTGGGAGCCTTCCTGCCACTAGCCGGGCACACGACCCGTCTTCTCTTGCGTACCCCATGAAGGAGCACACCCAGCGCATGCTCAGAGAACCGCTGGGCTCTTTCACGGGCCCTCTCCATGACCTCCAGGCGTTGATTTGGTACACAACCAGTCCTGAGGCCTAGTTGCAGGGCTACAGCATGCAGGGCGTGGCTGCAGTCAAAGTTGACCCTTCCCCCTTTAAGAGCTGGCCGGCGTCAGGGTGTCTGCTGACACTCACCACATGATCGCACCTGCGCTGCGCCCGGAATCGGCGTTATCAGGCTGCATCGCCGGATTAGCGCCTGAACACAGGGTTCCAATGCCTTTTGCAGCGTTCGGCCAAAAAGTTGGCCAAATCTACTGAATTTCGGCGAGCTCGCCTGCACTTTCCGGCGGCCGCTAAATTTGCCGAGCGCCCGACTTTAGCGCCGCAATAGCGTCCGAACTGAATTTCTAGGCCTTGGTCTGAGCAAATCCAGATGAGATCTCAACCTTCGGTTAAAGAACATCATGGCCGGGGTCTGGTTGGTAACTGCATGTGTCGCATTTCTGTAGGCTAACAGGAAATTGTCCACCTTATGCTGTAGTGGAATTTCATCATCGCACATGGCCTTTATCGCCTTTTTAAAGGTTTGTACGAACCTCTCAGCCAATCCATTTGTGGCTGGATGATACGGGGTGAATGTATAATGCCTTACCCCATTCCTTCTCATAAATTTCCGAAACTCTTCGGACACAAACTGTGGTCCATCATCAGAGCAAATCTGCTCTGGCAAGCCGTTCCTGGCAAATATGGTCCGTAGGACTGCAATCATTTTCTCTGTAGTGGTTGAGGACATTTTTATCACCTCAGGCCATTTCGAGTGCGCATCCACTGCTATTAAGAACATTGAGTCTATGAATGGACCAGCAAAATCAATATGCACCCGTTGCCATGGAGAGGAGGGCCACTCCCATGGGTGTAGAGGGGCATGTGGTGGTGCATTTTGGACCTTCTGGCATCCTGAGCAGCTCTTGGTTAGGTCCTCGATTTGTTGATCAATCCCCGGCCACCACACATAAGCCCTAGCAAGGCTTTTCATTTTTACCCCTCCCAGATGACCTTCGTGAAGCTCATTGAGCACTCTCTCCCTTAACTTGGGTGGAATTACCACTCGGGATCCACACATCACTGTCCCCTGGCATACTGACAGCTGTTCTCTTCTGGATGAGAATGCTGGCAACAGTGAGTCGCCATGTGTTGGCCATCCCCTCACCGTCAAATCATATACCCGAGACAGTGTCGGATCATTGCGGGTCTCCTTCTCAATATCCGCGTTAGTTACTGGCAATTGTTCAATTATTGACGAATAAAATACCTCGATAGGGTCCACTGCTGGTGCTTCCTCCACAGTAGGCAGTGGCAAGCATGATAGCCCATCAGCGTTTCCATGCTGTTTTGTGCCTTTATATTCTATTTCATATTGGTTCACCCCTAGAAAAAGGGACCATCTTTGTAACCGTTGTGCAGTCATCACCGGAACACCCTTCTTTGGGTTAAAGATGGAGACAAATGGTTGGTGTACAGTCAGCAAGGTGAACTTCTGCCCATGCAGATAGTGGTTGAATTTTTTTACTCCCCATACTAGGCTGAGGGCCTCCCTGTCGATCTGGGCATAGTTGCGCTCGGCTGAGGTTAGTGACCGAGACGCAAAGGCTACTGGCCTCTCCAACCCGTCTGGGAATTTGTGCGACAGCACCGCTCCAATACCATAGGGTGATGCATCACATGCCAACCGAATTGGTAGTGTTGGGTTGAAATAGGCCAACACCTCTTTTGATGTGATCAATTCCATGCAATTCTGGAAAGCTCGTTTACATTCGTCATTCCACTTCCATGGTACCCCCGTTTGCAGTAGGGTATTCAGTGGGTGTAGTACTGTAGACAATTTTGGTAAGAACTTATGGTAGTAGTTTACCAGCCCGAGGAACGACCTCAGTTGTGACACATTTTCCGGTGCTGGAGCCTTGACTACTGCCTCAATCTTTTCAGGAGGCTTATGTAACCCTTCTTCATCAATAATGTGGCCACAATACGAGATCTGCTTCTGGAAAAACTCGCACTTGTGGCGATTAGCTCGCAGCCCATATTCCTTTAATCTAGTGAGCACCTTCTCCAGGTTGGCGAGGTGATCACTGTCATTTTTGCTCGTGACCAGGATGTCGTCCAAATAACACAGGCTCCCTGGAATCCCTTGCAGGACTTGATCCATTGCCCTTTGCCAAATAGCCAGAGCCGATGCTACCCTGAACACCAGTCGGTTGTATTGATAGAGACCTTTATGAGTGTTGATTGTGAGGTATTGTTTCGAGGCTTCTTCTACCTCCATTTGCAAGTACGCCTGGGCCAGATCAATTTTGGTGAAGTGTTTACCTCCAGATAGCGAGGCGAAAATATCCTCAATCCGTGGAAGCGGATATTGTACCGTGTGAAGGATTGGGTTCACTGTCACCTTAAAATCCCCACAGATGCGGACCTTCTTTGGTTCCCCAGGCGTATTACTCAACGACCTCTTCATTACAGGGACGATGGGTGTAGCCCACTCGCTCCAGTCCACTTTGGACAGTACTCCTGAACGTTCCAACCCTTCCAGCTTTGTTTCAACGGCTGGTCGGATCGCATAAAAAACGTTGGACTTGCATTTTCCTCAATTTTAATCGTTGCTGTTATGCCTTTTAGTGTTCCGAGTCCCTCCTGGAACACTTCTTGTGCGTCAGTTAGCATTTTTGACAGTCGTCCAGGTGTGGCGTCGTCATCCTTTTTGGCCTCAACCTTCAGTGCCTGTATGGAATGCCAATCTAATTGTATCTTCCGGATCCATTCACGTCCTAGTAGGGGTGGTCCTCCATCTGGCAATACATATAGGTCCATTTTAGTTATTTCCTGGCCTTTGTATATCACTTTCACCCTTATCTTTCCTTTGGGGTAGACTTTTTGTCCCGTGTACGTCTTCAAGACAATCTCTGTAGCTTTCAAGGGTATATGTGGAAATAGCCGCTTGTAGTCCCTTTGGTTTATGACTGTTAGGGCTGATCAAGTGTCCAATTCCATTTTCACTTGAACTCTGTCTATCTTGTGTGTGACCCAGATAGTCTGGTGATCCTCCATTTTGGTTACCTTATGTAGTTTCAGACAACCCAGCTCCTTGCTTCTGGAGTCTGTATCATTTCCCTGTTCGTCTGAACTGCTGTCCATCACCTTATGTACCTTTTTGTACTTCTCCTGTGGAGATTTCTTGCTGTTGGTTTTCTTCCCTGACCTGCAGACTCTTGCTATGTGTCCTGTTTTTCACACTGTCTGCACACTTGGTCCTTGAACCAACAATCCTTCTGATCGTGTATTGTTCTGCCGCAGCGATAACACTTCCCTGCTCCATATGACATTTCATTGGTGCCGTATTCTTGCGGTCTCCATTGTATCTCTGCAGTGCCCCGTGTGGCTGCTTCGTGTGATACTGCCATGCTGAAAGCCTTGTCCAGCGTAAGATCCTTTTCTGATAAAAGCCGTTACTGGGTTCCTTCACTTTGAAGCCCACACACAAACTTGTCCCTTAACGTATCTGATAGTCCCGCTCCAAACTGGCAGTGTTTCGATAACTTGCACAGTTCTGTTAAGTGCTCTGCATTACTTTCATCTTTATGCTGGTTCCTTTTGTCGAACTTAAATCTTTCTGCTATCAGCAGCAGTGTGGGGCTTAAATGGTCCTGTAGGATTTCTACTATACTTTCGAAATTCTTCTCCACGGGCTTCTCTGGGGTTATCAGGTTTCGCAGTAAGCCATAAGTTTTTGCACCCATGGAATTTAACAAAACCAGTGCTTTCCTAGCATCTGGCACTTCGTTCGCCCTGCAGTACACCTCAATGCGTTCCACATATGTCGCCCAATCTTCGACTTTATTGTCGAACGCCGTGATACTGCCATTCTTCGCCATCCCTGGGTGTAATTTAACTGTCTAAATGGTGTCTCCCGTGCTCTCCCTTCTTCTCCGCTGGAACAAAATGGCGTCTCCCGTGCTTTCCTTCGTTCCCGCGCTCGCCCTTCTTCTCCACTGCGGCTTCAAAAAAAATGGCGTCTCCCGCGCTCTCCCTTCTTCTCCGCGGCTCAATGGTGTCTCCCGCGCTCTCCCTTCTTCTCCCCGCGGACGCGGTTCAGCCCTTGAGCCCTGGCTGTGCTCTGCGTGTTCTCCTGTGCGCCTTTCCCGTTGCCGTCGCTCAGTCCTGACCCTGGCTGCTGCTTTACCCTCTCTCTCTCTCTGCTTGTTTTTCCTCGATGCCACTCGGTTCTTTAACCCTCGGCCGCGCCCTGTGCGCTTCACCCTCTCTCTTACCCCGTCGACGCTGCTCGGCTTTTCTACTCCGTCGGTCGGCTCCCGCCGCCACTGTCCAGGAAGGGTGTGCACTGCACCTGTTGCCAGTCTGTTGCTGGATCGTCGTGGCTCTCAACAGCCACTCCTGCGATGTTCACTTGCTGCCGGATGACTGGGTGGTTGCTCGTGGTCGACGCCCGTGCTTCTGGCCTCGACTTTCTTCCACCGTCCTCCCGGAGCGACTCCTTGACGGGAAATGCAGAGTTGCAGGCAGATTCGAATCAACCTCGTCACCACTGTTAGATCCATGGTTCTTTAAATAGGATGTTTCCCCAAGAACTACACGGAGGCTGTAACTTAACAATCAACAGGTGTTTACTAGAGTAGAGTAGTCTCACAACTGAAGTACAGAAGCCTGCTCCGGCTTTATATACAGGTGTGGTCACTGCCGGTACTACAGTATACAAGAGCTGTAAAACAGTTCTCTCTTAAAGGTACATACACAACACCAACTAGGCCCACGGAGACTAGCACGCAGTGCGGCTTTAAGGGACCTGCGGAATCTTTCACACAGACTGTTCGCCTGTGGATGGCAGGCGGTGGTACAATGAAGCTTGGTGCCCAAACCTTGAGCTACGGTGTTCCAAAGCTCAGAGGTAAATTGAGGCCCCCGGTCGGAGGAGATGTCAGCCGGTACCCCGAACCGAGCTACCCATGACGAGATGACGGCTCTGGAGACGTCTGCCACTGTGGTGGCAACCAAAGGAATTGCCTCTGGCCACCTGGTGGTGCGGTCTACCACGGTGAGGAGGTGAGTGTACCCGCGAGAAGAAGGGAGAGGACCAACCAGGTCCACGTGCACATGGTCGAATCGACGCTCCGTAGCCGGAAAAGTGGCGACTGGGGCCTGAACATGGCGTTGTATCTTGGACTTCTGGCAACTCACGCAGGTATTGGTCCAGTCACGGACGTCGAGATGCATGCCCTTCCAGACGAATTTCTTTGCCATGAGTCATTGTGACGCTCTCATGCCAGGGTGTGACAACTCGTGGATAGTGTCGAAAATTCTCCTGCGCCATTCAACTGGAACAATTGGACGTGGGACGCCCATCGAAATGTCACACAGGAGTGTGGTCCCTGTGGCCTGGAAACTGACATCAGCCACTTGTAAGCTGGAAGGTGCGGTCCGGTATGCCTGCACTTCAGGGTCTGCCTTCTGTTCTTTTGCCAAACCAATATAGTCGACTCCCAGGTGTACTGCGTGGAGCTGGGCGCGGGAGAGGCAATCCGCCACCAGGTTGTCTTTGCCCGAGACATGTTGTATGTCGGTTGTAAATTCAGATATGTACGTAAGATGACGTTGTTGCCGTGCTGACCATGGTTCCGCTGTCTTGGCCATCGCAAAAGTAAGTGGCTTGTGGTCTACAAAAGCCGTGAATGGGTGTCCTTCCAGTAGGAAGCGAAAATGGCGAATGGCCAGAAACAATGCCAACAACTCCCTATCAAAAGTACTATACTTGCGTTCGTTCTTCCGCAATTGGCGGCTGAAGAAAGCCAGTGGTTGCCATGTGCCGTCGACCCACTGCTCCTGTACTGCCCCGATGGCATAATCAGATGCGTCGGTGGTAAGGGCAATGGTTGCGCCCGGAAGGGGATGTGCCAACATGGTCGCAGCAGCCAAAGCGTTCTTAGTGTCAAGGAAAGCCTGGTCCATCTGGGGTGTCCAATCGATCGGGTCTTTGCCCGATTTACCTCTGAGGGCCTCGTACAAAAGTTGCATCAACAATGCCGCCTTGGGGACGAACCGATGATAAAAATTGACCATTCCCAGAAATTCCTGGAGGGCCCTGATGGTCTGAGGAAGAGGGAACGAGGTGACTGCTTCCACCTTCGTGGCCAGCGGGACGGCACCTTCTGAGGTGATTCTGTGTCCCAGGAAATCAATGCTGTGCAACCCAAACTGGCACTTGGCCGGGTTGATAATGAGGCCATGTTGGCTGAGTCGAGAAAAAAGGGTACACAAGTGCGTAATGTGTTCTTTCGTGCTGTTACTGGCAGTAAGGATGTCGTCCAGGTAGACGAAGATGAACGGCAGATCGCGCAACACGGAATCCATGAGACGTTGGAAGGCTTGTGCTGCATTCTTCAGCCCAAATGGCATACGAAGGAACTCAAAGAGCCTGAAAGGTGTGATGACGGCAGTTTTGGGGACGTCCTGAGGATGCACGGGCACTTGATGATAGCCTCGGACGAGGTCTACTTTGGAAAAGATGGAATTCCCTGCCTTACGGGGATCGGGTGGGATATGTGTTGGTGCAGGCTCGATGGGCTGAAATGGCCTCTATCTGCACTGTGGGGTTTCTGTGATTTCTGTGAGATGGGCCGAAAAATCCTGAATGTGAGGAATTGGGTACCGATCCGGTGTGGTAGCCTCATTCAGGCGTCTGTAGTCGCCGCATGGTCGCCATCCACCGCCCGGCTTAGGAACAATGTGTAATGGCGAGGACTATTCGAACGTCGAATAATACCCAGGCGTTCCATTGTATGGAACTCTGCCTTGGCGGCCGCGAGTTTACCGGGTTCCAGCCTTCGAGCTCTCGCATAAACAGGGGATCCTGTCGTGGTAATGTGGTGCGCCACACCGTGCCTCGCGACTGAAGAAGAAAATGTGGGCCTGGTGAGCTCAGGGAACTCACTGAGAAGACGAGAGAACTCATTTGGAGATGGGACTGCACAGGCAACTGACCAAGACATCGCGGTGCTTCGGTGGCAGGGGACCGAGTGAAACGTGGAGGCACTGATTAGCCGGCAGTGTCGGATGTCGACGAGAAACCCGTTTGCGCAGAAGAAATCTGCCCCCAGGATGGCCTGTGAGACTTTCGTCGTGATGAACTCCCAAACAAAATGTTGGCCGCCAAAACTCAACTGGACCCTACGCTTTCCGAACGTGCGAATGGCCACACCATTGGCTGCCTTGAGGGGGGGACCTTGACCGCCGGATTGAAGATTTAGCTTCGACGCTGGTAGGATACTACACTGGGAACCAATATCACAGAGAAAATGTCGCCCTGACAGGGAGTCTTTAATGTATAGGAGTTTCCCTGCGGACCCGATGGCCATTGCAACTCCAGCGCGTCCCTTAGGCCTTATTGATCTTCTCAGAAACCGCTGGTTTGAGGTAGTTTTTTTTTTTTGGTGAGAAACTGCAGGGCGGATGGCAATTTCTGGCCTTCGTGCCGAAACGAGCGTGGTATGCACACCAGCCTGCAGGAGGAGGAGGAGGATTCGCTCTTGTGGGGGATGGGCGCCTCATGGCTGCACAAGATTGTTGTGAGACGGTGAATATTTTATCCGCTTCCGCGGCGAGTTCAGCACAATCCGTGATTGCGGAATTGGCCAAGGCCGTCTGTACTGGCTCTGGTAGTTGACAGAGAAACAGCTCGCGGAACAGAAAACATTGCGATTCCCAAGCCCAAAAGCATGAACATTTGGCTCATGAGCTCTGAGGGTTTTGAGTCCCCGAGGCCGGCCATGCAGATAAGTCTGCAAGCGCGCTCCGACTTGGACAGACCGAAAATCTGCAGTAAACGTGCTTTTAAAGCTTCGTACTTGCCATTGTTCGGTGGACTCTCGAGCAGGCTGATGACCCACGAGGCCGTGGCGCTGTCGAGGGCGGAGACCACGTAATAATAATGGGTCGAATCCGCTGCTACTCCCCAGATTGCAAATTGGGCTTCCGCCTGGAAAAACCACGCGGCCGGCTGTTGCTCCCAAAATTGCAGCAGTTTGAGGGTGACGGCGTTCGTGTCCAAGATGTAACTTCAATGAAAATTGTTCGAAGAAATCGGGGTCACCAATGTAGGAACTGGGGTTGCTAGCCGAAGAATTGAGATCGACTCAGAAAATCAAAAACAATAAAATTTAATGAACAAACGAAGCTGTACAGGAAACTATAGGATACAATGCAAATAGGTCTGGTCTGCTTGAAAGCCTCTCTGGAAACTGCTAGAAGGTTCCGAGCTCAACTGCTAGCAGGTTCCGAGCTCAACCGCTAGCAGGTTCCGAGCTCTACTGCTAGAAGGTTCCGAGCTCTGACGTCATGATGTCATCACGTTCTTCCCGCCGTTGAGAGATCATGTGACGGACGGCATGACATCATCACGCGGCGTATAGGAAAGAAGCCCTAGTACAGTTAACAGATACATTAAAGGTGCAGCCCCCAGCTGCACTACATTGCTGTAAAAGGAATTATATACAATTGTCCATAATCCTCTGGTGGTTCCGCCATACTATAGTGGAAGAAAGAAAAATAGAAAGAAAGAAAGAAAGAATTGCATTTATATAGCGCGTTTTATGACATAGAAACATAGAAGATAGGAGCAGGAGTAGGCCATTCAGCCCCTCGAGCCTGCTCCGCCATTCAATGAGATCATGACTGATCATCCAAATTCAGTACCCTGTCCCTGCCTTCTCCCCATGTCCCTTGATCCCTTTAGCCTTAAGAAATATATCCAACTCCTTCTTGAATATATTTAATGAATTGGCCTCCACTGCCTTCTGTGGTAGAGAATTCCACAGGTTCATCACTCTCTGGGTGAAGAAATTCCTCCTCATCTCTGTCCTAAATGGCTTACTCCTTATCCTTAGACTGTGACCCCTGGTTCTGGACTCCCCACACATCGGGAACATCCTTCCTGCATCTAGTCTGTCCAGTCCTGTTAGAATTTTATAAGTTTCAATGAGATTCCCTCTCATTCATCTAAACGCCAGCGAGTATAAGCCCAATCAACCCAATCTCTCCTCATACGTCATTCCTGCCATCCCAGGTATCAGTCTGGTGAATCTTCGCTGCACTCCCTCCATGGCAAGAACATCCTTCCTCGGATAAGGCGACAAGAACTGCACACAATACTCAAGGTGTGGTCTCACCAAGGCCCTGTACAACTGCAGCAAGACATCCTTGCTCCTGTACTCGAATCCTCTCGCTATGAAGGCCAACATACCATTTGCCTTCTTAGCCACCTGCTGCACCTGCATGCTTACCTTCAGCGACTGGTGCAGAAGGACACCCAGGATCTGTTGCACTTCCCCCTCTCCCAATCTATTGCCGTTCAGATAATAATCTGCCTTCCTGTTTTTGCCACCAAAGTGGATAACCTCGCATTTATCCACATTATACTGCATCTGCCATGCTTCTTCCCAATCACCCAACCTGTCCAAATCACACTGGAGTTTCTCAGCATCCTCCTCACAGCACACACGCCCACCCAGCTTTGTGTCATCTGCAAACTTGGAGATATTACATCTAGTTCCCTCGTCTAGGTCATTTATATATATTGTTAATAGCTGGGGTCCTAGGACTGATCCCTGCAGTACCCCACTAGTCACTGCCTGCCACTCGGAAAAAGAGCCGTTTATTCCAACTCTTTCCTTCCTGTCTGCCAACCAGTTCTTTATCCAAGTCAGTACCTTGCCCCCAATCCCATGTGCCTGAACTTTACACGCTAATCTCTTATGCGGGACCTTACCGAAAGCCTTCTGAAAGTCCAAATACACCACATCCACTGGTTCTCCCTTATCTATTCTACCAGTTACATCCTCAAAAATTTCCGGTAGATTAGTCAAGCACGATTAACCTTTTGTAAATCCATGCTGAATTTGTCCGATCCTGTCACTGTTTTCCAAGTGCTCTGCTATTACATCTTTTATGATGGACTCTAGCATTTTCCCCACTACCGATATAATTCCCTGTTTTCTCTCTACCACCTTTTTTGAATAGTGGGGTAACATTAGCTACCCTCCAATCCATGGGAACTGTTCCAGAGTCTATCAAATTTTGGAAGATGACCAGCAATGCATCTACTATTTCTAGGGCCACTTCCTTAAGTACCCTAGGATGTAGATTATCAGGCCCTGGGGATTTATCGGCCTTCAGTCCTATCAATTTTCCTAACACCGTTTCCCTACAAATACTGATTTCTTTCAGTTCCACCCTTTCATCAGACCCTATGTTCCCGGCATCTCTGGGAGGTTATTTGTATCCTCCTTTGTGAAGACAGAACCAAAATATGTATTTAGTTGGTCTGCCATTTCTTTGTTCCCCATTATAAATTCCCCTGATTCTGACTGCAAGGGACCTACGCTTGACTTCACCAATCTTTTTCTCTTCACATGGCCTAGAAATTGAGTTTTGGCTTAGCCAGGGCTTTAGCGCCGGAAGTTAGTGCCGGCGCTAAGTCCCCCTGCGCGCGCCAAAAATTCAGCAGGGCCGCGCCCAAACGGCTGCTGGCGCTACTGAAGGGTCTTTGCGGCGGTAAATCGGCGCTAACTGCCGTTTCGCGCCGCAATTCCGGCGCTGCGGCACCCGATGCGGTGCGGCAGGCTCGGGAAGTGCAGGCCTCCTCCTTCCCTTAAGGAGGAGCTGCCTGCACCCGATCGCGGCCCGCGAAAATCTTTTAAAAAATGAGCCCGGCACCTTGGACAAGTGCCGGGCTTGCTTCTGTTCCGGGGGGGGGGGGGGGGGGGGAAGTCCGGGGAGGGAGCTGCGGCCAGGCGGCCGGCGGGAAAGCGGCCGGCCGCCGCGGGGCCTTTAATGCGCCGGCGCAAAGACACGTAAGACTCTGTTGCCAGAGTCTTAGTTGCGGCTGTCACGGGCGAGGCGGCCGCAACTGAATTTCGGCGCTGGGGCCCGTCGGCATGGCAACCGGGACGCTGCGCACACCGATGACGTCATCGGTGCCGGCGCAGCGCTACCGGTCTACCGCGGCGTAAGGGCCCCAGGCAATTTCGGCGCCGGCGCCAAATGCAGCGCTAGGCCCTCTAGCGCCGCAAAATCGGTGCTAAGGGCACTCAATTTCTAGGCCCATATCTATAAAAGCTTTTACAGTCAGTTTTTATGTTCCTTGCAAGCTTACTCTCATATTCTATTTTCCCCTTCTTAATTAATCCCTTTGTCCTCCTTTGTTGAATCCTAAACTGCTCCCAATCCTCAGGATTATTGCTTTTTCTGGCCAATTTATATGTCCTCTCCTTGGATCCTATGCTATCTCTAATTTCCCTTGTTAGCCACGGTTGAGTCACCTTTTTTGTTTTATTTTTATGCCAAACTGGGATGAACAAATTCTGTAGTTCATCCATTCGGTCTTTGAATGTTTGCCATTGCCTATCCACCGTCAACCCTTTGAGTGACATTCCCCAATCAATCCTACCCAGCTCGCACCTCAGACCATCGTAGTTTCCTTTATTTAAATTTAGGACCCTAGTCTCTGAGTCAACTACTTCATTCTCCATCTTAATGAAGAATTCGATCATATTATGATCGCTCTGACCCAAGGGGCCTTGTACAATAAGTTTGCTAATTAATCCTTTCTCGTTACATAATACCCAGTCTAAGATGGCCTGATCTCTGGTTGGTTCCTCGACATGTTGGTCATCCCAAGGTGCATTACAGCCAATGAAGTACTTTGTTTGAAGTGCAGTCACTGCTGTAATGTAGGAGATGCAGCAGTCCATTTGTGCACAGCAAGGTTCCACAAACAGCAATGTGATAACAACCGGATAATCTGTTTTTAGGTGTTAATTTACGGAATAATATTGGCCAGGCCACCGGGTAGAACGGCGTGACATTTTTTATAGTCCACCTGAGAGCAAAGACGGGACCTTGGTTTAATGTCTCAGCTGAAAGAAAGTTAAAAATATAACAAACAAATGGAGCTGCTTTAGGGCAGGTCTACGAGAGTGGTCTTTCACCAAATCAACGCTCAGGATTGTGACACTCTACAGAAAACTAATGAGTACTGTAATGTATGTACCTTTAAGGGGAGAACTACTTTTTACAGCTCCTGTATATTGTAGTACCGGCAGTGACCACACCTGTATATAACCCTGAGTAGTGATCTGTATAGTTAGTTCTAGAGTAACCCTCATTCAGTAAACACCTGTTGAATTATTGCCTGCAGTCTTGTTGTCTAATTATTGAAGGACACAACATCAAGATACACGGATCTAACATTGGCGACGAGCAGATTCAAACCTACCTGCAACTCTGCATCACCTCCCAGGGATTCGCTCCTGGAGAACAGTGGACGAAGGCCGAGTCCAGAAGCACGGGCGTCGACCACGGGAAACCCCCCAGTCATCCAGTGGAGATTTGAGCATCACAGGGGAGGCTGTCAAGAGCCAGGCTTGGCTTTCCAGTCACGGTGGTCCAGCGAAATGGGCTGGCAACAGGTACTGCGCAGACCCTTCCCAGACAGTGGTGGCTAGAGCCGACCGACGGCACAGAAAAAGGCCGAGCAGCGTCGACGGGGGAGAGAGAGAGGGTAGAGCGCATAGGGCGCAGCCAGTGTTCAGGACCGAGCGGCGTCAACGGGGGAGAGAGGTGAGAGAGAGCAGAGCGCAGCCGGTGTTCAAGGGCTGAGCAGCATCAATGGGGGAGAGAGGCGCGCAGGAAAACGTGCAGAGCACAGCCGGTGTTCAAGGGCCGAGCAGCGTCAGCGGGGAAGAAAGGAAAGCGTGGGAGACGCCATTTTAAGCCACAGCGGGGAAGAAAGGAAAGCGCGGGAGACGCCATTTTAAGCCAGTCTAACCACACCCAAAAATGCCGAAGAGTGGCAGTATCACAGCGTTAGACAATGAAGTCGAAGATTGGACGACATATGTCGAACACATAGAAGTATACTGCAAGGCGAATGAAGTGCCAGATGACAAGAAAGCGCTGGTATTGTTGAATTCAATGGCTGCAAAAACGTATGGCTTACTACGAAACCGAGTAACCCCAGAGAAGCCAGTAGAAAAGGATTTTGAAAACATAGTGTCAATCCTACAGGACCACTTAAACCCCACACCGTTGCTGATAGCAGAAAGATTTAATTTCACAAAAGGAACCAGCATAAAGATGAAAGTAATGCTGAGTATTTAACGGAACTGCACAAGCTATCAAAACACTGCCAGTTTGGAACGGGACTAGCAGATACTTTAAGGGACAAGTTTGTGTGTGGGCTTCAAAGTGAAGGAACCCAGAAACGGCTTCTATCAGAAAAGGATCTTACGCTGGACAAGGCTTTCAGCATTGCAGTATCACATGAAGCAGCAGCACGGGGCGCAGCAGAGATACAACGGAGACCGCAAGAATATGGCACAAATGAAATGTCATACGGAACAGTGAAGTGCTATCGCTGCGGCAGAACAACACATGACCATAAGGATTGCTGGTTCAAGGACAAAGTGTGCAGACAGTGTGGAAAAGTAGGACACATAGCAAGAGTCTGCAGGTCGGGAAAGAAAACCAGCAGCAAGAAATCTCCACAGGAGAAGTACAAGAAGGTACATAAGGTGACAGAGAGTAGTTCAGACAAACAGAAAAGTGATACAGACTCCGGAAGCAAGGAGCTGGGTTGTCTGAAACTACATAATGTGATCAAAACGGAGGATCACCAAACTATCTGGGTCATGCTCAAGATAGCAGGAGTCCAAGTGAAAATGGAATTGGACACAGGATCAGCCCTAACAGTCATAAAACAAAGGGACTACAAGCGGCTATTCTCACATATACCCTTGAGAGATACAAAGATTGTCTTACAGACATACACGGGGCAAAAAGTCTACCCCAAAGGAAAAATAAGGGTGAACGTTATATATAACGGCAAGGAAACACCAAAAATGGACCGAAATGTATTGCCAGATGGAGGACCACCACTACTAGGACGTGAATGGATCCGGAAGATACAGCTAGATTGGCATTCAATACAAGCACTGACTGTAGATGCCAAAAAGGATGACGACATCACACCTGGATGACTGTCAAAAATGCTAACTGACGCACAAGAAGTGTTCCAGCAGGGACTCGGAACACTAAAAGGCATAACAGCGATGATCAAAATAGAGGAAAATGCAAGCCCAAAGTTTTTTAAGGCCAGACCGGTACCTTATGCGATCCGCCCAGCCATCGAAGCAGAGCTGGAAGGTTTGGAACATTCAGGAGTATTGTCCAAGGTAGACTGGAGCGAGTGGGCTACACCCATCGTTCATGTAATGAAGAGGTCGTTGAGTAATACGCCTGGGGAACCAAAGAAGGTTCGCATCTGTGGGGACTTTAAGGTGACAGTGAACCCAGTCCTTCACACTGTACAATATCCACTTCCGCGGATTGAAGATATTTTCGCCTTGCTATCTAGAGGGAAACGCTTCACTAAGATTGATCTGGCCCAGGCGTACCTGCAAATGGAGGTAGAAGAAGACTCGAAACAGTACCTCACGATCAACACTCATAAAGGTCTCTACCAATACAACCGGCTGGTGTTCGGGGTAGCATCAGCTCCGGCTATTTGGCAAAGGGCAATGGAACAAGTCCTGCAAGGGATTCCAGGGACCCAGTGTTATTTGGACGACATCCTGGTCACGGGCGAAAATGACAGTGATCACCTCGCCAACCTGGAGCAGGTGCTCACTAGATTGAAGGAATATGGGCTCCGAGCTAATCGCCACAAACGCGAGTTTTTCCAGAAGCAGATCTCGTATTGTGGCCCCATTATTGATAAAGAGGGGTTACATAAGTCCCCTGAAAAGATTGAGGCAGTAGTCAAGGCTCCAGCACCGGAAAATGTGTCACAACTGAGGTCGTTCCTCGGGCTGGTGAACTACGACCATAAGTTCTTGCCGAATTTGTCTACCGTACTACACCCACTGAACACCCTACTGCAAACGGAAGTGGAGTGACGAAAGTAAACGAGCTTTCCAGAAGAGCAAAGCATTGATCACATCAAAAGAGGTGTTGGCTCATTTCAACCCAGCACTACCAATTCGGTTGGCGTGTGATGCATCACCCTATGGCATTGGAGCGGTGCTGTCGCACAAATTCCCGGACGGCTCGGAGAGGCCAGTAGCCTTTGCGTCTCGGTCACTAACCTCAGCCGAGTGTAACTACACCCAGATTGACAGGGAGGCCCTCAGCCTAGTGTGGGGAGTGAAAAAGTTCAATCACTATCTGCACGGGCAGAAGTTCACCTTGCTGACTGACCACCAACCACTTGTCTCCATCTTTAATCCAAAGAAGGGCGTTCCGGTGATGACTGCGCAACGGCTACAAAGATGGTCCCTTTTTCTAGGGGCGCACCAATATGAAATCGAGTATAAGGGCACGAAACAGCATGGAAACGCTGATGGGCTATCACGCCTGCCACTGCCTACTGTGGAGGAAGCACCAGCAGTGGAACCTGTCGAAATATTTCATTCGACTATAATTGAATGCTGGCCAGTAACTAATGCTGGTATAGAGAAGGAGACCCGAAATGACCCGACACTGTCTCGGGTATATGATTTGACGGTGAAGGGATGGCCAGCACATGGCGACTCACTGTTGCCAGCATTCGCATCCAGAAGAGAACAGCTGTCAGTATGCCAGGGGACCTTGATGTGTGGATCCCGAGTGCTAATTCCACCCAAGTTAAGGGAGAGAGTGCTCAATGAGCTTCACGAAGGTCATCTGGGAGGGGTGAAAATGAAAAGCCTTGCTAGGGTATATGTGTGGCGGCCGGGGATCGATCAGCAAATCGAGAACCTGACAAAGAGCTGCTCAGGATGCCAGAAAGTCCAAAATGCACCACCACATGCCCCTCTACACCCATGGGAGTGGCCCACATCTCCATGGCAACGGGTGCATATTGATTTTGCTGGTCCATTCATGGACTCAATGTTTTTAATAGCCATGGATGCGCACTCGAAATGGCCTGAGGTGATCAAAATGTCCTCCACCACCACGGAGAAAACTATTGCAGTCCTACGGACCATTTTTGCCAGGAACGGCTTGCCAGAGCAGATTTGCTCTGATAACGGACCACAGTTTGTGTCCGAAGAGTTTTGAACATTTATGAAAAGGAATGGGGTCAGGCATTACACATCCGCCCCGTATCATCCAGCCACAAATGGATTGGCTGAGAGGTTCGTACAAACCTTTAAAAAAGCAGTAAAGGCCATGTGCGATGATGACATTCCACTGCAGCATAAGGTGGACAATTTCCTGTTAGCCTACAGAAATGCGACACATGCAGTCACCAACCAGGCCCTGGCCATGATGTTCTTTAACCGAAGGTTGAGATCTCGTCTGGATTTGCTCAGTCCAAATGTACGAAAGATGTTGAGAATAAGCAATTCCAGCACATCATGGGAAGCCGACAAGGAGCTTCAATGTAAGGCAACCAGTCTTGGCCCGCGACTGCCGAACAGAGAAATGGCATCCAGGAATGATATGCACATGGCAGGGGCCACTAACGTACACAGTGGATGTTGGGGAGAACATTGTGAGACGCCATGCTGACCAGATCCTAGAGTCACAGGAACGAGTCAACCCCATGTCTCACCCATACGTACCTGGTGATGAACCCGACGTACAGGTAGCATCTACCCCAGAAACAGTAACATATAAAGCGGATGAACCAACCGACGACAGAGGGCCAGAATCGCCTCCGCACCAAGAGCAAGACACTCGGGAAAGGCACTATCCAGAAAGGATCAGGAAGCCTCCCCAAAGACTGAATTTATAAATAGACTATTTTCAGCTAATGTTGCATGTTAAAAGTGTTAATTGTAATTAGTTTGATATTTAATTGTTAAATGAGTGTTATGGTACTGTTAATCTAAAAGGGGAGGAATTGTAATGTATGTACCTTTAAGGGGAGAACTACTTTTTACAGCTCCTGTACACTGTAGCACCGGCAGTGACCACACCTGTATATAACCTTGAGTAGTGATCTGTACTGTTAGTTCTAGAGTAACCCTCATTCAGTAAACACCTGTTGAATTATTCCCTGCAGTCTTGTTGTCTAATTATTGAAGGACACAACATCAAGATACACGGATCTAACAAGTACCCCTGCCACAGCCCCACTCCCCCTGAGTTTTCCCCATAGCCCTGAAAATTTCCCCTTTCTACCCAAGTATGTATCTAATTCCCTTTTGAAAGTTACGATTGAATCTGCTTCCATCGCCCTTTCAGGCAGCGCATTCCAGATCCAGTTTCTCCCTATCCACTCTATCAAAACCCTTTATAATTTTGAACACCTCTAATAAATCTCCCCTTAACCTTCTCAGTTCATACTAAGTAGAAGTTACAATATGGAAACAGGCCATATCGTCATTTACCCTCCACGTAAGCAAGTAGTTCCAAACACATTTACCCATCCCGCTGCCATATCCCATATTGTTACTGGACCAGTAATCCAGAGAACATGATTTCAAATCCCACCACAGCAGTTTGAGTTCAGCTTTTCAAAAAAAAATTGGAAATTGCAGTCAATGGAACTGAATATCAGGCACCGCATATAACCGGCGGCTGATCCGATACCGCCCAATTTGCGCCACCGTCCGGGACATATTTTTAGGCCCTGGTCCCTGTAAAAGTGACCATGAAGTTGGCGGTTTGTTGCAAAAACCCCAACTAGTTCACTAATGTCTTTCAGGGAAGGAAATCTGCCGTCCTTCCCCGGTCTGGCCTATATGTGACTCCAGTCCCACACCAGCATAGTTGGCTCTCAACTGCCCTGCGAAGTGGCCGGGAAATGTCACTCAGTTGTATCAAACTGCTACAAAGAATTATAGAATGCAGCAGTTCAAGAAGAAGGCCCACCACGGCCTTCTCGGGGCAACTAGGTAATAGGCACCAGCCTTGCCAGCAACGCCCACATCTCGAAAATGAATTCTAAAAATTTCCTTCAAGCCCTTTTCCTTCATACACCAAACCAATCTGAGGTCACATGACCTGAGCTCATGGGTACCAATGGGAAAGAAGGCCCATATTACAGTATTCAGGATTGAAAAATGTGCCACTTTCGAAGGGAAAGATAAAGCAGCAGGAAAAACTAGTGAAAATGAAGATTCTCCTCGTGAGCTGGTTAAAGTACAGAATGGATCAGAGACTATTAAACTTTTCAGCAAATCGAAATATTAAGCGACACAAAATAATTAGCTTAGATATTTATATTCTGTAAGTATTACTCATGCTCGCAATGTGTAAAGCCATTGTGATTCACTGGGAAGGTTTCGTGAGATCAAAGCAATGTATTGTCAATCGGCAACCATCCACAGGAAGAGCCCTGCTGCCCCCTTCTGGCAAGTTGTAATATGGCCAGACGTCAAAAACAATTCCTTGCTTTCTGTTTTCACAGTGATCCCTAAATAGAGGTGGTTGTTATAATTTTGTCCCTAATACACCGCCTGGGACATTTATCATTGGGAGAGTTTCTAATGGGAGGTATTGCTTATGTTTTAGGTTCAGTTACGATGATTTGTCAATAGTTCCAGTGAACAAAACTACGTTTTTTGATGAGGTCTGATAGAAGTTGGTACTGAGAAGTCATCTTTTCCTGTCAATCAACGCACCAGCAGATCTGAACAGATCCACTCCCTGAACAGATCCACTCCCCTGAGCAGATCCATTCCTGAACAGATCCACAACTGAACAGATCCACTCCCCTGAACAGATCCACTCCCCTGAGCAGATCTACTCCTGAACAGATCCACTCCCCTGAGCAGATCCACTCCTGAACAGATCCACTCCCCTGAGCAGATCCACCCCTGAGCAGATCTACTCCCAGATGCACTCCCTTGAACAGATCCACTACCCTGAACAGATCCACCACCCTGAACAGATCCACTCCTGAACAGATCCACTCCCCTGAACAGATCTACTCCTGAACAGATCCACTCCTGAACAGATCCACCCCTGAGCAGATCCATTCTGAACAGATCCACTCCTGAACAGATCTACTCATCAAACAGATCCACTCCCCTGAACAGATCCACTCCTGAACAGATCCACTCCTGAACAGATCCACTCCCCTGAACTGATCCATTCTGAACAGATCCACTCCTAAACAGATCTACTCATCGAACAGATCCACTCCCCTGAACAGATCCACTCCCGCACACATCCACTCCTGAACAGATCCACTCCCCTGAGCAGATCCACACCTGAACAGATCCACTCCCAAACAGATCCACTCCCTTGAACAGATCCACATCCCTGAACAGATCCAGTCCCCTGAACAGATACACTCCTGAACAAATCAACTCCTCTGAACAGATCCACTCCCAAACAGTTCCACCCCCTTGAACAGATCCACTCCCCTGAACAGATCCAGTCCCCTGAACAGATCCACTCCCAAACAGATCCACTCCTGAACAGATCCACTCCCCAGAATAGATCCATTCTGAACAGATCCACCCCTGAACTGATTTACTCCCCAAACAGATCCACTCCCCTGAACAGATCCACTCCTGAACAGAGCCACTCCTGAACAGACCCACTCCCAAACAGATCCACTCCCCTGAACAGATTAACTCTGTAATGTATATACCTTTAAGGGGGGAACTATCTTTTACAGCTCATGTATACTGCAGTTCCGGCAGTGACCATACCCCCAGCCGTCAAAGCAGAGCTGGAGAGTCTGGAACATTCAGGAAACCTCCCCAAAGACTGAATATATAAATAGACTATTTTCAGCTAATGTTGCATGTTAAAAGTGTTAATTGTAATTAGTTTGATATTTCATTGTTAAATGAGTGTTATGGTACTGTTAATCTAAAAGGGGAGGAATTGTAATGTATATACCTTTAAGGGGGGAACTATCTTTTACAGCTCATGTATACTGCAGTACCGGCAGTGACCATACCTGTATATAGCACTGAGTAGTAATCTTTACAGATCAGTTCCAGTGTGAGCCACGTTTAGTAAACACTTGTTGTACCGTTCTCCTGCAGTCTGTGTCTTATTATACACGGACACAACAAACTCCTGAACAGATCCACTCCTGAACAGATCCACTCCCGAATAGATCCACACCCTTGAACAGATCCACTCCCAAACAGATCCACTCCTGAAAAGATCCACTCCCCTTAACAGATCTACTCCTGAACAAAAACAGGTCCACACCCCTGAACAGATCCAACCCTGAACAGATCCACTCCTGAACAGATCCACTCCCCTGAACAGATCCATTCCCCTGAACAGATCCACTCCCCTGAACAGATCCGCTCCTGAACAGATGCACTCCCGAACAGATCCACTCCCCTGAACAGATCCACTCCCGAACAGGTCCACTCCTGAACAGATCCACACCCCTGAACAGATCCAATCCCAAACAGGTCCACTCCTGAACAGATCCACTCCCCTGAACAGATCGACTCCCCTGAACAGATCCACTCCCAAACAGATCCACTCCTGAACAGTTCCATTCCTGAACAGACCCACTCCCAAACAGGTCCACTCCTGAATAAATCCACTCCCCTGAACAGATCCATTCCTGAACAGATCCACTCTGCTGAACAGATCCACTCCCAAACAGATCCACTCCTGAAGAGATCCACGCCCCTGAACAGATCCACTCCCAAACAGATCCACTCCTAAACCGATCAACTCATGAACAGATCCACTCCTGAACAGATCCTCTCCCCTGAACAGATCCACTCCCAAACAGATCCACTCCCAAACCAATAAACTCATGAACAGATCAACTCCTGAACAGATCCACGCGCCTGAACAGATCCACTCCCAAACAGATCCACTCCCAAACCAATCAACTCATGAACAGATCCACTCCTGAACAGATCCACTCCCCTGAACAGATCCACTCCAGAACAGATCCACTCCCAGAACAGATCCACTCCTGAACAGATCCACTCCCCTGAACAGATCCATTCCCCTGAACAGATCCACTCCCCTGAACAGATCCGCTCCTGAATAGATCTACTCCTGAACAGATCCACTCCCCTGAACAGATCCACTTCTGAACAGATCCACTCCCAAGCAGATCCACTCCTGAACAGATCCACTCCTGAACAGACCCACTCCCAAACAGGTCCACTCCTGAATAAATCCACTCCCCTGAACAGATCCACTCCTGAACAGATCCACTCCGCTGAACAGATCCACTCCCAAACAGATCCACTGCTGAATAGATCCACACCCCTGAACAGATCCATGCCCCTGAACAGATCCATTCTGAACAGATCTACTTCCCAAACAGATCCACTCATGAACAGACCCACTTCCCTGTACAGATCCACTCCCAAACAGATCCACTCCCAAACCGATCAACTCCTGAACAGATCCACTCCTGAACAGATCCACTCCTGAACAGAACCACTCCCCTGAACAGATCCACTCCAGAACAGATCCACTCCCAAACAGATCCACTCCTGAACAGATCCACTCCCCTGAACAGATCCATTCCCCTGAACAGATCCACTCCCCTGAACAGATCCACTCCTGAACAGATCCACTCCACTGAACAGATCCACTCCCAAACAGATCCACTCCTGAATAGATCCACGCCCCTGAACAGATCCACGCCCCTGAACAGATCCATTCTGAACAGATCTACTTCCCGAACAGATCCACTCATGAACAGACCCACTTCCCTGTACAGATCCACTCCCAAACAGATCCACTCCCAAACCGATCAACTCATGAGCAGATCTACTCCTGAACAGATCCACTCCCCTGAACAGACCCACTCCACAACAGATCCACTCCCAAACAGATCCACTCCCGAATAGATCCACTCCCCTGAACAGATCCACTCCCCTGAACAGATCCACTCCCAAACAGATCCACCCCTGAACAGATCCACTCCCCAGAACAGGTTCACTCCCTGAACAGATCCACTCCTGAACAGATCCACTCCCCTGAACAGATCCAAACCCCTGATCAGATCCACTCCTAAACAGACCCACTCCCCTGTACAGATCCACTCCCTGAACAGAGCCACTCCCTGAACAGATCCACTCCCCTGAACAGATCAACTCCTGAACAGATCCACTCCCTTGAACAGATCCACTCCTGAACAGATCCACTCCTGAACAGATCTACTCCCGAACAGCTCCACTCCTGAACAGATCCACTCCCAAACAGATCCACTCCCCTGAACAGATCCATTCCCCTGATCAGATCCACTCATTAACAGATCCACTCATGAACAGATCCACTCCTGAACAGATTCACTCTCGAACAGATCCACTCTCGAACAAATCCACTCCCCTGAACAGATCCACTCCTGAACAGATTCACTCCCCTGAACAGATCCACTCCCTGAACAGATCCACTCTCGAACAGATCGACTCCTGAGCAGGTCCACCTCTGAACCTGCCCACTCTTTTGGATGATAGTTGTGATCTGTGCTGCACAGACCATGCAATATCTGTAAATTCAGCTCAGCCTAGGTACCTTCGCTTCCCCCTCCCCAGTCCCAAGGCTTGTGATGTGTGGAGATTGCCACAGCGGGAACTCCAGGGGACAGAACTCCTGAGTTGTGGGAGGGCAGAATAGAAGATTTCCACTGGGAAGGGGGACCAGGAATTTGAGGTAGAACCTGTCGGAATTCTTTCCTTTCCAAAGTTCTGCCTTAAATTCCGATGGGGGGAGGTGAGGGTGAACCTTCAACACTGTCACCACCCCCCACACACACACACACACACACACACACAGATCACTGGAGCATGTCTGGGGGGAGTTCCCTCGCTACCTGTCAAAATAGGGCCATTATGCCCTGATAAGGATTGAACATAACTCGCCAGTCCTAAGGTAAGGCTTCTAAAGGTAAGTGGATTGATTATGCTAATATACACTATGTTAGTCATGCGTAATACAGCTTGGTGCTGGTTTTAGCAATGATTTCTGCCAGGATTATAATAAAGAATGAAATATAAAATCTATTTCAAATAGTTCTGCAGTCAAACAAAAGGAACATGTAGTAAATAGAAGTGTAAAACAGGAAGTAAATATGGATTGCAAAGTGATAATGGGCCTACATTGGGACTTTGACCACCAAGGGTGTCCAAACTGTAGCCTGTGGGCCGCACATGGCCTCTGAGCCCTGGAGACCAGCCAGCTCGGTCCCAATAGTGCTTATGTTTCTTCCATGCCGGTTTGTCTTGTTTGAGTTTCTTGGGATTAGAGGGTTGGAAAGGGCTTGAAAAGGAATTAAAATTGCAGGGAAAGAGCAGGCGGAGTGGGACTAATTGGACAGCTCCTTCAAAGAGCCGGCACAGGCACGATGGGCCGAATGGCCTCCTTCTCTGCTGTGCCATTCTATGTTCTAAGCATTCTTTCCTTATTGCTGGATATCCTAAGTCAGATACAGCAACCTGAGTTATATATGAAGTAGAAACATAGAAACATAGAAGATAGGAGTAGGAGTAGGCCATTCGGCCCCTCGAGCCTGCTCCGCCATTCAATGCGATCATGGCTGATCATCCGAATTCAGTACCCTGTCCCTGCTTTCTCCCCATATTCCTTGATCCCCTTAGCCTTAAGAAATATATCTAACTCCTTCTTGAATATATTTAATGAATTGGCCTCAACTGTCTTCTGTGGTAGAGAATTCCACAGGTTCACCACTCTCTGGGTGAAGAAATTCCTCCTCATCTCTGTCCTAAATGGCTTACCCCCTTATCCTTAGACAGTGACCCCTGGTTCTGGACTCCCCCGCCATCGGGAACAGCCTACCTGCATCTAGTCTGTCTAGTCCTGTTAGAATTTTATAAGTTTCAATGAGATCCCCTCTCATCCTTCTAAACTCTAGCGAATATAAGCCTAATTGACCCAAACTCTCTTCATACGTCATTCCTGCCATCCCAGGTATCAGTTTGGTGAATCTTCGCTGCACTCCCTCCATGGCAAGAACATCCTTCCTCAGATAAGGCAACCAAAACTGCACACAATACTCAAGGTGTGGTCTCACCAAGGCCCTGTACAACTGCAGCAAGACATCATTGCACCTGTACTCGAATCCTCTCGCTATGAAGGCCAGCATACCATTTGCCTTCTTAACCGCCTGCTGCACCTGCATGCTTACCTTCAGTGACTGGTGCACAAGGACACCCAGGTCTCGTTGCACTTCCCCCTCGCCCAATCTATTGCCGTTCAGATAATAATCTGCCTTCCTGTTTTTGCCACCAAAGTGGGTAACCTCGCATTTATCCACATTATACTGCATCTGCCATGCATCTGCCCAATCGCCCAAACTGTCCAAATCGTACTGGAGTTTCTCTGCATCCTCCTCACTGCACACACGCCCACCCAGCAAATTAATGGGAACATGCCTTTAACCTATATGTGGCTTGCAAGGCTCCACAATATGTGACTGATGAGGACCAACAGCTTGGAAACCCCTTCTTCACACAGTAATTGGGTTTGCTGCAGTGAATATACTGCGCAGATCCGTCAATGTGTATTGTCTGTAACAGCATAGCAAATAGCATGTATGGAAGAGCATTTATTTGAGGCAAGTTAGCTTGTTGAACTGGTACGGAGTGGAGCCAACTGAATCAGGCCTGTGCTTGGATCCAATATGGGTTATACTGAAGGAAACCTGCTTTCCTTATATCTCAGCAAACAGCTTTTGCTTATGCATGGCACTCCTTTGAAAGCTGGTAACAAGAGGGAGTCATGGCCCAGCCAAGGACTAAACGTGCCCCAAAGATCAAGTGGATTCTTATCACAATATCATCAGTCCTTCAGAAATCCGTAGCACCTGACTGAGCTGTGACTATTAATCAGACCATGATGGTACAGTGATAGGAATCCTTCAGGGGTTCACAAGGAGCTCGACGGCCAAGATTATTTCTTTGACATCAACTGTGGAATCGACACCTTGGCCGGGATTCTCCTCTCAGCAGTGGGGCTCCAGGTGGCAGGACCTCTGCCCATCCTCTGACACCGCCAGAATCCTACCCAATGTCCTGGGTTGGGGTTCATCTGCTATCCATGGTTGGGGTCCCAGTAGGGTTGCCAACCCTCCAGGATTAAAAGCAAAGAACATAAAAATTAGGAGCAGGAGTAAGCCATACGGCCCTTCGAGCCTGCTTCGCCATTCAATAAGATCATGGCTCATCTTTGACTTCAACTTTGACCTGATTCCCCTAGAGTCCAAAACATCTATCTATCTCAGCCTTGAATATATTCAATGACTCAGTAATTGGGTTAGAGAATTCCAAAGATTCACAACCCTCTGAGTGAAGAAATTCCTTCTCATTCAGTCTTAAATGGCCGACCCCTTATCCTGAGACTGTGCCCCCCTAGTTCTAGACTCTCCAGCCAGGGGGAAACAACCTCTCAACATCTCCCCTGTCAATCTCCCTCAGTATCTTATATGTTTCAATGAGATCACCTCTCATTCTTCTAAACTCCAGAGTGTATAGGCCCAATCTACTCAATCTCTCCTGATAGGACAACCCTCTCATTGCAGGAATCAATCTAGTGAAACTTTGTTGCACCACTAAGGCAAATATGTCCTTCCTCAGATAAGGAGACCAAAACTGTGCACAGTACTCCAGGTGTGATCTCACCAAAGCAATTGTGGTAAGACTTCCTTACTCTTATACTCCAACCCCCTTGCAAAAAAGGCCAACATGTCCATTTGCCATTCTAATTGCTTGCTGTAACTGCAGGCTGACTTTGTGTTGATTGTCTGATTGACTGACTGATTGCCCTGGAGTCTCCAGGAATTAAAGATTCATCTCCCGGACACTGCTACGAGCAGCCCTGGAGAAAAGGCACAGAAGCATTAAACAAAATTGGGTGTTTTTTCATTTTCTTTGAAAACTTTTCATTATTAGTTATAGAAATATTGGAGAGGGGTAAAAAGAGAAGTCAAGAATCATCCAATCGGGCAATGAAGAATCTGTTTGTTTTCAAATCGGTGTGGGAAGGTGATGCGCCACGAGGGTGGGCGCGTCAGGCGACCAATGGCAGGAGTGTGGGATCAGAGCAGTTGGTGGTTGGAGGTCATGTGATGAAACCTCCATAAATATGTCCAAGAAGAGTTGGCAAGTCTTGGTCCCAGCAGGAATCTCACTGCCTAGAGGGAGCGAGCAAGCCCAGCGGTGCTGCAGTGGGACCATCGCTGCCGCATTAGTAATGGAGGCCAAGCAGGTAAAGGGGCTGAAGCCCCCCGCAGCACCTCCCCACCCCCCGCCATAGTTAGGCTATCAAGTAGGCCTCAGCAGAGAGTGTGGCCTACACAAGAAGGTAAGTGGGGGCCGTCTCCCTCCACTGGGGTAAGGCAGGGTCTTTACCGTCACTTCCTGTGACCATCTTCCCCGCAATGACACTGGAAGTGGTGGTAAGTGCGACAGACAGGAGGGAAGTTTGCCCCTGAGCCCTGCTGCCATTTGCCTGGGGAAGGAGTGGCCAGCAGCAGTCCTGCTTGGGGGGTGGGGGGGGGCAAATCTTGGTCAGGGTGGCTGGCCTCACCACCCGCATTTTCTGTCATTCTCCATCACAATCCAATATTGGATGGGACCACGGAGGAGAATCACAACCCTTGAGTTACAGGAATATTCAGGACTGGAAAGGATCATGGTGCCTCTCCTGGCCAACCCCAGTGCCATCCAACTGGTACAGTAAGCAGCATCTTTCACAAAGTGGCACTGACAGAAAGCTTGTCGTAATCCTGACAACTTAGAGCGTTATGAAACTGCAAACAAAGAATGCGATCTACCAGCCTGAATTACCATGGGCGGGATCTTCTGCTGGTTGCAAAGAGCTGATGGGATAGTGAGATCTTCTGAATGAACAGATGGAAGTGCAGGAGACAGTGGTAGCCGCTGCCAGCACCTGTGCCCAACAGAAAGAAAACCCACCAGGGGGCCAGATCTGGAGCTGATCAGTAGCGTTGAGTTCAGGCTAACGTCAGCAGCATTGTTCTGTAATTCTGGGTCAATGTGAAGAAGGTTGTGGGGCAGCATTGGCTCTAAAAATACAAGACAAGGGTGGTACAGGCGACCGCTTTGTTTGGCAGCTGGCGTTGAGGTTGCATTTGGTTGCAGCACAAATAGATATAATGAATGAGTCTGCAGAGGTAAGCAGTATAGTAATAAAATGAGGCTGGATAAGTGGAATGCATCTATGTAGCGCTTTTCATGCTTTTCATGCCCTCAGTAGGTCCCAAAGCGCTTCACAGCCAATGAAGTATAGTCACTGTTGTTTTGTTGCCAAATGTCCAGAAAGCTCCCACAAAAAGCTGATGAGATAAATGGCCAAATAATTTGTTTCGTGGTGTTGGATAAGGAAGGGGCAGTAGCCTTCTCTTCTTCAATTCTCTTCTCTTCTTCATTGTTGTTGGATGTTTTACATCCACCTGAAGAGCCAGATAGGGCTCCAGATAACTCATCTGGAAGACAGCACCTCAGACTATGCTGCTTCCTCTGCCGTTCATTTACACAGCTCTGTCCCATGCAAAATAGCAGCTGACAGGAGTTTCCTGCTTTTCTGCCATGAATGCAATGGTGCGGATTTACGTCCATACATAACAAGCATAGCGCGGCTCCCAATATTGGTGCAGCTGACCAGTTACAGTGTCAGTGACCAACTGCCCACTGACTCCCACAGCTACTTGGACTACACTTCCTCCCACCCCGCTTCCTGTAAGGACTCTATTTCATTCTCCCAATTTCTCCGTCTCCGCCGCAGCTGCTTTGACGATGCCACCTTCCATACTAGTGCTTTCGACATGTCTTCCTTTTTCCTCAACCGAGGATTCCCCTCTACTGTGGTTGACACGGCCCTTGACTGTGTCGTTCTATTTCCCGCACTTCTGTTCTCACCCCTTCCCCTCTCTCCCGGAACCATGGTAGGGTTCCCCTTGTCCTCACATTTCACCCCACCAGCCTCCACATTCAATGGATCATCCTCTGCCATTTCCGCCACTTCCAGCGTGATCCCACCACCAAACACATCTTCCCCTCACCTCCCCTTTCAGCATTCCAAAGGGACCGCTTCCTCCGCAACACCCTGGTCCACTCCTCTATCACCCCCAACACCCCTTCCCCTTCGCCTGCCACCTTCCCGTGCAAGCGCAGGAGATGCAACACCTGCCCTTTTACCTCCTCCCTTCCCACTGTCCAGGGCCCCAAACACTCCTTCCAGGTGAAACAGTGATTTACTTGTACTTCTTGCAATTTAGTATACTGTATTCGCTGCTCACGATGCGGTCTCCTCTACATTAGGGAGACCAAACGTAGATTGGGTGACCGCTTTGCGGAACACCTCTGTTCAGTCCGTATGGGTGACCCCGAGCTTCCGGTCATCTGTCACTTTAACTCTCCGCTCCACTCCCACTCTGACCTCTCCGTCCTTGGCCTCCTACACTGTTCCAGCGAAGCTCAACGTAAGCTCGAGGAACAGCACCCCATCTTTCGATTAGGCACTTTACAACCTTCTAGGCTCAACATCGAGTTCAACTATTTCAGACCATAACCTCTGCCCCTACTTTTTTTCACATGGCAACTGTTGATCATTCTGCCAGTGCCATTTACACCTCATCTAGACTCATCTTTTGTATCTTAACTTGTCCCATTATCATCTCCTTTTGCCTTGCACCATCATCCCTTTTGTCTCTCACTCTGTCTTGCCTTCCATCCTATCACAGACCTTCCCTTTTATTCTTTCCTCTCCTCGCCCCTTTCCCTGCCCCTACACTTGCTTAAAAACCTTTTACATCTCCAACTTTTTCCAGTTCTGATGAAGAGTCATCGACCTGAAACGGTAACTCTGTTCCTCTCTCCACAGATGCTGCCTGACCTGCTGAGTATTTCCAGCATTTTCTGTTTTTATTTCTGACCAGTTTCAGCTTTGAAGAGTCCCCCAAATATTTGTAGGGTTCTATGTAATTCTATGCATTGGTAACTGAAATTTGCCTTTGCTGAGCATCGAGTGCAACACAGCGAGATTAGAGAGAGGGGGAAGCTCGCGTGTTTGAAGCAGCCAAGGAGGAACAAGACAAGAAATTGCAGCGGGTCATTGGCCAAAGTAGCATTGATCAAACAGAGAGAGGAAAGGTTGCAACGGTTGACTTTGGAGTTAGAGATGTGAGAGGAACCCCGAACAAATAACAAGACTTATCCTGCCTCCTGTCCAGTAGTGTACGGTTGTTACTGGGCAGAAGCAATACAAAAATGGAGCAACTCAGCCTTTGAGGCAAGGCTTGAAATTACCGATGGTGATATTAGCAGATGAAAATTTAACAGAGGTAATTTTAACCGTCAGGTAAAAAACGGTTGATAGCAAATCGGCAGCATGATTACACCTCGAGCTTTACATTGAGTGGAAAAGAAGATTGGGCGAGGTGTAAACCAGTCTTCCAATTCGCCAACACCCATATTTCACCCAATGACAAAAGTTAAAATTACCCCCCAATGCGTTCACATCACATTGCTATTTGAGTGTTATCCCATTTCAAAGAAACCTGTTAACGTGCCATTGAAACAGCGCTGGTGGAATGTCAGGAGACCGTATTATGTGTTGCTCCGCTATCAGGGAATTCGGGCCTATACAGTTCCAACAATGTATCGCTACTTTACCACAGTGACATTATAGAGGACATTTAACGTACACAGCCTGGTCCTTGTAAGACCATCAATGTGCTGAATAGCATGGGCACAGATGGATACTAATGGACCGTTAATAGAATTTTCAAACACTCAATAGGGAGTGCATTACTCTTCATAATGCACGGTATTGTTAATCTGTCATATACTTTATCAATAAAAGTGCCATTGTTCAAAGGAACTAAGATTGCGGATGACGGAACTGTGTGTTCTAGGGGAGTATGAAAAGCTTTAATTCGGTCACTGGAAATCTTTTCTATAATGTGTGGCAGCAAGGAGCACTGCAATTATGAGGCACAAAGGCACTGAAAATTGCCACGTACTTACTAAGAAGCAAAATCAATCGCTGGCCACAAAGAGTTGTCTTTTCACATAATGGAGAGCGGACTTGTTAAATTCAGTGGTCAATGTATGAGAGCAAGAATACCATTCACACAATTATACAATAAACGGCAGCTTTTATTTTTTGCTTTTTTCTTATCCTGAATCATCAACGTTCATCGTTACAATGGAGTCTTGATCGTGTTGTGCGTGTGTCATGACAGGTGAAGGATTTTCTCTCTCAAAAGAGTTTCGCTTTCTTCTTCCCACAAACTGCTCAGTATTGCCTTGCCCACTTTGAAAATAGCACTGCACAACTTTCAGACATCAGGATCTTGTTTCCTGCTAAAAGTTTTGTTCATTTCTGCTTGTGTTAGAAATGCTGACTTTTCAACAGGGAGACCATTTTGGAGCCAGCCACACAAATGCCAGGCCTCTTGTTTGTAGCAGAAGGCAACCCAAGAGGAAAGGGAGCAAGGCTTCCAGCCAATAGGACCATTCCCAATGGGCCTTTGGATAATTGGGTGGTGGCCATTTAGCTTGGACCCATTCGGATTCCAATTTCTCAGTTAAGTTCAGTGACAATCTGGATCACTCTTGTGTATTCCAGTAGGCTTTCGCCTGGCTTCACCAGTTCCGACTGAACAGATCAGGCGAGTGGGGGGTGGGGGGGGGGGGGGGCGGGGTGCGGGGGCTGGGTAATCAGGCAAGTATGCTTTCAGCCTAAACCTAAGGGAGCAGGATTTTACGGACAGCAGGATTCCAGGGTCCAAGAGCACTCTCACATGTGAGGCCTCCCAAAGCAGTTCAGAGTGAATGGATTACTTTCCAAGCAGTCACTGCTACCATGTAGGCAAACTTGGCAGCCAATTTGCGTGCAGAAAGATCTACCCCCACATAGCAAATAAGACGAATGACCAGTTAATCTATTTTTGATGGCGTTGGTTGAAGGAGGAATGTTGGCCAGGAGACTAGGAGAAACTCCTGCTCTTCTTCCAATATGCACAATGGGACACACTAGAACAGGGGTCAGTTTGATATCTGATCTAAAAAACGGCACCTCTGACAATGCAGCACTCCCTCAGTACTGTCCTTGAATGTCAGTCCAGATTATAGGGGGCAATTTTCATTTGCCGACCGGCCCATTCATATTGAAAAAGGAGTATGTAGGCAAACAATTTTTTTTTAACCCGCATTGTAATGGGCAAACAAAGCTTCCACCCAAAACAGGGAGCCTCATTTAATTATTTAAATGGGGGCCCTTCACCAGTTGTAAGACCTTGATATAATTTCCAGGTACCAATGGGCCATGCACCTCGCAATCTCCTCAAGGTTACTGGGCGTGAAGAAGTCTAATCAGCAATCCTAAGGGCCACTCCAAAAATGGGGCAAAATCTCGATGCCACCCACTGCCGGCCGTTCAGTGGCACCCCTCTCCCCAGGTTGTCTCTCCCCTCCCCCTTTAAGGTTTAACTTCCTGCCTCTCCCCCCTGCTGGTTGGTGTGCTGCCTGTCAGCTCTCGTTGATCCAGTTCAAATAGGCCTGACCATGAAAATGGTTCAGGCCTCTCGCTAGTGGCACCAGGTGGGCACTGTAACGCACCACCCACTGCCCGCTCGATGTGTGCTACAATCAAAAACCAGCCCTGGATCGGTGCTGGAACCCACACCATTTCATTTAGAGGAGAGAGCACCACCAACTGAGCCAAGCTGCCATGACAAGGCCCTGTTAATTATGCAGATTACTTAAATTACCTGGAAGGCATAATTTCATTGCAGATCAGGGATTAACATAGTTTCTAGCTACAAGGGAATAGAGTCTCATGACAGGGCAATTTAAATTTTTTTATTCATTCACGGGATGTGGGCATCGCTGGCAAGGCAAGCATTGATTGCCCATCCCTAGTTGCCCTTGAGGTGGTGAGCCGCCTTCTTGTACCGCTGCAGTCCGTGTGGTGAAGGTGCTCCCACAGTGCTTTTAGGGAGGAGTTCCAGGATTTTAACCCAGTGATAATGAAGGAACGGTGAAATATTTCCAAGTCAGGATGGTGTGTGACTTGGAGGGGAACTTGGAGGTGGTGGTGTTCCCATGCGCCTGCTGCCCTTGTCCCTCTAGGTGGTAGAGGTCACGGGTTTCCTTTTAAAGCATCCAAATCACCTATTGGTGTAAGTGGTATAGGATGAAAGAAGTCATGCCAGCGAGCTTAGCTGGCAGCAGAGTTGCTTGCCCACATCCCCATTATGCCACTAACCATATCTGCAGATACTGGACATTCATCTTTCAATAACAAGGGCTAACAAGGAAAGGGAATACACATTAAATGGTAGGACACTGAGTAGTGTAGAGGAACAAAGGGACCTTGGAGTGCATGTCCACAGATCCCTGAAGGTAGCAGGCCAAGTAGATAAGGTGGTTAAGGAGGCATATGGAATGCTTGCCTTTATTAACCGTGGCATAGAATACAAGAGCAGGGGGGTTATGCTTCAACTGTATAAAACACTAATTAGGCCTCAGCTAGAGTACTGCGTGCAGTTCTGGTCACCATATTACAGGAAAGATGTGATTGCACTAGAGAGGGTACAGAGGAGATTTACAAGGATGTTGCCGGGAGTAGAGAATCTTAGCTATGAGGAAAGACTGGATAGGCTGGATCTGTTTTCCTTGGAACAGAGGAGGCTGAGGGGAGACCTTATTGAGGTGTATAAAATTATGAGGGGCATAGATAAAGCAGATAGAAAGGACCTATTTCCCTTAGCAGTGGGGTCAAAACCAGGGGGCACAGATTTAAAGTAATTGGGGGAAGGTTTAGAGGGAATTTGAGGGGAAATTTCTTCACCCAGAGGGTTGTGGGGGCCTGGAACTCACTGCCTGAAAGGGTGGTAGAGGCAGAAACCCTAACCACATTTAAAAAGTTCTTGGATGTGCACTTGGGATGCTCTAACCTGCAGGGCTACAGACCAAGAGCTGAGAAGTGGGATTAGGCTGGATAGCTCTTTGTTGGCTGGTGCAGACACGATGGGCCGAAATGGCCTCCTTCCATGCTGTAACTTTCTGTGATTCTATGATAACTGAGGGCAACTGCCTTGACTGGTTCTGGGTCAGCATGGAGGTCTTCTGAAAGGGCACTTGCAGCCAATGCTTGTGGTCGCAAACTCCCTCACAACTTCTATGTTCCAGCTCCTTCCCAGCTACCACAGCGGGTGTTTGCAACATTAGTCAATCCACGGTGCCTTGATGCATCAAGCAGATTACTGATGCTTTGTCTTCCAGGGCAACACCTTTACCCTATCAATGGAAAGCCAACAGCACTCCTGCTCCACCAGGGCCCACAAAAATAATTTGACACCTACTTTTAGTTGACCTTTTTGGTTCCATCGCCTGTGGAACTGGTCGGAATGGGCACCGCACAGGTTCTGTCCAGTTGTGACCAAAAATGACAATCGGGATCCTACTTACATCATAGGACCTCGATTTCTTTATTAAAAGGGGCCTATATCCTAAAACAGGTGGACGCTTTGGACATCCAGCGGTAGGCCCCTTTCAAAATGGAGCCCGCTGAATCGCCGGTGTTAATGGGGCGGTAGGGCTACCGACATCAATCATGAGGCCATTACCGCCCCCTTAACGGCAGGTGAAGGCGGTGAAAATCGACCCCTTACTCTTTAACCAAGGCATCAATCGAGCAAGAGATTATCTTTTCCTTAAACATGAGCAGTAAGGAATTTTAATCAGCACCTCCTGTAGGATTCAGCTCCCTACTAATTTCTGTCATGATTGCAAGTTGCGCCTTATCTGGCCGCCCCATTATACCTCCCTCTTTCTGCGACATATGAATGACATTAATACCGTTCATCTGAAATTAGAAGGCAATTTTAAATTGAAGAGAGGAGCAGAAATGTTGAAGTGAAATCTGCAAATCTCTGGACACAAATCTGAGCTTCCAACTCCTGGCTTTATACATCCTCACAAAATGTGCTTCTAGGTAAAAGGAATCAGCTGGAAAATTCCTGCAGCTACCTGGACAGAATCCACTGCATTGTCTGCTCTGATTTTCCTCAAATCACTTTCTATCTTAATCTGACAGCCAGACTTGATTAACCTGCATGTAAATTACTTTTCTTGCCACCAGCTGCTGTAGTGAAATTATCTTAATTGTACAGTTATTACCTTTAAGCTTTAAAGTGTGCACTTCCTCTTTCTATCTCGTTATAGACTGTAAAGGGAATGGAAACTGGCTGTTGTCGACATATCCTTAAAGGGACAGCAAACCACAATTTCACTCCTTTTCCTGTCGTCTCTCCTGAAGCTGTTGTAATACAATTCTATGGATACTGGCAGCTCTCTGGTTCCTCCCCCAAGTGTCCCATCTTCACTTGTGAGTCTCCTCCCCTGCCTCAGCTTATCTGCTGCTGAAACCCCCATCCATGCTTTTGCCGACTCCAGACTTGACTATTCCAATGCTGACCTCCCATCTTCCACCCTCCATCAACTTCATCTCATCCAAAACCTAACTCGAACCAAGTTCTATTCACCCATCACCCCCTGTACTCACTGACCTACATTTGCTCCCGGTCTGGCAACACCTCAATTTTAAAATTCTTATCCTCATGTTCAAATCCCTCCATGTCCTCGCCCCTCCCTATCTCTGTAACCTCCTTCAGCCCTACAACCATCCGAGAACTCTGCACTCCTCCAACTCTAGCCTCTTGTACATCGACCACTTTCTTCACCTCACTATTGGCAGCCGTGCCTTCAGCAGTCTAGGTCCGAAGCTCTGGAATTCCCTTTGTAAACCTCTTCGCCTCTTTACCTCGCTCTCCTCCTTTAAGATACTCCATAAAACCTACCTCTTTGACCAAACTTATGGTCACCTATCCTAATATTTCCTTCTTTGGCTCCATGTCAATGTTTTTGTTTGTTAACGCTCCACTGAAGTGCCTTGGGACATTTTACTATGTTAAAGGCACTACAGGAAACTTTGAGTTATCCGGAGGCAAACCATCCGGCAAGCTCGAGCCACCAGCAAAAAGCGGGAGCCATTTTTTATTCTTTTCGTTTCTTTTCTTTGTTTTTTTTTCCCCAGTCAAGCACTGCAAGGTCTGTAGCCATAGCAACAGCTTCAGCTACAGGCGCTTGCAGCTGCAGCCGAGTGTTTAGAAGCTGTTGCTAAGCAACACTGTTTGTTGTCAGATACGGAGATGAAAATCTCCGTATCTTTCAACATTAACTCTGGAGTGTCCGGCAGTTTTCAGGGAATGGCAGCAGCTCGGTCCCGTCGGTGCCGGATAGCACAAAGTTTCCTGTATATAAATGTTGTTACACAGTGAGTGCCAATCATTGAGGGCATCATAGCCACGTCCCAATGCTATTCACACTCAAACTCTACACTTTTCACTTTCCAGCAGGGGTCAAAACGGACACAACGATAACCAGTTTAGCAGTGCAGCGGCTCGCATCCGATCTGCACAAATATTTGGGCCACTGCTAAATTGGTCGGAGTCTTTTCCTATGCGGCCCTGGCAGCCGCTTGAAATGAGCACAGGCCGCCATAGTGAAACGAGGTTCCTACGCCCAGTTCAGACCCATACTCCTAAATTCATTAAGACTAGATGGAGTTTATGATGTGCAAGCTCCGATTAGTATTCCCGGAGTCTTGAGCTCCTAAGGTAAGGTCCTTAAAGGGACCACTGGAGGCTGCTCAAAAAAAGCCCCCAAACTTCCGAAAAGTTGTTTTTGTGGAGTCGGATGGAGCAGGGGTGCTTTTCCCAGCTCCACAAAACTACTGCGGGCCACTGCCGGTCTATCCCTACACCACACCTCCCCTCCTCCTTCTTCCCTGTGGGCCTCAGCGTCAGCCGAAATTGGTTAGGCCCAAATGGGTGAGCTGTACCGGGGCACCCGATCAGCACCCGCAGCTCAGCTGAATTATTCTGATGAGGTTCAAGGAGGAATTTTGTTCGGTTCTCGGGCCCTCCTGTTCTGGTGGAGCCATCACTGCGTGCCGCCGGAATTGTGCCCAGTCCAGGGCACTAACGGATTTAGGCCCCAGTGATCAAGAGTGGGAGCTCAGCTTCACTTCCTACTCCACAACCCACTAAACCCAATTTTAAAACACCAAAAGCTGCTTCAGCTACCACAGGACAGGCCGAGAATCAAACTTGGGACCTTCCTAATCTGTATCGTTTATTATTATGGCAGCAATGATTTTATATGGGGACTTACATACATCTGCTCCTTAGTCCCAGTGAGGCTGCTTTTTTTAAATAAGAATTCTCCCTAAATTTTATTTGAAAGAATCACACAGTCTTCTCCTTCGACACATTTTTTCCCAGGATCTCAAAACAATGTAAGTCCTTACTTCTGTCCACTTCCCCTTCCTCCTCCAATCTTGTGTTTCCTAACCACCATACCTGCTTTACTCTATATTCTCCACTATGCTTTTCCACCTAGTGGGGTACTGTTCTGGGCTTTGGTCCTTCACTCCTATTTCTCAGTAATAATAGGAAAGACGTGCCTTTCCAATGACCTAATTGATCAGTCTGCTATCCATAGAATTAGAAAGGCCAATGCATGGCTGGTGTAGTAATAAGCCATATAGAGCAGGTAGGTCCCAGGTTTGATTCCTGGCCTGTCATAAGTTAGCTAATCCTAGATGAGGCAATATTTGCAGTGTTAAAGTTGGAGTCAGCCCAAAACTAATCCCACTGCCCCACTCTCTCTCCATTGGCCTGTATCCTCCTTTGCTTTAAATGTTTATCTACTCTTCCATGAAAATTGCCCCATTGCCTTTGGGGTGGGGAGAGGTAAAATCAGACAGAGCTCTTGCTTCTAATTGCTATTTAACAACTCTCACCACACAGTACGTGTTGGAGGACATTACGTGAGGACAGGATTCATAGAATTATTGGGGGAGAAATTTGGTTGTTTAGCACCTCCAGTTAGCGCCTCCGACGGTATTCTGGCAGCAGTTCTCCTACCTCCAGTTATGCCAGAAGCATTGTCTTAGAAGCCTCCGCTTCAGCAAGGAGGTAGTCACAGAACGCTGCCACCTCCTGCAACCTTGCGCCTCAGATCAGGTCGACCAAGGTTCTCTCAGTCACAGTAAAGGTCACCGTCACCCTCAATTTCTTCGTCAGCGGATCCTGCCAGTTGACAACAGGAGATATAGGTACCATCTCGCAGTTCGCCGTCCATCGCTGCATCCGGGAGATCACAGATGCTCTCTACAATAGGAGAAGGAATTAGATTTCCTTCCCCATCACCAGAGAGAAGCAGGACGAGCATGCATATGGCTTTGCCAGGATAGAGGGATTCCCCATGGTGCAGGGTGCCACTGATTGTACCCACGTCGCTTTGCGGGCACCACATAACAATCCTGAGATCTTCCGTAACCGCAAAGGCTACCACTCACTTAATGTGTAGTTGGTGTGCGACCACAGACAGCGAATCCTCAACATGAATGCCCTCTATCCTGGCAGCAGCCACAATGCCTTCATCCTGCACCAGACCGATGTGCCAGCACTCTTCCAGTCACCACATCAAGCTCACGGCTGGCTGCTCGGAGACAAGGGCTATCCGCTCTCCACCTGGCTCATGACTCCCCTCCGCAACCCCAACACTCCTGCCCAGCACTCATACAATGAGAGCCATGCTGCCACCAGGAACATAATTGAGCAGACCATCGGAGTGCTCAAGCAACGGTTCCGCTGCCTTGACCACTCGGGAGGAGCCTCCAGTACTCGGCTAAGCGGGTGTCCCATTTCATGGTGGTCTGCTGCATGCTCCACAATCTGGCCATCATGAAGGCTCAGCCCTTGCCAGCAGGGATTGCGGGACCACCTCAAGAGGAGGAAGAGGAGGAGGAGGAGGAGGAAGAGGACAAGGACGAGGAGCATGAGGAACAGAAGCAGAGCTTTGTGTAATGTTTGAGACAGACTCCTCCACGCTCCTTACCATTGCCGACAGGCTCTTGGGCAGCCTTGCCATTGCACCTATCATCTCCCTGTGCATGCCATCGCCCTTCTTCTAAAGGCCTCCCCACTGAGGTCCTCATCTGAGTTCTCTGCAGCAGAACTCGCGCGTGAACTCACCCTCCAGGGAGCTGGCTCCCGAGCTACCCTTTCCCCCGGCCTTGCTGCAGCCCAATCATTCTCAGTGCATCACTCTGTGCAGATTCCGCTACAATAATAGCCTCTAAAGAGCACATAGTGCCAGTATCTGAGCTGGTGCCTGTGGGTGAGACATGCAGTGACGCGGTGTGTTCTTCCTCCTCCTCATCTCCTGCATCGCTCTCTACAGTGCCCTCAGGGATAGGCTGCTCCGGTGCTTGCTCATTATCTGAAAGCATAAAGGCACAAGACTCGGGTTAAGGTGAGGGGAGAGGGGCAAGAAGGGAGAAACACATGCATACAGCATGATTAGCTGTAAAGTGCAAAAGGCTTGTGGGGTGAGGGGGAAGTGGGATATGAGAAGAAGGAGTAGGGATGAACATACCGTTATTGTCCCCAAGGGGATCAACGTCGCCGGTGGCCATGGCGCCCACCACCTGGCGCCCAATAATCTGCAACACTCTATTTTCCAGCGCAGACACTGGTTGGCTGTTGGCTTGTCCCCTGCCTGCGCACTCCTGCTTCCTCCTGTTGTGAGGCACTTTGCCTGCAAGAGAAAGGAAAGTGTGTGAGTGAGTGTGGAGCAATGTCTTTGGGAATTGTGCCTGCCATAGTTGAATAACTGTCATTGTGTGCAAGGTGTGAGTGTGGGTGTGAGTGTTGGTAGGTAGAGATTGTTAGTGGGTGAGTGCTGGGGATCTGGTGCTTTGGGCAGTGTGTGCAGACTGTGGTTCAGACGATGGTATGCAGCATTTGTTGAGGCACTGACTCACCTTGGCCACCTGAGTGAGGTCGTTAAATTTCTTCCTGCACTGTGTGTGGGTCCTAGGGACCACAGTGCTGCCTGAGACCTGATGGAAAACCTCCCTCCACATGGTGCGGAAGACTTACGGCGAGGGCCTCCTGCCACTTGTCGGGTAGAGCACCGCCCTCCGTCTCTTCACAGCGAACAATGCCTCCAATGCTGGGTCGCAGAATCTGCAGGCTCGCTCCCTGGGGCATGGATCTGCCATCATTATGGCTGCTTGAGACGTCTGACTCCTTCTCCTTGGCCTTCTGCTGCTGGCTGAGACAGCTGCACAGCCAGCAATGATGAGAATGAGGTTCTGCAGCCTCAATGAACCTCCTTTAAGAACTGGAAAGAGCCTGTGGCAATGATGACTTGCAATTAGACTGTACCAGATATTGGTTAGCACTTTGAGTGTAACGCCACTGAGCTAGGCCCTTAGCACTTGATTTAGTGCTCCCGTCCTTTCTTTGTGCAATGAGACTTAATTTTGCGTGCAGCGAGATTCATTAGCGCCTGGCGCTAAATCTCAAACTTTTCCGAAGTTAGCACCCATTCCTAGGCAATAATGAATTTCGCCCCCATATAATCTTACAATACAGAAGGAGGGCATTTGACCCATTGTGCCTGTGCCGGCTCTTTAAAAGAGCTATCCAATTAGTCCCACACCCTTGCAGCTTCCACCACCCTTTTAGGCAGTGCATTGCCTCTGGTTCTTTTGCCAATTATCTTAAATCTGTGTCCTCTGGTTACTAACCTTCCTGCCACTGGAAACAGTTCTCCTTAGTTACTCTATCAAAACCCCTCATGATTTTGAACACCCCTATTAAATTTCCCTTAACCTTCTCTGCTGTAAGGAGAACAATCGCATCTCCTTTAGCCTCTCCGCATAACTGAAGTCCCTCTTCAGGGGACTTCAGTTATGAAAGATTGGGCTACTAGGCTGAGGTAACAGGGTGTTCCTGATGCACCCATGGAACTACATCCTTTCATGAGAGAAGAAAATTAAGACGAAAAATTACTTTTGCAAGCATGTGTCCATATTCAGGAGTGAAATTGTCTTGACAAAGCTTTTATCTAGCAGTGGTTATTCAACTGGCATAGATATGAAGGGAAGGCTAAGTAGCTTTTAAATGAGAGTACTGGAATGTATTAGCAAAGCACTGAAGAAGCTTTTAACTATCGTTAAGAATTTAGCAAATTGGCCTATCTTAAACGGTACCTTGTGACATTAGTGCGATATTAAACTAAAAGGGCTTAAGTACAATGAGCTCCGATCGAGCAGAACAACCTTATTCGAATGCACCTGCCCTTTATTACAAGGGTGGTTGAAGCAATTAGATACGGTGTGTGATTTTTTTTAATAAGCATAAATCCAGCCTGTAATGCTAAAGCCAGCTCTGCAGCAAGAGATCCCTGTCATCTCCTGGCTATGTAACTGTTACCTCCCTGGAAAGGCACAGTCAGTCCAAGACTCGAATCCTGCTCCCATATCTGTGGAGACTCTTCCAGTCCCCCTCCCTCACAGTCCTTGACAAGAGGCTTAAAAAGCTTGATGTCCAATCCATTCTCTCTGGCTGGAGATTGACAGTTCGGCGGAGGCCTAAAACGAGCGATATCTGATCTATCGGCCTGCCATTGTACACTGTTGAAGTGCCTTACTTCTTAGCTCTGGGTCATGACTCAATACAGACTTGGATTCGTCAGACGGACAGGCCTTTTATTTCACTTCTTGCAAGGGGAATCAGCACCTCTACTCAAGGGGTGAGGCTACTATTCCAATGATACAGCGTAAGCGTTCCATATTTATACAGTGTAACAAACAAGTTTAATTGACATTCCTTTGTTCCTCTATCAGGATACATTTTAGATTAATCATCAGGTATTAATGACGTATTGACAGAAGGATCCTGGACACATAAGTCAACCGTTAATCTATAACAGGGCATGAATCGTGTAACTGGAGGTCCTCTTTAATCTTAATCATGTATTGGGAGGCTAGGTTTGCTTATGGTCACAAGTTGTCAGGTCACTGGTTACTTCAAAGGAACCCATTGTTTCATTTCTACATTCTCATTAGGTGGGCAGACATCTGTTCTTGGCTGTATTCTAAGTACGTGCAATAGCTCTAGTTACACATCGACTCTTGACCGGTGTCAAGTCTGAAAACATTTACCCAGCAAGCACCTGAAATTAACCCCTTATAATATGTAGATTTCCTCATTCCCCCCTTTTGTCCTTTCTAAGGACAATCTATTTTGCTAAGTTTAAGAAATTCTACATCAAAGGTCTCATCCTTAATATCCTCATATTCAGACATCATTGGTACTGGAGGAGTTGACGTTAATAAGGAAAGGACTTTTGTACACAATCATTTTAAACAACCAATCAATAAACTAATTAAAATTATAATCATCACAATTGCAATTAAGACTTCCAAAATTTGCTTTCCTAATGCTCCTCCCCATCCTGAAATCCAATCCCACATGGACCACTGTTCAGGTTGACGTAGTTTCTTTACGGCCTCCTTTATGTGGTTTACCAGGTTGGTGGTATTTTCTGAGCTATCTGGAATATAGGTGCAACATTCGGTTTTTATGATTGCACATGTGCCCCCTTCTTTTGCCAACAAATAGTCCAGAGCCATGCGGTTTTGTAAAGCAACAGTGCGCATAGCCACCATTTCTGCGTTTACATCACTAAGAGCATCAGCAGTATCATTGGCTATTTGTTCCAACACTGCTGCCATGTTTATAGATTCTCTTGCTAACTTCCCTGTTCCATACCAGGGAAATGCTATAGCAAAGAACCTTTCAGTTTCTGTAATGGCTCGTTTTACTCGTGTCCCAGGGTGGCTATCCAAAGATGAAATATGATGTATATAGGGCACTACATATCCCAAATAACATGACCCAGTCCAACTTTGTGGTAACCAAGGGTATGCTCTATGCCCACAGATGAAATAGGTGTTATTATAGGCTTCAAATTTGTTCCATATCTGGTGCAAATAACTCATGTATACAAAGGTATTAACATGATGATAGTTATGCTTATTTAACAGTCTTCCACCTCTCCCTCCTTGTTTCTTAGTGGTCCTATTAATTTTTCTTTTCTGAGTAATTGATGTTGAAACGGGGGGTTGTGTAAAAGGATTATTACAAAACATTGACCTAGCTGTCAGGGCCAGTCCTCCTCTCGAATTACCATTACAGATAACCCCTCCGTTCGCAGTTCTGTCACTTGGTAATACAGTATCAGGGCATATAACCCATAGCTTATCAAGCTTCTGTCCACTATCTTCTTCTATCTTATTCTGCCTAATCCTAAGACTCAGGGGTTGATACGGGGGTACCTGCATAGTGTGATCCTGAAGCTGAACCTTCATAGTCTCGTTATAGCATATAATATAAAAGAAATCACTGTTTAAAAGTACACATTCTTCTATGCATGGTTTGCCCTTCAGGGGATCTGGTAAATCAATATGGCAGTTTCAATTATCGTTAACAAAGGGAACAGTCTTATTAGAGTCCAAATCCAGTTCATCTTGGCAGTGTATCATCTTCAACTGATGCCTTCTTACAATGGGACGCATGTATCCATGTTGGTCGCTCCTTTACTTTTACAGCGGTGTTTGTGGTCAGGAGTACTTGGAAGGGTCCCTCAAATCTGGGTTGAAGGCCATTCTTTCGCTTGAAGATTTTTATGTAGACCTTATCTCCTGGCTCGAAAGTATGGCACTTTCCTTCAGCGGGATCGACCTGGGCTTCCTTCACCTGTTGATGGAAGCTAGAAATGCATTTGGTTAGTGCAATGCAATAACTCAACATATCTTCCTCCATTTTATGAATGTCCATTTGTTTAGCTGTTAAAGGTGCCGAAAAGGGCAATCTCTGTGGTCTTCCCATGACGATCTCGTAAAGCGACAATCCTGTAGTTCTGTTGGTAGCAGACCGCATTGTCATTAAAGCTATGGGTAACAAATCAACCCATTTAAGTCCAGTTTCTTTACACAGTTTTGCAAGCTTGTTTTTCAGCATCCCGTTATATCTTTCCACTAGTCCAGCCGACTGTGGATGATAACTGCAATGGAGGTGCTGGTTAATCTGTAAGGCTTTGCATAGTTCCTTAATCACTGTTCCCGTAAAATGGGACCCATTGTCACTTGACAGTTTTGCTGGTATCCCAAAGCGAGGTACAATGTCCTTCAATAAACATTTAGCAACAGTAGTGGCGTCACTCTTTCTACAAGGAAACGCTTCAATCCATCTTGAAAACATATCAACAATAACTAATACATATTTAAAGCTCATACACACAGGTAGTTCAATAAAATCCATTTGCAAGTGTACAAAAGGGCCCATGGGGTTTGGGTGGGATGCGGGCTGTACCTTCTTTATTTTCCCTGCATTCATGGTCTGGCAGATAGTACAATTTTCACATATTTGTTTTGCCAACTTTGAGATTCCTGGTGCATACCAGGTCTTGAGGATATAGTCCGCCATCCCCCCTTTGCCCGCATGGGTGAATTTATGAACACATCGGGCAATTGGTGATAGTAATGATTTGGGTGCCACCATGCGGCCGTCATGATGAACCCATAAGCCGTCAGTGTTTTTAAAACAATGATTAACAACCCCTTCCTTTATTTCATCAGAACTGGCCCTATCTTGATGGATCAGCACATCATCTAAGGACGGGGGCTGCGTTATCTCTGGCTTTTCCCTAACAGGGAAGGCTGAAACTTGTCGTTCAGTACTTGATATAGCTACTGACTTAGCAGCGCTATCTGCAGCAGCGTTTCCAAGCGCAACCTTGCCCAAATGCCCCGTGTGCGCTTGGCACTTAATAATTGCAATCTGTTTACGTCTCTGAATAGCTAGTAAAAGATTTTGCACTTCTTGTGCATTTTTAATCTGGGTTCCCGAGGAAGTCAGGTAACCGTGAATTTTCCAAATTTGTCATGCTCACGTCTGGTTATTTCTAAATAGTTCAATATCCATTGTCTACAATAGCCAGTCATTCCTAGAAAATGCTTCATTTCTTTTAGTTTTTGGCAACGATATGTTGCAAATGACCTTTATTCTATCCGGCGTTAACTCCCTGTTTTAACAATGATTCCATCACTGGCTCAATTCCTTTTTCTGCTTTCTCTGACAATGGATACTGTGACCTTTTGGGTAATGGTGCAGCTGGATTAATTGTAACTTTATAGGGCTGTGCAGTCTAATAGTTAGGAGGTATTTTAAATTTAAAAACGACTGATAATCTTGTCCTGTTTTGTCATAGCAGGCCGTGCAGTGCAATTTTGAATGCCATTTCCCTAGTTTCAGGGATTCCTGGTATTGTTTTATGGAGCTTGTAACGAATCCCCACACTCCTAACAGACTGACAAGTTTGGGACTCAAACTTGGGTCGGCAATTTCCCATGCGTAAAGAACAGGATGTTTTATTTCTGTTACTGGGTACGCATATGCCTTATCTACTTGGATTTCTACCGTTACTCCTGATGGGGAGCAAATGATTGTAGCATTCATTTTGCACAGCAAGTCTCTTCCACATAAATTCATAGAGACATCGCCTGATAACAGAAAGGAGTGTTCTTCCTCAAATTCTTCTACTTTTACTGTGAGGGGAGTCGATTGATTCAAGCGTTGTAGTATTCCAGCCAATCCAGCTATCGGGGTCTTTTTCCCATTAATAGGCATTCCTTCAGAATATCCTTTCCTTAACACCGAAAAGGTTGCTCCTGTATCTACTAAAATGACATAGGTCTCCCAGCTATTTGCATTTTAATTTCAGGTTCGCTGCATGAATTTAAAGAAACAACGGGCATTTGGTGGTCTGTGACGCCTGGGGCTGCTGGTGTCAGTCAGTAATTCTGATCTCTATTTCTCCTAAATCCCTGTCCGTTTGTAGGGTAACCTCCTGACTAGTCCGAAAAAGGGTTATGGACAGTGAAATTAGGACCTTTATTCTCTAACGGAGGTCCATTATTGGAGGTTTGGTTCTGATGATTTTTCGCAGGGCATTGGTTTGCCCAATGTCCGGGTTGTCCGCAATTGTAACAATTACCAGATCGTCCATACCCTCTTACTCTACCACGTCTTCCTCTATATTCCCCTCTATTCATCCTTCTATAGTTACCTTGTTATCCTACCATAATAGAGGAGAAAGGTGTTTCTTCGGGGTAATCTTTTTTTTTTCTTCAGACTCGACAAACATAGAGGCAGTCTTTTTATCTGGCTGTTCTCTATTTCTCTCTTGTCCGTTAAACATTCCTCGAGGCAAGTAATTCTTTCTATGTTAAATGAACCATCTGAGGGAAAGGGTCTAGCCTTATTTACAGTCCATTTGGACCAATTTGGTAGGTGATCAATGGATGATTGACCACAGTTCTTTAACATAAAGGCTGCTGGCGTGCCTTTCTCGGGTGGCTTACTGGTGCTAGCACCCATTTTAGCAGCTTAAATGGTTCACTTAAAACAATCTAAACTCCCGTGACAATCCGTGATCTGCGTTGTACGCCCCTACAGATCAGATTAATAAACTATACATACGTATCAAAATTACAGTCACATCCAATCTTCTTGGTCTTTACTTCAAATCAGTGTCACAAAGTCCTTGACCATTTGTCACTCCGAGTGCCTTTAGAGTTTTGGCGCCTACTTTATGGTCCCGGCCTTCACGTGGGGCATTTGCCCTCTTAATAACCGGCCTGAGGCTAGGCGACTGAAACTCAGCACTTCCCGACTGAATTTAGTCAACTGACTGCAACAAGGTTTTTTTTTAATATTTACAACACATTAAAACATAGCCTTATGCTTTAAAACTCGAGGGTTCTCAACCCTCGTGGAAGGTATTTCTAACTGGGGAAAATACTGAATCCACAATAGCTTAGTGGATCATGTAAAAGACATCACTATTTTCTCAACCATACATTCCGCCGTGGGACTCACTTCCCCGGCTTGGGTCTTTTCCAACCCCTTCTGCAGTTTTTTTTCAGCTTAAATATTTTAGTTAAAACATACAACAATTCCGTAACACTCTATGATCTGCGTGGGACGCCTCTACAGATCAGACATGACTAAACATTAATACATATAACAATAAACAATAAACAATACACTTGTTAAACAATAACCAAAGTGTTACTAAATCCCCAACCTATGCAGCCTTACTGGACAAAGTTGCAAAGTTGATTGATAATAACAAGTAGTTAAATACTCACTCTCATAAACATTAAACATTGACACTGTGTTTCAGACAATCGCCCACTCTTCTCTCCTTTTACCCTATTCCCTTTAGCCAAATCTTTAGCAAAAAGGGCCTTCAATTTGTCCCAGCTAACTTCACCCACTCGCTCTCCCTCTACCCTACTCCCTTTAGCCAAATCTTTGGCAAAAAGGGCCTTCAATTTGTCCCAACTAACTTCAAGCTGGAACCTTGCTAGTTCAATTTCCAGTAAATCGCTAGCTCCTTAGTTAATCAAATTCCTGACTTAACCTTCTCTCTCAGCAAGCTGGAACCTTGCTAGTTCAATTTCCAATAAATCGCTAGCACCTTAGTTAATCAAATTCCTGACTTAACCTTCTCTCTCTGGTACCTTTATACAGTCCTTTTCTGCACGATCCTGTTCGCGGGGCGTCAGCGCCTCATGGCTGGTCCTCTGTTCCATTTCTGAAAGGGAAGCAGTCACAACGGCAGTTTAACCTCCGAACCTTGTGAGTCAATTACCCGATGGCAGTACTGTCCAATGGAATAAACAGACTATGTGCAGCTATGCTTCTGGCAGGGAAAGTCCCAAAAATGTGGCAAAACACCACCTTCGGCCGATGGGATTTTCCCAACCGAGCAACGTACTCGGCGTCTGTTAACTCACCAATTGGTACAGCAAGCCATCTCGGTGGAACCTCCAAATTGTTGAAGTGCCTTACTTCTTAGCTCTGGGTAATGACTCAATACACACTTGGATTCGTCAGACGGACAGGCGTTTATTTCACTTCTTGCAAGGGGAATCAGCACCTCTACTCAAGGGGTGAGGCTACTATTCCAATGATACAGCGTAAGCGTTCCATATTTATACAGTGTAACAAACAAGTTTAATTGACATTCCTTTGTTCCTCTATCAGGATACATTTTAGATTAATCATTAGGTATTAATGACGTATTGACAGAAGGATCCTGGACACATAAGTCAACCGTTAATCTATAACAGGGCATGAATCGTGTAACCGGAGGTCCTCTTTAATCTTAATCATGTATTGGGAGGCTAGGTTTGCTTACGGTCACAAGTTGTCAGGTCACTGGTTACTTCAAAGGAACCCATTGTTTCATTTCTACATTCTCATTAAGTGGGCAGACATCTGTTCTTGGCTGTAATCTAAGTACGTGCAATAGCTCTAGTTACACATCGACTCTTGACCGGTGTCAAGTCTGAAAACTTTTACCCAGCAAGCACCTGAAATTAACCCCTTATAATATGTAGATTTCCTCAACACCCTGCCTGATTTTCCTTTCCATTGACTTCAATGCGAAGAAAAATTGGACGGGGTATACAACAGTTGCCCGATTCGATATCGCCCGTTTACACCCACACTGAAGTTGAAAACTCCAGCCTTTATCCATTGCCTATGATCCCCCCCCCCGCTCTCTCCCTCACTAACTTTCTTGTGATTCTCTATTTTATCAATGGTACTGAGATCATTGCTCCTCTGAGTTTTTCTATGTTGTTTCTCTTGCACATTCTTCGTCTGTGCTATGTCCTGAGTGTATTGGAATCAATAATCATCACACCATCTCCTCCTCATTTCCCACCCCAGGGCATCAACACTGTGGAAATCCTTACTTCCTTCAGTCTTCCCATCTTCTTACAATCTAAGGCTTGTAGAACCCAACCTTGGCAGTACCGAGTCATTATTCCTTAATGGCTTCACCTTCTCCCCTAAACCAGGAATTTCCTCAGGGGGTTTTCTGATCAGCCGCCATTCTTTCACAGTGTAAATGGGTTTCCACTGATCTTCCACTGAGGTTAGAGAGTCCGAAGGCATTCTCCCCACTAAGCACTTCCCAGAGCCACTCTTTCTGAGCAAGGTGGCTTGTGTACTATGGGCCTTGGTCTTTCACATGGGAATATGATGTTGTGGCAATAACTAAGACCTGGCTCAAAAAAGGGCAGGATTGGATATTAAATAGTCCTGGTTATAAAGTGTTCAGGAAAGATAGGGAAGGAGAGATAGGAGGTGGTGTGGCAGTATTGGTCAAGGAGAATGTTACAGTGCTGGAGAGGGAGGATACCCTGGAGGGGTCAAGGACAGAATATATTTGGCTAGAGTTAAGAAATAATAGAGGTGTCATTGCACTATTAGGTGTATTCTATAGGCCACCAAATAGTGGGAAAGATATGGAGGAGCAAATTTGCAAAGAAATTACAGAGAGGTGCAAAAACTATAGAGTAGTAATATTGGGGGACTTCAACTATCCTAATAAAGACTGGGATAGTAATAGTGTTAAGGGAAGAGAAGGGGAAGAATTTCTGAAGTGTGTTCAGGGGAACTTTCTTGATCAGTATGTTTCCGGCCCGACGAGGGAGGAGCAAGTGTCAGTCGGTGAACATTTAGGGAACAGTGATCATAGTATCATAAGGTTTAGATTAGCTATGGAAAAGGACAGGGAGCAATCTAGAGTAAAAATGTTTAACTGGGGGAAGGCCAATTTCAGTGGAATGAGAGCGAATCTGGCCTGGGTAAACTGGAATTAAAGATTGGCAGGCAAAACTGTAATGGAACAATGGGCTGCCTTTAAAAAGGAAATAGTTAATTTCCTCTAGGGGGAAAGGCAGGGCAACTAAAGTCAGGGCTCACTGGATGACGAAAGAGATAAAGAATATGATAAAGCAGAAAAAGACCGCATATGACAGATGTCAGGTTGCAAATACATCTGAGAATCAGACTATATATAGAAAGGTCAGAGGAGAAGTGAAAAAGAAAATAAGAGGGGCAAAGAGAGGGTGTGAGAATAGAATGGCAGCCAACATAAAAGGTAATCCAAAAGTCTTTTATAGGCATATAAATAGTAAAAGGGTAGTAAGAGGAGGGGTGGGGCTGATTAGGGACCAAAAAGGAGACCTATGCATGGAGACAGAGGGTGTGGCTGAGGTACTAAATGAGTACTTTGCATCTGTCTTCACCAAGGAAGAGGATGCTGCCATAGACATAGTAAAGGAGGAGGCAGTGGAGATACTTGATAGGATAAAAATTGGTAAAGAGGAGGTATTAGAAAGGCTGGCTGTACTTAAAGTAGATAAATCACTAGGAGTGGATGGGATGCATCCTAGGATGCTAAGGGAATTGAGGGAGGAGATCACAGAGGTACTATAAGGGGTTTTTGATCGCAGAGGTTTCTCTCTCTAGAGGCCTCTCTCTCTTGCACAGTAAAACCTTGAGTGGTTCGACCCACTTGCCCCTTAGGTTCTAGACACTGGTCTTTGATGCAGGAACTACAATGTAGAGAATACTCGATAGGCCAGGTTTAATGGAAACGAAATGAAATTTTATTGCATAGAGAAAAACAAATCAAATGCAAGTCAATAAAAGGGTACATGGGAGGGAAAAACAAATTCATAATACATTACTAACTGAGATAGATACAGGCATATTATACTTTACAAAAGTCATCATGAAATGGGGAAACACACGGAACATCGAGGGACAACAACTCATTGCCCTTTAAATGCCCACCCCCTAAGCCTAGCTAGATCAGATTGTGAGGGGCCAGAAACATGCACACCAATCCAGTTGGAAAGTATAGAGTTTTGAAACAGGTCTGCGTTTTGATCCTTTCAGGCGTCCTGTCTCCACGTGGTCAGCGCTGCGGGCTGTGACACTCTCTCTTCTTCCTCGAGGTGAAGGTCATGGACAGGCTGGACACTGGCAGGCCTGGACGTCGGCAGGGACGGCGACCACCTGTTTGACCATGGTTGAAGAGGTCTCTTCGCGGAATCTAGCTGATTACCATTTTCAGCTAGATTTCTTCTGTAGGGCTGTTGTCCTTTGTCTCGTCAACGGCCCGGGGTTTGTCGATGATCTCCCGATGGTTACCCCGGGGCGGGACGCAGACTCGAATCACCTTCTTGGTCTCTGGATCAACGTTCCCCCACGGCTCTCAAAAGGACAAGCTCAAAAGCGCGTCTGGCTGCTCGCTCCCAATGGCTACCCGGGACTCCAGTTATACTTCTCAAAGAAGCCTTTATCTCCCGCCAATCAAGGTTAGTCTTTGTTTAACTTTTGGCGGGCTTATATCACAACGGGGTAGTTATTATATTTAAACTGCTTTCGGGATGGCCGGTGATGGCCATCTCTGGTCTGGAATGACCTTGTATTGTTTTGAATGTCTTCTTGATGCCTTTAACGGGTCTTTGATGCTCCCCTTATGAATATAAAACTGTTTCCCTTTGTCTGGGTAAACATTTAGATGGCCTTTATCTACAGGCCGATCTGACTGGATCTGCATCCAATCCATATGTATGCGGTTGTGTCTGGTTTCGTTTTCTCCGAAACGGCCTTCCAGAACTTACTGTAGGCTGAATCCACAAAGGCTGTCTGGGGACTGCAGGAACAATTTTAAAGTGTCCAGAAAGCTAGTCACGGGGTCTGGCGGCCATTTTGTGTGTCCCTTTTCTGGGCTTTTTTTTAAAAACAGTCTTTTAAAAGTAAAGGCCTCTTCTGCCAAAGGACCCTTATCTGACAATATTAATTTTGCGAATCTTACAGTACTGGCCATAATATTTCAATCCTTGTTAGATACGGGGCTGATGCCAGAGGACTGGAGAATTACAAATGTTACATCGTTGTTCAAAAAAGGGTGTAAAGATAAACCCAGCAACTACAGGCCAGTCAGTTTAACCTCGGTAGTGGGGAAACTTTTAAAAACAGTAATCAGGGACAAAATTAACAGTCACTTCGACAAGTATGGATTAATTAAGGAAAGCCAGCATGGATTTGTTAAAGGCAAATCATGTTTAATTAACTTGATTGAGTTCTTTGATGAGGTAATAGAGAGGGTTGATGAGGGTAATGCAGTTGACGTAGTGCACATGGATTTCCAAAGGGCGTTCGACAAAGTGCCACATAATAGGCTTGCCAGCAAAGTTGAAGCCCATGGAATAAAAGGGACAGTGGCAGCATGGATACGGAATTGGCTAAGTGATAGGAAACAGAGAGTAGTGGAGGAAGTTATACAGTGGTATTCCCCAGTGGTCATTTCTAGGACCAGTGCTTATCTTGATATATATTAATGATTTGGATGTGGCTGTACAGGGCACAATTTCAAAATTTGCAGATGACACACAACTTGGAAGTACAGTGAACAGTGAGGAGGATAGTGATAGACTTCAAGAGGACATAGGCTGGTGGAATGGGCAGACACGTGGCAGATGAAATTTAACACAGAAAAGTGCGAAGTGATAGATTTTGGTAGAAAGAATGAGGAGAGGACATATACACTAAATGGTACAATCCTGAAGGGAGTGCACGAACAGAGAGACCTGGGGGAATGTGTGCACAGATTGTTGAAGGTGCCAGGGCAGTTTGAGAAAGCAGTTAAAAAGCCTTACGGGATCCTGGGCTTCATAAATAGTGGTATAGGGCTCAATTTTGCCAGGCCCGAGGAGGCGGGATTGGAGGCATGATTGGAGGCGTGTGAGGTGTTAAAATCACAAAAAACTGGTGGGCGGGCCTGATCCTGCCTCCATCCCACCTCCGAGCAATTTTCCCACATGCGAGTTTTCTTACCCCGTCTCCATCCCGCCTCCAAGAGGACAACCAGTTAAGTGCCTCCATAATCCCATTTTGAGAGGCCTTTCTGATTTTAACAGTTTTCCCACATGCTGCACGCCTCCTCTGAAACACGCCAGTGAAACCTGGCGGCAGCACAAGTGGATTGCTTACTAACAGCTACAGCTCCACCATTAAAAAGGAGTTTTCACCAATCATCATTTGCAGGTGGCAGAACTTTGTTGTCTCAGGTCTGGGGGAACTTTTAACAGGCCTACTCATTGTTGTGGAAGTTTGGAGCCTGACACCCAGCTCCAGTGTGAACTCCTGGGAAACCCCTCTCCCCACCTTGAATGAGCGCTTCCTCAACTGAGGTATATGTAACATTTGCATATTGAATTATCATTGGCCCGCAGTCATCTGTAAGGAATACCTATTATATTCACATGTGATCACATGCTGAGTTGTCATTGGCCTGCAGGCATCTGTAAGGACTACTATTGTTTTGAAGACCCAGGCTAGGGATCCTAATGCCATGCTTTGCCCACTGGTGCTGCTATGAGTAAGATCACACACCTAATGCTTAATAAAAGAGTTAAACGGTAATACTCCATTGTCCTGCAATTTATTATTTTTATACAAAGTGTGTAAAACAAGACATGGTGTCAGAATAGGGATTGTAAATGGACATCGTTGGAGCTCCCTTGCCTCGAATGGATTGGGAATATTTGAACTTACATAGAGAATGGCGCAAGTTCAAGCAACACGTGGAGTTGATGTTCTCTGGTCCGCTGAAAAGCAAAGGGGAGGAAGAAAGATGCAGCTACCTACTCCTGTGGATCGGAGAAAAAGGGAGAGACATTTTTAACACATGGTCTCTCACCGCGGATGAAGCAATGGTACTGAAAAGTTATTTTGACCGTTTTGAATCATATGTGATGCCCAAGACAAATACGATATTCGCCAGGTACAAGTTTCAGGAGAAAGTACAAGGGGCTAGTGAGTCGTTTGAACAGTTCATGACTGAGTTAAAACTGCTGGTAAAAGACTATGAATATGCAGATAAAGATGAGATGGTCAGAGACTGCATCGTGTTTGGAATACATTCAGCTAAAGTGAGAGAGAAACTTTTGAATGTTAACGCTGGACAAAGCTATGGACATAGCTAGATCGCACGAGATAGCCCAAGCACAGTTGAAAACCATAACCGGCGCCATGAGCAGCTCGCATGAACAGACAGTGCACGCAGTTAATAGACACACACCAAAGAACACCACCCAGAGAGCGTGTTTCAGAACAGAAAGAACAGAGAGAGTTCTAAAAATGAGCGACACAGACATAAAACGCTTCAAAAACTATGGATATTGTGGAAACAAGGTGCATGGGGAAAAGGAGCACTGCCCTGCCAAAGGAAGGCAATGTGCTAAATGTGGTAAATGGAACCACTTTGCTAAAGTTTGCAGGACTGTTTTTGGAGAGGCAGTACACACAGAGAGTGACAGCCAAATGCCAGATAGAGAGCCAAATGCAGAGGAACTGTTTATTGATGCTGTGTCACAGAAAAAACAGATTTCAGAGACTGAGCAAGCCTTTGCAGATATTGAGATAGGAAAACAGGGCAGAGCTTAGGTTTAAACTAGACACTGGAGCTCAGGCTAATGTAATTCCTCTGAGTGAGTATCACAGCTTGAAGGAGGAGTGTGAGCTACAGCCCACCTCATGCAGATTGACCAGCTATGGGGGTGAGCAGCTCATTATAAAAGGCACATGCGTGATGAAATGCAAGTACAAAGAAAGTGACATGATGTTGGACTTTTACATTGTTGACACTCGAGCACCTCCAGTGCTAGGTCTAAAGGCATGTTTAGACATGGACCTCATCAAGCTAGTGCTATCATTGACAGCACCAGTTGAGAAGCCGACTGTCATGGAGGAGTTTGCTGACGTTTTCAAAGGAATCGGGCTATTCCCAGGTGAATGCACTATTCACCTTGACCCAGCAGCAACCCCTGTGGTTTGTCCACCGAGAAGGATAGCCCTAGCTCTACATAGTCACCTGAAGGAGGAGCTGCAGAGCATGGAGAATACAGAAATCATTGTCCAGGAAACAGAACCGACAGAGTGGGTCAACGCGTTAGTAGTGGTTGAGAAACCACGTACAGGCAAGCTCAGAGTCTGTCTCGACCCCAGAGATTTGAACAAGGCTATCCAATGCCCTCACTACCCTCTACCAATGCTAGATGACATCACACCCAAGCTAGTGGGAGCAGGTTACTTCAGTGTAATGGATGCACGATCAGGATACTGGACTATCAAGCTCACGGAAGAATCATCTGAGCTAACAACGTTCAACACACCATTTGGACGCTACCGATTTCTGCATTTACCATTTGTTCTTATCTCAGCTCAGGATGAATTCTAGTGGAAGATCGACGAAACCTATGAAGGCCTCGACGGAGTAGTCGCAATCGTAGACGACATCCTTATCTATGGCAGGAATAGAGAGGAACATGACAGGAACCTCCGTGCGATGCTACAAAGATCACGGGAGAAAGGTATCCAGCTCAACCCCAAGAAAAGCATAATCGGATCCACCGAGATCAGTTATTTCGGGCATCGCCTCTCAACTGATGGCATTAAGCTGGTTCCAGAGAAAATCTCCGCCATCAAGAAGATGGAGCTGCCGAAGAACCGCGCAGAGCTAGAGACAGTACTAGGCATGGTTAACTACTTAGCCAAGTTTGCCCCGAGCCTCTCCGCAATCAACGCACCCATGCGTCAGTTGCTCAAACAATCCAATGAGTTCCTGTGGGGCAAACAACATGACACAGCATTTCAGAAAATGAAAGACCTAATCACCAGAGAACCAGGACCAGTTCTTGCCTACTTCGACCCCAACAAAGAGCTCAGACTACAAGTGGACGCATCAAAGTACGGACTAGGTGCAGTATTACTGCAAGAAGGAAAGCCCATCGGCTACGCTTCCAGATCTCTCACAGACAGTGAAGTCAACTATGCTCAAATCGAGAAAGAGCTATATGCAATTCTTTTTAGATGTAAGCGTTTCCACCAGTACGTCTATGGCCGACAAGTCATTATGGAATCTGGCCACAAGCCCTTCCAGTCAATCATAAGGAAACCACTAGCCGCAGCCCCACCAAGGCTACAGAGAATGATCCTTCAGCTACAGAAGTACGACTTCACAATCATTCACCGTCCAGGCAAAGACATTCCTGTCGCAGGCACGCTCTCCAGAAAGTCTCTTAGCTACCAGGACAGCAGCCTCAGTGAAGGCATGGATGTGCAGGTGCAAATGGTGTACAACAGCTTACCTGTGAGTGACTCAAAACTGAAGGAGATCCACGCAGGAACAGAGAAAGAAGCACAACTCACACTGCTGAGCAAAGTCATACACGAAGGATGGCCTGAGGAAAGGAGGAAATGCCCTCAGAGCATATCTGAATTCTGGAACCACAGAGACGAACTGTCACAAATCAACGGAATCATCTTCAAAGGGGAGAAAATCATCATTCCTACCAGTCTCAGAGAAGAGATGTTGACAAAATTCATGCTGGACATATGGGCATGGAAAAATGCAAACAAAGAGCACGTGACATTATGTTCTGGCCCGGAATGTGCAAACACATTGAGGACATTGTCGGAAAATGTTCCATTTGTCTAGAACGCTGCCCATCAAATGTCAAAGAGCCCATGATACCTCACCGTATCCCAGACAGGCCCTGGCAGGTCGCGGCAACGGATCTGTTCACATGGAACAACGAGGACTACATAGTGACTGTTGATTACTACAGCAGATTTTTTGAACTGGACAAGCTTCACAGCACCACATCTGCAGCTGTGATCCACAAGCTAAAGGCAGCCTTTGCCAGGCATGGCATGGTAGAGACTTTAGTCTCAGACAATGGCCGCCAATACAAATCAAAAGAGTTCGAGTCGTTTGCCAAGGCATGGGATTTCACACATGTCACATCAAGCCCACATTACCCTCAAAGTAATGGCCTTGCTGAAAAAACTGCCCAGATTGCAAAAACACTCATGGTCAAAGCCAAAGTGGACAAAAGAGACCCCTACATCAGTCTCCTTGAGTACCGCAACACTCCGGTTGACAACTTCAAGTCACCAGCACAGCTGTTGATGAGCCGCAGACTTCGCTCAATCCTTCCAAGCACCAACCAGCAGCTGCAGCCAGAGGTCGTCTGCTGCAAGCAAGTGCATGCAAAACATGTACAGAGACAGCAACACCAAAAGAGATACTATGACAGGTCAGCTAGACTACTGCCGACGCTGCACAATGGAGAATCCGTCAGAATCCAGGAGCATGACTACTGGAAGCCAGCAGTCGTCATCCAGCCAGCTGACATTGAGTGATCATATTTCGTCCACACCCCAGAAGGACAGGTGTACCGCCGCAATTGCAGGCACCTCCTGAACACCAAGGAACAACACTGTCATTCCGACGAGAGGATCAGTTCAACAGAGTGTGATGAACAGAGCAATATACAAAACGCATCATACTTACCTGAACTTTAACCTGAACCTGAATTGTTGACTGATTCAGGAGCATGCTCAGTTCCATACCACACAAGGTCGGGACGAGAGGTCAAGCCTAGAGTTATCCTTGCCTTGTGAACTATCAAAGGGTGTAGGTGGATCACTGCCCTAAAAAAAAACTGTACATCGTTATTGAAATGTTGAGATGTTTTCAGTGCTAGTTAAATGCTGAGTTTACTTATATGTTTATGCTACTGAGAACATTAGGTAGAAGAAAGGTTTAAAAGTAATGCCTAACATTTTTCTTTTAAAAGAAAGGGGATGTAACATTTGCATATTGAATTGAACATATGCTGAGTTGTCATTGGCCTGCAGGCATCTGTAAGGACTACTATTGTTTTGAGAACCAGGCTAGGGGTCCTAATGCCATCTTTTCCCCACTGTACTGTTATGAGTAAGATCACAGACCTAATGCTTAAATAAAGAGTTAAACGGTAATACTCCGTTGTCCTGCAATTTATTATTTTTAGACAAAGTGTGTAAAACAAGACAGTATATACCAGAAGAATGGGAACCATTTATTTCCTTTCTTCCTGGACATCAGATTCGGACGAAGGCCAGCCGCGGCAGCAGCAAAACCCTGAACAACAGCAGCACCAACTGCAGGAGCAACAAGCTGCTGCTCACCCACCTGAAGCTGCACAGGCCAGAAGGTGCCAGCGCAAGGAAGCCCGTCGGCGCAGGAGAAATCCCCCAAACAGGGTCTACAGACAGAGGATCAGCTACCTCAACATGACATTGGATCCAAAACTGGCTTAGTGGCAGAAAGCAGAGGGTGATGGTCGAAGGTTGTTTTTGTTATATTCATTAATAACTAGTCATTTTCATTATGAACAGCTAGCTTCGAGCTAGTCAGTTATTCAGCTATGTGGACATGTACAGCATCCATCTTGACTACTGCCTTGTGGATAACCTAGTGCATTGTGGGTAGCCCACTCTTATATACATACAGCTCCACCTAGTGTACCATCCTAGGATGACATGTTACTGATCATTACATCCCCCTTTCTTTGAGGTTAAACAAAATCAATATCAATCAATCATAACAACAAACATCTTCACAACAGTCAATACATTTTCAATATAGTTTTCTTTGTACTCAAAGATTAAGTCTATCAGGCTTTTTTACTTCACATGTGGATCTTCTCAGCACGGGTAAGTCTGATGTGTTTTCATGAGAGCCTGTATGTGTGTTTGTGTTAGATTGTTCTGGTGGTGAGTGACAAGATTCAGTTGCGGCATTGTCATCGATTTGCTCTTGGATAGTTTCTTGTGTTTTCAGGAGGGAACAGCGGTTCCTCCTGAGAATCTGTCCTTCCTCAGTTCTAACAGTGTATGACCTTGGTCCTACTTCCTCAAGAACTGTAGCTTTCCTGTTCCATGCATCTGGATCCTCAATCCTGACAACATCATAACTTGTCAAAGGTTTCAGTGTTTTGGATGACTTGTCACAGTATGATTTCTGTTTCAGCTTTAACAGTTGAAGTCTCTGTCTCAGTTCCTTACTCTGCTTTTCTTTTGCACAGCAGGGTAGCGTGGTATGCAACTTGCGACCCATTAGGAGTTCAGCAGGTGAAGAACCAGAGTCTAAAGGTGAGGCTCGGTAGCTCAGCAGGGCGAGATAAGGATCAGACTTGCTTTCTGTCGCTTTCTTCAGTAGCTGCTTGAGAACTTGAACACCTTTCTCTGCCTTACCATTCGACTGAGCATACAAAGGACTGGATGTGATGTGCTGAAAGTCATACTGTGCTGCAAACTGTTGCCACTCCGTACAGTTGAAGCATGCACCATTGTCGCTAACGGCAATCCTTGGAATCCCATGTCTGGCGAAGATGGATTTAACATGCATTATGACACTGCTTGCTGATGTGCTTGACAGCAGCGCCATCTCAGGATAGTTAGAATAGTAGTCAATCACTAATAGATAGTCTTTACCATTCAAATGAAAAAGGTCCATACCAACCTTTTGCCATGGTGCTTTTGGTAAGTCAGCTATTAGCATTGGTTCCTTTGCTTGTTTGTTTTGGTGTTTCTGACATGTCTCACATTCACCTATCATGTTCTCATTGTCCTTATTTATGCCAGGCCAATAAACAGTGTCTCTTGCTCTCCTTTTGCATTTTTCAATTCCGAGGTGTCCCTCATGAATCCTTTTGAGCATGTCTTGACGTAGAGCCTGTGGAATGACTATTCTGTTCTGTTTTAGTAATAGTCCACTTGTGACACTCAACTCTGACCTGATGTGATAGTACTTTGGACAGGAACCTTTTGGCCAACCATGATGAATGTTCTCTATTACTGTTTGTAACACTGCATCTTTTACTGTTTCTTCTGCTATTTGCTTTGATTTTGTGTCTGACACGGGCAGCGCAGCAGTGACCATACTCACATGAACATCCACGTCTTCTTCAGTAGAGCTCATGACTCATTGTGGGTGCTCGGGATAGTGCATCTGCTAACACTATGTGTTTGCCTGGTGTGTAGATCAGTTCAAAGTCATATCTTTGCAGCTTCATCATGAGTCGTTGAATCCTTGGAGACATCTGATTCAGATTTTTTTTTATGATGGCAACCAATGGGCAGTGGTCTGTCTCAACTGTGAAGGTGGGAAGTCCATATATGTAGCCATGAAACTTTTCTAGTCCAACTACCAAGCCTAGACATTCCTTTTCAATCTGGGCGCATCGACACTCAGAAGCAGTCATAGACCTGGAGGCATAGGCAACAGGCTTCCAATCTTCACCCTCTGCTTGTAGCAAGACTGCACCTAGGCCATCTTTTGATGCATCCGTTGACACTTTGATTCTCTTTGTTGGGTCAAAGAAGGTGAGTACATGTGTGGTTGTCAGCACTGTTTTAAGGTTCATCCACTCTTGTTCATATCTTTGTCCATGCGAACTCATTTGTTTTACGTAGCAGGTCTCGCAGACAGGCTGTCTTGGCTGACAAGTTAGGAATGAACTTTCCAATGAAGTTTATCATCCCCATGATGCGTAGCACTCCTTTTTTGTCAGTGGGTCGGGGCATTTTGAGTATGGCGTTTACTTTTTCCATATCTGGCTCTATTTCTTTACCAGATAGATTATCTCCTAGGAAAGTGACTTCCTGGACGCCAAACTGACACTTGGCTTTGTTGAGCTTCAGTCCATTCTGGCGTATGCTCTGTAGCACTTTAGTCAGTCTCTCATTGTGTTCTTTCAGTGTGGAGCCCCAGATGATGATGTCATCAACATAGACCCGAACTCCTTCCAGACCTTCAATTATGTGTTCCATCGCTCTATGAAAGATTTCAGATGCAGATATTATCCCAAAAGGCATTCTGAGGAAACAATACCTGCCAAATGGTGTGTTGAAGGTACAGTATTTGGTGCTCTCTTCATCCAGTTTTAGTTGCCAAAATCCTTGTGAGGCATCGAGCTTTGTGAAGTATCTGGCACCTGACATTTCACTGGTGATTTCTTCTCGCTTGGGAATCTGGTAGTGTTCACATTTTATGTTTGCATTTAAGTCCTTTGGATCCATGCATATTCTTAGATCATTGTTCTTTTTCTTTACACATACCATGGAGTTAACCCAGTCTGTTGGCTCTTCCACTTTCCTGATGACTCCTAGTGTGGTCATTCTGTCCAGTTCTTTCTTGAGCCGGTCACGCAGGGGGTCTGGAACTCTCCGTGGAGCATGTACCACTGGCTGAGCATCCTCCTTTAGCTGGATCTTGTAAGTGAATGATGGAACTCCAAATCCTTTAAACACATCCTGGAAATTACTCACTACAGAATTCACTGAGTCATCTGGTCTGCTTATGGCACAGTTTATACGGTAGACTCTCTTGACCAGTTCTAAGTCCTCACAAGCTTTGTCACCCAGTAGTGAATCAAATCCTTCAGCCACAACAGAAAACATGAGATGATGCACTTTGTCTTTGACTGTCACTTTAAGTCTGCATACACCTAAGCTATCTATTTTCTGTCCATTATAGTCCTTCAGTAGTACTGACTTTTTCTGTATTTTGGGCTTTTCTTTCATGTTTTTAATGTCACTCATACTGATTAAGTTTGCTTTTGCCCGTGTCTTGTTTCAATGTAACTAATGCTCCATTTACCTGCAGTGACATTATCCATTTGTCCTCTTTTACTGCATTAACTTTATGTTCAGCATTGTCCATTCCTGAGGGCTGCACATTTTCTGTATCCTTTTCTATATTGTCACATGACACCATTCCTACAGAAAATGTCTCACTTAAATCAGTGTCCTCAATCACATTGACTTGGACTTGTTGCCCTTTCTTTGTTTTTACTTTTGAAAAGCATTGTTTGGCAGTGATTCTTTCCATGACATTTTGTGCATATTTTTCCAAATGCTGGGCATTGTCGTGACTGGTGTTTGTAACCACAGTGTTTAAAATTAAAAATTCCTTCCTCCGATTGCTTTTCATTTCTGTTCTGCCCACGTTTCTTTCCTTTGTAGGACACAGCACCGACAGCAGCACTATCACTTACTACAATCGCATTATTATTATTTTCACTGAAAGTCTTCGCGTGCTTTTGAGCTAGCTCACTGGCTTGGCATATTTTCACAGCATTTTCCAATGTTAGTTCGCTTTCTCTCAACAGACGTGCCCTGACCTTTTTATCATGAATACCAAACACAATCTGGTCACGAATCATGGATGATTTCAGCTCAGAGAAATTACATGTCTGTGCTTTTGTAAGGGGTTTTCCTCGAGAGATGTCCCTGAGGTTTCTCTCTCTAGAGGCCTCTCTCTCTTGCACAGTAAAACCTTGAGTGGTTCGACCCACTCACCCCTTAGATTCTATACTCTGGACTTAGGGGCAGGAACTATAATGTAGAGAAAACTCTTGTAGACCAAGTTTGATGAAACAAAATGAAATTTTATTGCATAAGGAAAATATCAAATCAAATGCAAGCAGATAAGAGAGTACATGGGAGGGAAAAACACACAAACAAATCATAATGAGACAGTACTAAGGCAAATACAGGCATCTTATAATCTACAAAGATCATCATGAAATAAGGAAACACACGGAATATCGAGGGACAACAACTCATGTTAATTGTACCCTTAAATCCACCCCCTTATTAAACCTATCTAGACCTGATTGTGAAGGGCCAGAAACATGCTCACCAATCCCACTAGGAAGTGCAAGGTTTTGAAATCAAGTCTGTGTTTTGATCCCTTCAGGTGCTCCGTCTCCTCGTGGATCGTGGAACCCCTGCAAGCTGCGCCACACCTCTCTCGAGGTGGGGGTTGGGGCAGCTGGACACCGGCGGGCCTGGATGTCGGCAGGGTCGAGGATCGTCGGCTCGACCCTGGTCAGAGGAGCCTTGGGCTGGCTCCCATAGATTTCCTTGATTCGTTACTGTCTCTTTTCGAGCCGGAGTGGCTGGAAGGTTTCTTCTCTTGGGGCTTTATTTTTTTTGTTTCTTCTCCCAAGTTGGGTCGATGGCCTCTCGTTCCAGCAACGGCCCGGGGATGGTCGATGATCTCCCGATGTGTTTCCCCGGGGCGGGACGCCAGCTTCGAAACGGCCTTCTTGATGGCGGCTTGATTCTTCTTCCTCCTCCGATGGTGAAGAGGAATTTGCTGATCTTCTCCCGAAGCAACACCTCTTCGCCCACTGCCACTCGGTCGTGTGTCTCTGCAACTGTCTCCAACTGTAACTCCAGTTATACCTTTTCTTCAGAGGCTTCACTTCCCGCCCAAAATCAGGTTAGTCTTTGTTTAACTTTTGGCGGGCTGGGAGCACAGCGGGGTTAGTTATTATATTTTAAAATGTTTGATGGCCGGTAAAGGCCCATCTCTGGTCTGGAATGACCTTCATTGTTTTTAATGTCCTGCTGATCTCGTTATCTAGTCCTGGGTGCTGTTCTCATGAATATGAAATTGTCCCCTTTTGTCTGGGTCAACATTTAGATGGCCTCTGTCTCCAGGCCGATCTTGACTGGATCTGCATCTAATCCATATGCATATGGGTGGGTCTGGTTTCGTTCTCTCAGAAACGGCTTCCAGAACTTGCTGTGTGTTGAATCCACAAAGCTGTCTGAGGATTCGCAGGAACCATTTTAAAGTGTCCCAATAAGCTGGTCACATGGTATGGTGGCCATTTTGTATGCCCCTTTTTCTGGGCTTCTTTTAAAACAGTCTTTAAAATCATGGCCTCTTCTGCCATTTGACCCTTATTAATACAAAGTCCAATTTTGCAAATCCTACACTGCCCCGATGATACTGTAACATGCTTGAAGTATCATAATTCTGGGTGAGCAAAATTTTCTGACTTTCCACAATCTAACCATCCCCAGTATTTATCTATCTATGACCCCACGACACATGCATTTCCTATTTCAGAAAAATCTAGTGTACATTAAGCATCTATAGATGGCAATACCTTGGATTTATTGATCTAACAACTTACTTCCAGGCATGGAGGGTGTCCTTGTACCACTACATCACCTAGTGCATACACATTACCTTCTAATAATATCACATCTAATTCAAATGCAATAAGAAAATAAAGTACACACATGAAAATTTCAATGCACATGAATACATGTCAAAAATAATGCAGAGGAGGGAGGGAAAATTTTAACTTTATACAAAGCAGCAAAATCTAAACGGGTCTCTCTTCTTCTACCCGCACATAATGCTCCCTCCATTCCCCTCTATTCTCGTACTTTTGCGAATGTTTGACCTTTTTACAGTGTACAAACAGTAAATAAACTACAATGACAACCTGGCACACTACAAGAATGTGGGAGGCTATCCTAATCCAGGAAGGGACATTTTTATTTGTGAATAGGTCCCACCACGGTGGGGTCACTATGTCCAATATGTCTGCCCCTATCTCTAAAGTCTTCTGCACCATTGTGTAGAAGTGTTTCTGTGAAACAGCAATGGCTTTTAATATCTTGGTGAGGTGTTCAGGGAGAGGGGGAATGATATATCCAAAATGTGCACGAATCGCTGAAGATCGGTGAAATTCTCTTTCACAGTGATGTGAACAGTGGAAGGTTCAGGAATGGGGACAATTCGCTCTTGGGCCACTTGAACTTCTGCCCTGGGCTTGAAACAGAAGCTGCTGTCACTAACCGGACACCAACCGTGCTGTCCATGCTGGTAGTGGGGCGCTGCAGTGGTGACACAGTATGTCCCACCTCCGATATATGCCACCTGCGGGGGGCACATGGCCTTGTGCCATTGCCTCCATGGTGCAATTTATAGGCTTCGCGCCAGCAGTTCTGAACCCGCACTGTGGTTTCGAATAGGCATTCAAGTGCTGGGGACACAGGATGATGTGTGCTCCCCGGCTCCGGCACCCCGAGAGGTCGGTACCCGTCATTGCATGCTCCCATCGAATGACTTAAGGTGGGACCCCTGTGTAGCGAATGTGCACACCCCCCTGAATGACTCCAATGTTCTCCACCCTGTATACCGGGGCGGGTTTTGCTGTCTTTCCCATCACCGGCATTCTTACGACTATACCCATAATGGTGTGATTAGACCGTCCACAGTCCACTGCAACTGGGTAGGCCTCGGAAGCTAGTCTGAGCTGGCACGGACTCAATGTATTCTCAAAAGGGTGGAGGGCTGAGAGGTGCTTGTTGCTGACCCAGGAGGGGACTAAACCTTGTTTCAAATCCTCCAGGTTACTGCGGCCCTCGCCCAGTAACCACGCCCCGTATAGCACACAAGCTTCATTCTGCGCAGCCTGATCGGACGCATTCCTATCCTCCCTGATGAGAGCATTTACCATTCTGGTGTGTTTCTCCAGCTCAGCTATAATCTCTTAAGTGTAGTGTCATGGCCTGGTCCTCGTGTAACTCAGAACCCACTACCTTATTCTCGTCAGTCAGTATCTTTCTTAACTGTGTTTTCAAACCATTGATCTGGGTTTGCAGTTCCACATCATCCAGTGTGTTGATGACGGAAGTTCCTGTATTAAAAGCAGTGAAAATATCATTTACTGCACTCCTTCTTTGTCTCCCTACTCTGTCCAAGACCTCATGTGGTGTGGTGTACAATTCGGCTCTGTTGACATCGGCAAAGTCAAATTCGTAAAACTGTTTAAACATGTTTGTTAACAGGACCTGGTATAATTGCTCCGTTTCCCTGGGGCACCACTCTGGCAATCGTACCTCGGTGAGGTTTAAAATCACCGAAGCCACCGCGTAATGGACCCCTTGGTACAGTACCTGACCTGTGGGTACTAATACCAATCCGTTCCCGGGTCCCTTTGTCGTGGTGGGGCACCCTTCCTTGAGGGCTTTAGCTACCGGAAATGTGGGCAGGGGCTTGCGGGGTCGGGTGATGAGCTCGGTGGCGTTTACTGGGATCTGAGAGTACGGGACTCCGCACGCCCGTGTACTGACGTCCCACCTCATTCCTTGTCCAGCATCCTGCCACTGTCTTTGGAAAAAGATGGCGACGCCTCTGAACCCCACATACAGATGTAGATCCCCTCATCTGGTTCCCACCATTTGTCCCAACAGACACTCAACCCCCCGTGAGTTCCCGTAATTGTCCGATGGGTGTTATTACCCAATCTCTCCCATTTCACGGTGGAATTCTTCATGGTGCTGCTTAACTTGCGCAGCCACCACCAATGATCCAAAGGTACATGTCCGTGACAAACAAGGCAAATCTTCTTGCCCACGGTGACGCTGACCCTGGGTGCAACGATCCGCAGCCTGGGGCACATCAGAGACGTTTCTCTGTACGCAAACCCCGTCTGGCTGGAGTATTCAGTAGAGTTCGACCCCAGCCAGCCTGGCCATCTTCCTTCATGGAAGTAGGCAGCAGTCTCTTCAGCGTCCCGTGAGCCGGTTCCGTCAGTCGCGATGGGGCCTCTGTTGCCAGAGCACCCGTAGATAGTAGAGTCCTTGGTGCGGCCCCGATAGGCCCAGCTCCACCCGATTATCACGAATGCGCCAAGGATCCCTCTCATCTTTACTGGCTTCTGTAATAAATCAAACAATATAGCCAGGCTCCTGAGAGATTCTGGCTTAGGCGACGGCATGATCGGGTCTTTCGACCTCGATCCAAAAAACACACACACATACTGGGCAGATTTAAACCTACTTAAACTCTAATCATTTTAATATTTACACACCTTAAACTTAAACCTAAACTTATGTAGAGCGCCGCCCGTCCCCGGTTGGCTTGCCTAATTCCTGATTGGACTGCAGCTCACCGCTCCCTGTGGCGGGGCTGCAGTGACCTGTGGCTCGGGTTCCCCGCAGCCTTTTGCTGTTAATCGGGGACTGTGTTTTTTCATGGATTTCTGAAGTCGGCGTTTACTGAGAACGGGGGACTCGGGCCAAGGTTTTACTGGCTGAGGCGTTCGAGTCGACCTGCGAAAAGGTACTTTGGGCGTGGCTCCCTTAGCGAGTGGACCTTCGGGTGGGACCTTAGCTCTCAGTCTGTGGCTCTTCCACGACTGTAGGCTTTGGCTCCCTGCCCTCAGGCTCCGCCCCTTCGGGAATTGGGACTGTGGCAGACGGCTCCTCCTCACCTGTCCCTACAGGTGGAGAATCAATGCCCCCAATTTCTACCTCCCCCACGCTTGAGTCGAGGGCGGGACCTCTGTCCTCCGACTCCACCAGAATCATGTCGAGGGCGGGACCTTGTTGTTCGGGCCCCTCCTCGTCTGAGTCCCAGGCCATCGGGGAAAGCTCCCCCCAGGTGGGCGGGACAGCTTTTCCTTCCAAGCAGGTTACAATGCCAGCTTGTGTGGTCTTTACCCTCAGACCTGGCTTCGGTTGCTGATGTTCTTGCACCCGGTTTAAACAGTTTGCACCACTTCATGCGAAACCACTTGTTGCGTCGGGACACCTCCACTGCGCGAGTGGCGTAGACCGGTGTATTTTGCACCGATTCCGGCCCATCCTCCTGGTCTACGGTTCCCTCACCAGCGCATAGGGTTAGACCCAAGAATTTTACTTCTCGCCGGCCAACCCGCGCCTTCGTAGGGTTTTCCTTAACACTCTCTATCTCCTTCACAATCGTACCTGCTCCCCAGAGACAATGATTTTTCAGGTCCACGTGGATCCCATGGGCCACCAAAAAATCAGACCCCAGGACTCCCGTTCCACCTCCCACCTCATTAGTGTACACATCCACGTGGTGCGGAGTGGTCCTAAATGAATGGAGAGGGGAAGGGAATGTGCGCCAGCCTGTTCTTCGCCCGTGAAGCCCGACAGAAGGTATGGGACCCCGGTGGACAGAGGCGAGGCGGTGGGGTTATCTGCGTGGATTACGGTGCATGATGCTCCCGTATCCAACAGATAGGTCCCTTTCACCTCCTCCACTTCCATCTCCACACATCATATCGCAGCGCACACAGGTAGACGTGCTGCGCCGACTCTAGTCACTTGGGTACAACGGTCGGAGTCTCAGGAGCGACAAGGCCAGCGGTGACGGCTATTTTCCCTTGCGAAATCATCAGAGACCGCATTGTCTCTATGATTGATTCAATCGCAGCGGGATGCATAACTGGGGCAGGGGCTACGGCTTGGGTTTGGGCTGGTGCTGGGGTGGCGGTCTGGGCTTGGGCTGCGGGAAATCTCCCTTTATTATCCTTCCACGGATTTCTACAGTCCTTGCGCCAATGTCCATCCTTCCCACGCCCATAGCAATTGAGCTTGGCTTGGACAGGGCGATTCCCCTCCTGACGCCACTCCTTCTTGCTTGGGGCTGCGGGTTTTGCCTCATGCACCTTTCCCTTCTGGGGAGGTGTTTCCTGACCCCTACAATTCTTGTACGCCACATTGAGCTGACGGAGCACCGTCTCCTCCATGACACCGGGACCTTGGGGATCAAACCAAGATCTGGCTAGGGCCCGTATCTGCGGCAAACTGTTGGTAACCAAGCAACAGAGCCAATAAACCCGCTGCTCGTCATTCATTGCAACCCGTTCAGGCATGCCCGGACAGCTGCGTCGATATACCGGCCACAGCCTTTCTGCGAAAACCCGTGGGGGTTCTCCAGATAACTGCACGGTCCTTTCTACACGGTCGAACTGACTACCGTCGTCCACTCCCATTACTTCTAAAACTTCCTCCCTGAGATCCGCATACCCTTTCCGTCCCCTCTTACTATCCTCTGAGAGGCACTGAAGGATCGTGCAATCCAGGGAGAAAAGCAACAGTTTCACCTGTTCCTGATCATCACAGTCATTCATGGCTGCTGTTTCCTCTATCGCCCTGAAATGAAGCGAGGGATCTCCCTTTACTGTGAGTCGTGCGAGGTGGCTCACCATGGACCTTAATTGCGGGCCAGCGTAGGGCACCACGAGCTGGTTCTGGTGGGGTCCGATACTGCCATCGGCAGCGTTGGGACCGAACCTCTGGTGCCGAGCGGGAAACATTGGTGCCGGTCCTGGCTTTGCTACCAGTGGTTCTTCCTCACACTCGGCTGCCTTCTCTTTCGCTACCCCCTCCTTTTCCGACCAAGTCTCACTATAGCTCGGCGGTGCAGAGGGCTCGGTGGCTGGTACCACAATTACCTCAGTTGGAATCGGCTGTTTTGATTCCTTTAAAAAGTCCATGTGACTAGCTTTCAGGCTGACGAGACACACCATACCTTTTGCCTTTACCAGGGCCGTTCTTAGGTCCTCTATAGTCTTTTGGCAGGGGCCGTGGTCTGTGCTCTCAAACCCGTGCTCGAGGGCTAGCTTGTAAGCTGCCTTAATCTCCACTACTCTCTCCTCCTGCTCTCTTAGCTGTTGTGCGAGGCGGGCGTTTTTCTCCCGTATCCTCATTTCATTGATCTTTGCCTCAGTAACCTGGCACTCCAGGTACTCTATCCTAGCCTGATGTTGACAAGCTACCACTTGGCATTCCTGATTCAGCACGTGAAGCGCTGTGATGAGTTTTTCCCCACCCATGGCCTTTTCCTCTATCTCTGCTGCCTGGGTTGTGATCTTGGCTGCCTGTGCTGCAACGACCTGGTCCAAGATCTGGACCTGCTTCTTGTAACACATCAGCCATACTGCCTTTTCCACTGACTTCTTATGCTCTTTGCTCTCTGTCCACTTGATGGCTGCGTCCACCGGACGCCCATTCAGCAAGAGAGCGGAAATCCACTGTTTAGTGAGATTTACCTTGCCAAAGACATAATCCGCTATCCTCTCATCCATTGCATTTCGACCATTCAAACTTGGATCTACTACATTGCAATCCTGCTGCCAGAATCCTGCCGTGGTCGCCATTTTCTGTAAGGGGTTTTCCTTGAGAGATTTCCCTGAGGTTTCTCTCTCTAGAGGCCTCTCTCTCTTGCACAGTAAAACCTTGAGTGGTTCGACCCACTCACCCCTTAGATTCTGTACTCTGGACTTAGGGGCAGGAACTACAATGTAGAGAAAACTCTTGTAGACCAAGTTTGATGAAACAAAATGAAATTTTATTGCATAAGGAAAAATATCAAATCAAATGCAAGCAGATAATGGAGTACATGGGAGGGAAAAACACACAAACAAATCATAATGAGACAGTACTAATTAAGGCAAATACAGGCATCTTATACTCTACAAAGATCATCATGAAATAAGGAAACACACGGAACATCGAGGGACAACAACTCATGTTAATTGTACCCTTAAATCCACCCCCTTATTAAACCTATCTAGATCTGATTGTGAAGGGCCAGAAACATGCTCACCAATCCCACTAGGAAGTGCACGGTTGTGAAATCGAGTCTGTGTTTGGTCCTTTCAGGCGTTTCGTCTCCATGTGGGTCGTGGAGCCCCTGCGAGCTACGCCACACCTCTCTCCTGAGGTGGGGGTCGGGGGCGGCTGGACACCGGCGGGCCTGGATGTCGGTGGGGTCGAGGATCGTCGGCTCGACCCTGATCAGAGGAGCCTTGGGCTGGCTCCCATCGCTTCTTCAGTTTTTTATCTCTTCTCCCGAGCCGGGGTGGCTGGAAGGTTTCTTCTCTTGGGACCTTTATTTTTTTGTCTCCTCTCCCAAGTTGGGTCGATGGCCTCTCGTTCCGGCAACGGCCTGGGGATGGTCGACGATCTTCCGATGTGTTTCCCCGGGGCGGGACGCCGGCTTCGAGATGGCCTTCTCGATGTTGGCTTTCTTCTTCCTCCTCCGAGTGCCTGCTTCTTCTGAGTATCCGGATTTAAGCTTCTCAAGCTGCGTGTCTCTTCAAGCTTCTTTTCAACTCAGTAACTCTCCAATCTTGCCCCAACTGCCGAAAAGTCTTCTAGATATACCTTTCTCCCAGAAACTTCCGTCTCCCGCCCAAAATCAGGTTAGTCTTTGTTTTACTTTTGGCAGGCTGGGAGCACAGCGGGGTAGTTATTATATTTTTTTATGTTTTAAACGGCCGGTAAAGGCCCATCTCTGGTTTGGAATTACCTTCATTGTTTTTAATGTCCTGCTGATCTCGTTATCTAGTCCTGGGTGCTGTTCTCATGAATATGAAATTGTCCCCTTTTGTCTGGGTCAACATTTAGATGGCCTCTGTCTCCAGGCCGATCTTGACTGGATCTGCATCTAATCCATATGCATACGTGTGGGTCTGGTTTTGTTCTCTCAGAAACGGCTTCCAGAACTTGCTGTAGGTTGAATCCACAAAGCTGTCTGAGGTTGCGCAGGAACCATTTTAAAGTGTCCCAATAAGCTGGTCACATGGTATGGCGGCCATTTTGTATGCCCCTTTTTCTGGGCTTCTTTTAAAACAGTCTTTAAAATCACGGCCTCTTCTGCCATTTGACCCTTATTAATATAATAAAGTCCAATTTTGCGAATCCTACACCTTATTAATATAAAGTCCAATTTTGCGAATCCTCCAGAGGGGCCAGGAATTCATGCTCACCAATTCGAAACCTGTTGTTTAGATGGTGGGGTTTTGAGGTTTGCTCTTTCTGTCCTTTGGGGTATCTTGTCGCCACGTGGTCACAGGGCGCGGCGCTGAAGTTGTTTGTGCGAGGCACCCTCCCTTTTTCTCCGTTAACATCTTCGTCGAGTACTTCGTCGCGATGGGCCTTCTCCTTCGGGCGGTCGCCGACGGTGTTGGTGTGGTCGGGGGTCGGTTGGCGGTCTTTACCGTTTAATGATTTTCCTACCCAAGCTTCGAACACCAGCTTATTCTTCAACTGGGCTATTACTGTCCATGTGACAAACGCCAGCTTATAACTAGGCCGTTTGTCTTGATTTTGCTACACATTCTTTGAACGCCAGCAAATTCTTAAATTGGGGTTTTACTGTCCATGCATGTAATGCCAACTTATTCGCCAAACGTCAGCTTATAACTAGGCGTTTGTTCCCCAACGCGTCTTTCCGCTGCCCTTATCGGTTTACCGTATTCTTCGTCTCGTCTCGTCTCGTCTGCCCATTTGTGGCCTGTGTGTCCTGTGTGGTTTCGAACTCAGGTCTCGTTCTCCTCCTGCGTTGGGCCCTCGGTGTAGTAATGGGCGTCCTTGGTGTTGAGCGGCGCGGGGAGCGAGAAGAGAGCCCGCCACGAGGCCAGGGCATGAGAACGAGAGGCAGCAGGCCAAAAGCCAAACGATAAGAGGCCAGAGCAAGAGAGAGAGATCACTACCGATGGGCCTACAATTATACCCGATTCTTCATTCCTTATCTGCGCGCCAAATCAGGTCAGTCCTTTGTCTAACTTTTGGCAGGCTCATTTAAAATGATTACAGCCATTTACTTTAACGACTTCTGGAGTGGTTGTCTGTGTTTAATGGTTTCGATGTCCTGGCTGTTTGTTATTTATGAAACTTAATCGGGTTTCCTGACTTGATGGTTTCTGTGAGCTGTTACCGATTAAATATGCAGAAACCTAATGGCCTCGATTTAGGCCCATTCTAACCTGATCTGTTTCAAGGTGAATGAATGCATATTCTGTGTTTGCTTTAGCTGTCTGGCTCCACAAAGTCTCTTCACAGATTTATGCACCTTAAGTTTCATTTCAGGTTTGAAAAAGGTGCCTGCCTGTTTGCAGGGCCTTGCTTTTAAAATCCTGTACTTTTGGTCATGAGGTTGCAGAAGCCATTTTGGGTACCCCTTTTTTTTAGCAACTTGTCCATGCAGGGTCCCTTTATCCATAGCTTTTGGGGAATGTGGGAATTTTGAGAACCCTACATCTGTATTAACAGAATATTTCCACACTGTGAGCAGCAAGTCAAGTAGAGCAACCTAATACTACAGCTTTGTGGCTACATACCAACCATTGCCATTTTTTCATATTATTAGCATGTGTCCCTATTCAGGAATTCCTAGCCAGAGGATACTACCTGTCATTGAATTTTGAAGAGTATTAATCTAAGTTGAATGTTTGTGTAGAATTGACTGTACCCCACCTATTTAATCTCCTTCCACAGCCCATGTCCAGTCTACCCTATCATGGACTGTACCCACCTATTTAATCTCCTACCACAGCCCATGTCCAGTCTACCCTATCATGGACTGTACCCACCTATTTAATCTCCTTCCACAGCCCATGTCCAGTCTACCCTATCATGGACTGTACCCACCTATTTAATCTCCTTCCACAGCTCATGTCCAGTCTACCCTATCATGGACTGTACCCACCTATTTTATCTCCTTCTACAGCCCATGTCCAGTCTACCCTATCATGGACTGTACCCACCCATTTAATCTCCTTCCACAGTCCATGTACAGTCTACCCTATCATGGACTGTACCCACCCATTTAATCTCCTTCCACAGCCCATGTACAGTCTACTCTATCCATTTAATCTCCTTCCACAGCCCATGTACAGTCTACTCTATCCATTTAATCTCCTTCCACAGCCCATGTGCAATCTACCCTATCATTGGGGGTGATTTTCTCAAAAGGGAGCTTTTGGAGGCGGGACTCCCACTTGTCGGGTTTCAGTCCTGCCTCCATCAACGTCTGGCCAACCCACGCTATTTTCCCTTGATTGACCTTGTTAAGCCTGCCCAGTGACATTCTCTGTAGTTTGATGAGGTATTTCTTTTACAGAAATGAGATGATTGTTGCATCTGAGAATGCAACGGCCACCTGTCATCTGCAATACGGAGGTCCGAGACTCTCCGCATAGACACCGACTGAAGCCTGCAGGAAGAAGCAAAGTACACTTTGACTAACACTTTGCACTTACCTCAGATACTCACCTCTCCACTCTTGCACCCATCGCTTACCTTCACAGCACAATTTTGCATCCCCCCGACCCCCGCAAACCCAGTACTCACCTCGCTGACCTGGCGGGTTTCAGAGCCTTCGGGAAGCCCACACTTGTGAGGGCAAAAAGGGGATAATCCTATTTTCTGTCTGTTAACTATCTGTTAACAGGCAGTTAATAGGCTTTAATCCCTTCCTGCCTCCAAGGAGATGGGACCCAGCGCGGGACGGCTACCTGCCTCCTGGCAAGATGGCATGGAGGTGGGTTGGGCACCCGCCCCCAAATTCTGCCATTTTCCCGGCATTCCCGCCTCCATACCCGCCTCCCCAGGGCTGGCAAAATCGCCCCCCAAGTCTTTCTACCCCACCCATTTAATCTCCTTCTACACACCATGGACTTTACCCACCCAGTTAATCTCTGTATAAGTACTCCTTGATCCCAAAAGTAATCAAGCAAATTTGCAGAATATTCATCCATACTCAATCCTCGACTATCCAAAGCAAGCCTGCTGCTAGCCATTCAGTACCCTTTTCTGTACTGCTCCACCATCCTGCCCCAGGAACACAGGAACCATTGGGGTAAATGTTCTGCTTAGCCTGGCCAGTGATTGCATTGTGCAACTGAGCAAGAGCCAGGAAATCAGGCAGACATCCCTATTGCCATATCCACTCCCATTTTGCAGTCAGCCAGCTTCTATCCCGGTCTAAAGTGCTCTCACATGAGCTTCAATTAAATAATACAATATATGCTAATGTCAGTATAATGAGCGCAAGTGTGATTCCCATTCAATGGGTGATGAAGAGCCAGCCAGGTCAGAGCAGATAGAAAGTGCCTGCTTAAAGGTCTTCCGGTTGTATTTGCTCCATGATGATTTCCTATAGTGGAATTTAACCATGATTTTAAAAGTGTTGGGCTTTTTGGACAGTTTTTTCTTTGGAAGCAAAACTTTTGACTGTTCTGATTAAACAGCAGAATATGGGGATTATTTTGAGGATTTATCTCTTTTTATGAAATTTTGAAGAGGAAGAAGATTTAGACAGGAAAGATATGAGGAAGCTTCAAACGTGAAAGTGCTTATAATGAAAGGGTTGGATTGCGTGCCTATTGATAGATTATTTCAGCTTGGCAGGTTGGAGGACCAAGGGACATGCATTTAAACGATGCAAATGTAGGAATAGGCCGGGTGTTAGGCAGTTCTTCATTTCCCAGAGAGTAGCTAGCCTCTGGAATGCCGGCTGCTGCAGTGGGTGCTGACTCTCTGCATGAGGGAGCTGGACTGGTTCTTGGCTGGGGCAGAGATCGCATCACATAGAAGGTAAGTTAATTAACAGTTAATGTCGACAGCTGAAAGGACACATCTAAAAGAACGACATAGACTGGAAATTACTTTTGGTGACAATGGTGTGTGAATTTTCAATGCATTTGTTTGACATTCTTCATTCACTACTAATATGTCTACCTCTGTGTGCAGCTGTGTTACGCACCCACCCCATAAAGGCATCCCACCCCGAAGTCCATGCCCAACTACCAAGAATCCAGCTTCTTTATGTCAGAAATGTTGAGGATTTGGGCTCGTCTGTCTTGTCTGCTGTAGTACCTAGCCTTGTGCTCCATCTACATGCTTCTGAAGTGGTAGGATTAAGTCAGGGGCTGGCTGCTGGGTGTCAGCGAGAGCCTCTTGAGATTGAGGTGGACCTCTCCTTCCTTGTGCTGGGTCACAGGAACGCCTTTCCAACTGCTTCTGCTGTGTCCACTGCTGTAGTGGCTTTCTGGATCTTGGCCACTAGATCAGTAGCACATGTACTAACATTTGAGCAGGGGAGGATGGATGGTCCTTATATGACGTTGCCCTAAGAGACAGCTGTGTCTCCCATGCCACTGCTGATCCCTACAGAAGTAATCTTAGCTTTTTGCGATGGTGTAAAATGGGCAATATCTCAATGGACACCCGTTATAGGCCCCGCCCTATATCCCCTTCCATTGAAAGGAAAATCAGGCATGGTGTACAATGGGCAAATTCGATATTGCCGGTTATACACCATCGCTAAAGTTGACATTACCCCCAGGATGTTTAAAGACTACATACAGTGACACCCAAGTGTTCATCCTGTCTGCCAGTTTATGTGTGAGAAAATGGGCGTGCATCGTGTAGCTAGATTTGGCTGCAATCTTGGCTTTGTGGACTCATCTTCTCAATAGTTCCAATTTGAAGTGGCAGCAATAAAGAGCAGCATGCTGCAGTATAGGCTTGTATGTGACGCTTTGAAAGAGTCATGTTTTCTGATGGGATAGCCTGCAGTCTTTGTCTTCAAAGGAAACCATCTGTGGCAAGGCATACCTTGCCCATCTACTTGACACAGGGAAAGATTAGCTAGCCTTTCCATTGCAGACTTGCTGAGACTATTACATTTTTATTCCCTCTCATCTTCTTCATCCTTTGGGTGTTGGACACAGCATTACATCACTGGGCTGTGTAATGTATGTACCTTTAAGGGGAGAACTACTTTTTACAGCTCCTGTATACTGTAGTACCGGCAGTGACCACACCTGTATATAAACCCTGAGTAGGGATCTGTACAATTAGTTCTAGAGTAGCCCTCATTCAGTAAACACCTGTTGATCGTTCCCTGCAGTCTCTTCTCTAATTATTGAAGGACATAACATCAAGAAAGACGGATCTAACATTGGCGACAAGCAGATTCAAACCTACCTGCAACTCTGCATCACCTCCCAGGGATTCGCTCCTGGAGAACAGTGGAAGAAGGCCGAGTCCAGAAGCACGGGCATCGACCACGGGAAACCCCCCAGTCATCCAGCGGAGATTTGAGCATCGCAGGGGAGGCTGTCGAGAGCCAGGCTTGGCTTTCCAGTCATGGTGGTCCAGCGAAACGGGTTGGCAACAGGTACTGCGCAGACCCTTCACGGACAGCGGCGGCTAGAGACGACCGACGGCACAGAAAAAGACCGAGCAGCGTCGACGGGGGAGAGAGAGAGGGTAGAGTGCACAGGGCGCAGCCGGTGTTCAGGACCGAGTGGCGTCAACGAGAGAGAGCAGAGCGCAGCTGGTGTTCAAGGGCCGAGCAGCGTCAACGGGAGAGAGAGGCGCACAGGAAAACGCGCAGAGCATAGCCGGTGTTCAAGGGCCGAGCAGCGTCAGGGGGGGGGGAAGAAAGGACAGAGCGGGAGGCGCCATTTTAAGCCGCAGCGGGGGAGAAAGGAAAGCGCGGGAGACGCCATTTTAAGCCAGTCTAACCACACCCAAAAATGCCGAAGAGTGGCAGTATCACAGCGTTCAACAATGAAGTCGAAGATTGGACGACATATGTCGAACACATAAAAGTATACTGCAAGGCGAATGAAGTGCCAGATGACAAGAAAGCGCTGGTATTGTTGAATTCAATGGGTGTAAAAACGTATGGCTTACTACGAAACCTAGTAACCCCAGAGACGCCAGTAGAAAAGGATTTTGAAAACATAGTGTCAATCCTACAGGACCACTTAAACCCCACACCGCTGCTGATAGCAGAAAGATTTAAGTTTCACAAAAGGAACCAACATAAAGATGAAAGTAATGCTGAGTATTTAACGGAACTGCACAAGCTATCGAAACACTGCCAGTTTGGAACGGGACTAGCAGATACTTTAAGGGACCAGTTTGTGTGTGGGCTTCAAAGTGAAGGAACCCAGAAACAGCTTCTATCAGAAAAGGATCTTACGCTGGACAAGGCTTTCAGCATTGCAGTATCACACGAAGCAGTAGCACGGGGCGCTGCAGAGATACAACGGAGACCGCAAGAATATGGCACAAATGAAATGTCATACGGAACAGTGAAGTGCTATCGCTGCGGCAGAACAACACACGACCATAAGGATTGCTGGTTCAAGGACAAAGTGTGCAGACAGTGTGGAAAAGTAGGACACATAGCAAGAGTCTGCAGGTCGGGAAAGAAAACCAGCAGCAAGAAATCTCCACAGGAGAAGTACAAGGTGGTACATAAGGTGACGGAGAGTAGTGCAGACGAGCAGAAAAGTGATAAAGACTCTGGAAGCAAGGAGCTGGGTTGTCTGAAACTACATAATGTGATCAAAATGGAGGATCACCAAACTATCTGGGTCACGCTCAAGATAGCAGGAGTCCAAGTGAAAATGGAATTGGACACAGGATCAGCCCTAACAGTCATAAATCGAAGGGACTACAAGTGGCTATTCTCACATATACCCTTGAGAGATACAAAGATTGTCTTGAAGACGTACATGGGGCAAAAAAGTCTACCTCAAAGGAAAAATAAGGGTGAACGTTATATATAACGGCAAGGAAACACCAAAAATGGACCTATATGTATTGCCAGATGGAGGACCACCATTACTAGGACGTGAATGGATCCGGAAGATACAGCTAGATTGGCATTCCATACAAGCACTGACTGTAGATGCCAAAAAGGATGACGACGTCACAGCTGGATGACTGTCAAAAATGCTAACTGACGCACAAGAAGTGTTCCAGCAGGGACTCGGAACACTAAAAGGCATAACAGCGACGATCAAAATAGAGGAAAATGCAAGCCCAAAGTTTTTTTTAAGGCCAGACCGGTACCTTATGCGATCCGCCCAGCCGTCGAAGCAGAGCTGGAAGGTTTGGAACATTCAGGAGTACTGTCCAAAGTGGACTGGAGCGAGTGGGCTACACCCATCGTTCCTGTAATGAAGAGGTCGTTGAGTAATATGCCTGGGGAACCAAAGAAGGTTCGCATCTGTGGGGACTTTAAGGTGACAGTGAACCCAGTCCTTCACACTGTACAATATCCGCTTCAGCGGATTGAAGATATTTTCGCCTCGCTATCTGGAGGGAAACGCTTCACTAAGACTGATCTGGCCCAGGCGTACCTGCAAATGGAGGTAGAAGAAGCCTCGAAACAGTACTTCACGATCAACACTCAAAGGTCTCTACCAATACAACCGGCTGGTGTTCGGGGTAGCATCAGCTCCGGCTATTTGGCAAAGGGCAATGGATCAAGTCCTGCAAGGGATTCCAGGGACCCAGTGTTATTTGGACAACATCCTGGTCACGGGCGAAAATGTCAGTGATCACCTCGCCAACCTGGAGCAGGTGCTCACTAGATTGAAGGAATATGGGCTCCGAGCTAATCGCCACAAATGCGAGTTTTTCCAGAAGCAGATCTCGTATTGTGGCCACGTTATTGATAAAGAGGGGTTACATAAGTCCCCTGAAAAGATTGAGGCAGTAGTCAAGGCTCCAGCACCGGAAAATGTGTCACAACTGAGGTCGTTCCTCGGGCTGGTGAACTACGACCATAAGTTCTTGCCGAATTTGTCTACCGTACGACACCCACTGAACTCCCTACTGCAAATGGGGGTACCATGGAAGTGGAGTGACGAATGTAAACGAGCTTTCCAGAAGAGCAAAGCATTGATCACATCAAGAGGTGTTGGCTCATTTCAACCCAGCACTACCAATTCGGTTGGCGTGTGATGCATCACCCTATGGCATTGGAGCGGTGCTGTCGCACAAATTCCCGGACGGCTCGGAGAGGCCAGTAGCCTTTGCGTCTCGGTCACTAACCCCAGCCGAGCGTAACTACGCCCAGATTGACAGGGAGGCCCTCAGCCTAGTGTGGGGACTGAAAAAGATCAATCACTATCTGCACGGGCAGAAGTTCACCTTGCTGACTGACCACCAACCACTTGTCTCCATCTTTAATCAAAAGAAGGGCGTTCCGGTGATGACTGCGCAACGGCTACAAAGATGGCCCTTTTTTCTAGGGGCGCACCAATATGAAATCGAGTATAAGGGCACGAAACAGCATGGAAACGCTGATGGGCTATCACGCCTGCCACTGCCTACTGCGGAGGAAGCACCAGGAGTGGATCCTGTCAAAATATTTCATTCGACTATAATTGAATGCTTGCCAGCAACTAACGCTGGTATAGAGAAGGAGACCCGAAATGACCCGACACTGTCTCGGGTATATAATTTGGCGCTGAAGGGATGGCCTGCTCATGGCGACTCACTGTTGCCAGCATTCTCATCCAGAAGAGAACAGCTGTCAGTATGCCAGGGGACCTTGACGTGTGGATCTCGAGTGGTAATTCCACCCAAGTTAAGGGAGAGAGTGCTCAATGAGCTTCATGAAGGTCATCTGGGAGGGGTGAAAATGAAAAGCCTTGCTAGGGCTTATGTGTGGTGGCCGGTGATCGATCAGCAAATCGAGGACCTAATAAAGAGCTGCTCAGGATGCCAGAAGGTCCAAAATGCACCGCCACATGCCCCTCTACAGCCATGGGAGTGGCCCTCATCTCCATGGCAACGGGTGCATATTGATTTTGCTGGTCCATTCATGGACTCAATGTTTTTAATAGCCGTGGATGCGCACTCGAAATGGCCTGAGGTGATCAAAATGTCCTACACCACCACGGAGAAAACTATTGCAGTCCTACGGACCATTTTTGCCACGAATGGCTTGCCAGAGCAGATTTGCTCCGATAACGGACCACAGTTTGTGTCCAAAGAGTTTCGAAGATTTATGAAAAGGAATGGGGTGAGGCATTACACATCCGCCCCGTATCATCCAGCCACAAATGGATTGGCTGAGAGGTTCGTACAAACCTTTAAAAAAGCAGTAAAGGCCATGTGCAATGACGACATTCCACTGCAGCATAAGGTGGACAATTTCCTGTTAGCCTATAGAAATGCGACACATGCAGTCACCAACCAGGCCCCGGCCATGATGTTCTTTAACCGAAGGTTGAGATCTCGTCTGGATTTGCTCAGACCAAATGTACGAAGAGATGTTGAGAATAAGCAATTCCAGCACATCAATGAGAAGCCGACAAGGAGCTTCAATGTCGGGCAACCAGTCTTGGCCCGCGACTACCGAACAGAGAAATGGCAACCAGGAACGATATGCACACGGCAGTGGCCACTAATGTACACAGTGGATGTTGGGGAGAACATTGTGAGATGCCATGTTGACCAGATCCTAGAGTCACAGGAACGAGTCAACCCCATGTCTTGCCCATACATACCTGGTGATGAACCCGACGTACAGGTAGCATCTACCCCAGAAACAGTAGCATCGGAAGCCGATGAACCAACCGACAACAGGGGGCCAGAATCGCCTCCGCACCAAGAGCAAGACACTCGGGAAAGGCGCTATCCAGAAAGGATCAGGAAGCCTCCCCAAAGACTGAATTTATAAATAGACTATTTTCAGTTAATGTTGCATGTTAAAAGTGTTAATTGTAATTAGTTTGATATTTAATTGTTAAATGAGTGTTATGGTACTGTTAATCTAAAAGGGGAGGAATTGTAATGTATGTACCTTTAAGGGGAGAATTACTTTTTACAGCTCCTGTATACTGTAGTGCCGGAAATGACCACACCTGTATATAAACCCTGAGTAGGGATCTGTACTGTTAGTTCTAGATTAACCCTCATTCAGTAAACACCTGTTGGTCATTCCCTGCAGTCTCTTGTCTAATTATTGAAGGACATAACATCAAGATACACAGATCTAACAGGCTGCTCCCTTCCAAGCTGAGTGCACACATCTCTTGTGGTGAAGGTGCCCTGGGGACACAAACAGAACAACCCTCCTTTCCCACACTTCCTGCAGAAGCGTGTTCAAACAACACATCCAAAATTATGAGAGGTTTTGGTAGAATACATCGGGAGAAACTGTTTCCACTGGCAGGAGGGTCAGCAACCAGAGGACACAGATTTAAGATAATTGGCAAAAGAACCAACAGCAACTAGTTGCATTTATATAGCGCCTTTAACTGAGTAAAATGTCCCAAGGTGCTTCACAGGAGCGTTTTCAAACACAATTTGCCACCGAACCATATAACGAGATATTAGGGCAGGTGACCAAATGCTTGGTCAAAGAGGTAGGTTTTAAGCAGCGTCTTAAAGGAGGAGAGAGAAGTAGAGAGGCGGTGAGATTTAGGGAGGGAATTCCAGAGCATAGGGCCTAGGCACTGAAGGCACGGCCGCCAATGGTGGACCAATGAAAATCGGGGATGTGCAAGAGGCCAGAATTGGAGGAGCGCAGGGATCTTGGGTGGTTGTAGGGCTGGAGGAGGTTATAAAGATAGGGAAGGGTGATGCCATGGAGGAATTTGTAAACAAGGATGCAAATTTTAAAATCGAGGCGTTGCCAGACTGGGAGCCAATGTAAGTCAGCGAGTACAGGGTTGATGGGTGAACGGGATTTGGTACAAGTTAGGATAGGTGCAGCAGAGGTTTGGATGAGCTGAAGTTTATAGGGTGGAAGATGGGAGACCGGCCAGGAGAGCATTGGAATAGTCAAGTCTAGAGGTAACACAGGCATGAATGAGGGTTTCAGCAGCAGATGAGCGAGGCAGGGGCGGAGTCAGGAGATATTACGGAGGTGGAAGTAGGCGATCTTGGTGAGACAGTGGATATGTGGTCGGAAGCTCATCTCAGGGTCAAATATGACACCAAGGTTATGAACGGCCTGGTTCAGCATCAGACAGTTGCGAGGGAGAGGCATGAAGTCAGTGGCTAGGGAAGAGAGTTTGTGACGGAGAACGAAGACATATATACACTTGAAAAGGAGAAATTTTCAGGGCTATGGGGAAAGAGCAGGGGGAGTGGGACTAATTGGAGAGCTCTACCAAAGAGCCAGCACAGGCATGATGGGCTGAATGGCCTCCTTCTGTGCTGTAAGATTCTATGGTTCTATGATCTGTAAAGGAAGGTATCTTGCAATGTTTTCCGACCTCTGTATATTTGTGCAACGACATTTTCTGGCCAGTGATTTCTTCACTGGGCAAGAAGAAAAACATATCACTTTTAAATAGCAGTCACAGCCCTTTAAGAGCTACAGTTGTGCACAATTAGCCAATCCCCATTGGCAGTGTCCAGTGTAACATTATGACTGTGCAATGGCCCAGATTTTGCTGGAGTGGGGCATCTCACGGCATGCCCTGTTAGTTAGACTAGTTTGTACACATTTAGGGTTTAACATTTTTTGCACACAAAGATGCTGGAAGTGCGAGCTGATAACGGCGCGAGGGCAACAGGGTATCTGGGATAACAACAGAAAATGCTGGAAAAACTCAGCAGGCCAGGCAACATCCATGGAGAGAGAAATAGAGTCAACGTTTCAGGTCGAAACCCTTCGTCAGGACTGAAAAAACACAGGAAATGAAACAGATTAAAAGGCCAGTTTGGGGGCTGGGAAATGGGGATGAAAGAACAAAAGAGAAGTGAAGAGACATTAAGAGGTATTCAAAACGCGACGAGATGGTGATAGGACTAGTAAAGAGACAAAAGACGGCTCTAGATTAGGTGTGAAATGCGCTGGCAGAATGAGAGACAGCTGCCATGTGGGAGAGAAAAAAAGGGGGAAGGGCACAAAACAAAGGTGTGGATAAAAAATATATGTAAAAATGTAATAGGGGCCGAGGTTATGATCTGAAATTGTTGAACTCGATATTGAGTCCGGAAGGCTGTAAAGTGCCTAATCAGAATCTGGGACCTTGGTGTACCTCCTTAACCAATGAGATTCAAGGACTGAGAAATAAACAGGGGAAGGACTGAGAAAGAGGATGAATTAGAGTGGGTAAATTCAATGTCAAATCAGGTACAGAAAGAGAAATAAAGAGAGGGAAAGAAAGATTGAGAGAGAGAAAAAAAAGACAGAACCAAAAAGTAAGAAAAATATTTTAAAATTTAATATTTGACATTTTTAAAATCACCAATAACAATTCTCAACTTGAAGGAATGAGATTCCACATTTTTAATTGTTCACTTTCTGGGCCACAGAGGTTGATTGGCATCCATTTAACAATTATCACATTGTTAAAAGGGCACTTACACTGTTAATTACAAGACTCAGCTTTCTGTGGTGAGTTTAATGGCAATATGCTTTAATATGCAAATACAGCAACATCATGAAAATCACAGGGATGTTAAAGCTGAGATGCCGTTTTTGCGAAGCTAACGGCGGAGCGGTGCTAATCGTCCAGCTACTTGTGGCGATTCACAATTCACAGTGTATCTCTTCCTCGCCACAAGTTGCTGCACAATTTGCACATTAATGACCATGTGTGCCATTCAGACACCGTTAATTTTTCAGCAAATTTTAGGCTGTTATTTTTTATTATTTGTTCTCAGGATGTGGACAACACTGGTAAGGCTGCATTCATTGCCCATTCCTACTTGCCTTGTCAAGGTGGTGCTGAGCCTTCCCTGCAGTCCTTGTGGCAATGGTGCTACCGTGATGGTGTTAAGTAGGGAATTCCAGAATTTTGACCCAGTGAGGATGAAGGAATGGCAATATATGTTACGGGAACAGTAGCATAGTGGTTATGTTACTGGACTAGTAATCCAGAGGCCTGGATTACTGATCTGGAGACGTGAGTTCACCATGGCAGCTGGGAAATTTAAATTCAGTTAATTAAATAAATCTGGAATAAAAAGCTAGTTTCAATAATGGTGACCATGAAACTACCAGATTGTCATAAAAACCCATCTGGTTCACTAATGTCCTTTAGGGAAGGAAATCTGCCATCCTTACCTGGTCTGGCCTCTATGTGACTCCAGACCCACAGCAATGTGGTTAGCTCTTAACTGCCCTCTGAAATGGCCTAGCAAGCCACTCAGTTGTAAAAAACCGCAACAAAAAACAATAAGAATAAAACCGCACCGGCTATGGACACGACAACGACATAGTCATACTCTCAGAATCAAACCTTTCAGCCAATGTCACAGACTCCTCCATCACCATCCCTGGGTATGTCCTGTCCCACTGGCAGGACAGACCCACCAGGGGTGGCGGCACAATGGTATACAGTCGGGCAGGAGTAGCCCTGGCAGTCCTCAACATGGACTCCAGACCCCATGAAGTCTCATGGCTTCAGGTCAAGCATGGGCAAGGAAACCTCCTGCTGATTACCACCTACCACCCTCCCTCAGCTGAAGAATCAATATCCTCCATGTTGAGCACCACTTGGAAGAAACAGAGTAGCAAGGGCACAGAATGTACTCTGGGTGGGAGACTTCAATATCCATCACCGGGAGTGGCTTAGTATCACCACTACTGACCGAGCTGGCCGAGTCCTGAAGGGCATAGCTGCCAGTCTGAGCCTGCAACAGGTGGTGAGAGAACCAACACGAGGGAAAAATCTACTTGACCTCATACTCTCCAATCTACCTGTTGCAGATGCATCTGTCCATCGCACAGTCATTGCGGAGACTAAGTCCCGTCTTCACACTGAGGACACCATCGTGTTGTGTGGCACTACCACCATGCCAAATGGGATAGATTCAGAACAAATCTAGCAGCTCAAAACTGGGCATCCATGAGGCGCTGTGGGCCATCAGCAGTAGCAGAATTGTATTCCACCACAATCTGTAACCTCATGGCCCGCCATATCCCTCATTCTACGATTACTACCAAGCTAGTGGACCAATCCTGGTTCAAAAAGGAGTGTGGGAGAGCTTGCCAGGAGCAGCACTAGGCATACCTAAAAATGCGGTTCCAAACTGGGGATGCTGCAACACAGCTAAAAAGCGGAAGTAGCATGCTATAGACAGAGCTAAGCGATCCCATAATCAATGGATCAGATCAAAGCTCTGCAGTCCTGCCACATCCAGTCGTGAATGGTGGTGGTGTAGGAATGTCTAGTTCCTATCAGAAGACTGAGGTCCACTCAGGCGATCAAATAAACAAGGTTTAATGAAAAGTAACAGAGTTTAACAGATAATTACAGGAGAACATCGAATATAGGTCTAGTCAGTTCGGAGGCTCCACGAGGACTGCTTGGGCGGTCCCGTGGCTGACGTCATAACGTCATCACGTTTTTCCCGCCGGTGGGGGATCACGTGATGAGCGGCGTGACGTCATCGCGTTTACCCGCGCTATTAAAGTGATCGCGCTCTGTACATGTAAACAGTGAAAACAAAGATACGGACTCAGGCTGTAGCTAACATATTTTAAAGGGAATTATATACAATTGATTGGAGTCCCTTAGTGGCTCCGCCACATGCGCCCCCCCAGAATTGTCTTTAATAGCAAAAGTAAAACGGCGAGGAGGCCTGACAAGCCTGTCAGATCGACTTCTGTAGTCTTGAACTGGAAGCTGATGGACGGCGGGCGAGCTGGCGGGTGGTTGCGTTTGATCGGGCACGGCGACTGTGGGCGGTCGGCCACGTTTCGGCGGTTGTGCGAGCTCGACTGGGCGGTCAAGGTTCAAGTGTGCTGGCTTCAACCGGTCAACCGAAATGTGGTCCGGTTTACCTCCGATATCGACCGAAAAAGTTTTGTCTCCCGGCTCTAGCACACGGAAAGGACCAGTGTAAGGGGGTTTAAGCGGATCCTGATGAGCACCGTGGCGGATAAACACATAGTCGGCGTTCTTCAGCTCAGCTGGGACGTGGGAGCTCTGCAAGCCATGATGTGACGTAGGCACTGGAGCGAAACTTCTGGCTGCCTCCTGGTGGCTGATGAGCTGCTGGGATGCGGACCATGGCTCTGTTGGAGTTGGAAGGAAATCCCCTGGTACACGTAGCAGCTGGCCATATACGAGCTCCGCCGAGGATGATTGAAGATCTTCTTTAGGTGCCGTACGAAGACCCAAAAGAACCCATGGAAGCCTGTCCACCCAGCCCGCGCCTTGAAGGCTGGCTCGCAGTGCGGCTTTGAGCGACCTGTGGAATCGTTCGCACAGGCCATTCGCCTGTGGATGGTAGGCAGTGGTGCGATGTAGCTTGACGCCGAGCCCCTGAGCCACAGCATTCCAGAGCTCAGAAGAAAACTGCGGCCCACGATCAGACGAGATGTCTGCCGGTACCCCGAAACGGGTGATCCAAGCGGAGATGAATGCCCTGGCGACGTCTGCGGAAGTGGTGGATGGCAAAGGAACCGCCTCAGGCCATCTAGTGGTGCGGTCCACCATTGTAAGAAGATGAGTAAACCCGTGCGAAGGCGGAAATGGCCCCACCAGGTCCACATGCACATGATCAAACCTACATTCCGGAACAGCGAAAGTGGCCAATGGAGCCTTGACGTGACGTTGCACCTTGGCCTTTTGGCAGACCATGCAGGTGTTGGCCCAGTCGCGGACATCCATGTGCATGCCCCGCCACACGAATTTGGACGACATCAGCCGTTGCGAGGCCTTCATGCCAGGGTGCGACAACCCGTGTATGGCGTCAAAAACTTTTTGGTGCCAGGCGACCGGCACGATAGGGCAAGGATCTCCTACGGAGACGTCGCAGAGTAGCGTACTGCCCACGGTATGGAATTTGACGTTGGCCGCTTGGAGGCTAGAGGGGTTGGTTCTGTAAGATTGGACTTCCGGATCCGAGGCTTGCTCCGCAGCCATGAGGGCATAGTCGATGCCGAGCTGGACTGCATGAACGGTCGCGCGGGAGAGGCAATCCGCCACCAGGTTGTCTTTTCCAGACACATGTTGAATGTCAGTGGTGAATTCTGAAATAAACGCCAACTGACGTTGTTGCCGAGCTGACCACGGTTCGGCTGTCTTGGCCATAGCGAACGTTAGTGGCTTATGGGCCACAAAAGCCATGAACGGACGGCCCTCTAGCAAGTACTGGAAATGGCGGATGGCCAGAAAAAGGGCCAGTAGCTCCCGGTCGAACGTGCTGTACTTCCGTTCGTTTCGCCGTAGTTGACGGCTGAAAAACGCCAGTGGTTGCCACGTCCCATTCACCCACTGTTCCTGCACTGCGCCGATGGCGTAGTCTGATGCGTCGGTGGTAAGGGCGATGGTGGCACTTGGCAGCGGGTGCACCAGCATGGTTGCGTTGGCTAAGGCGCCTTTTGTGACGACGAACGCCCGGTCCATGTCGACCGTCTAGCTAATCGGATCCTTGCCGGACTTGCCCTTGAGGGCCTTGTACAGGGGCTGCATGAGCAGAGCTGCATTAGGGACGAACCAGTGAAAAAAATTTACCATCCTGAGGAACTCCTGCAGGGCCTTGACAGTCTGCAGGCGCGGGAAAGTAACTGCCTCCACCTTCGTTTGCAGGGGAATTGCGCTGTCCGATGTGATGCGATGGCCTAAGAAATCAATCTGCTGCAGGCCGAACTAGCACTTGGCCGAGTTGATGATCAAGCAGTGTTGACTGAGGCGTCTAAAGAGGGTGCGCAAATGGCAGATGTGCTCCTCTTTATTAGGGCTGGCGATGAGGATGTCATCGAGGTAGACAAATAGAAACTTGAGGTCCCGAAGCACGGAGTCCATCAAGCGCTGGAAAGCCTGTGCAGCGTTCTTCAATCCAAACGGCATCCGCAGAAATTCAAACAGGCCGAATAGGGTGATGACTGCAGTTTTTGGGACGTCTTGCGGGTGTACGGGGACCTGGCGGTAGCCACGGACAAGGTCGGCTTTTGAAAAAATGGTATTTCCCGCCAAATGGGCAGAGAAATCCTGAATATGAGGGATCGGGTACCGATCAGGAGTAGTGGCGTCGTTCAGGGAGCGGTAGTCGCCGCAAGGCCGCCATCCGCCACCAGGTTTCAGAACGATGTGGAGAGGCGAAGACCAGGGACTATTCGACCGGCGAATAATCCCTAGCCGCTCCATCGTGTCTGTTGTGTATGTAACCGTTTACCTTTAAGGGAACTATAGAATGTAACCGTTCGCCTTTAAGAGTACTACTTTAGGGTGGCACTATCTATTGGCTCATGTATACTGTAATACCGATAGTGACCACACCAGTATATAAGGGTTGTGATACGTTAACTAGGGCAGAATCGCCCGAGCCTCTGAATAGTAAAGACGTGTTTTATTTTGTTAACAGTGGAGTCTGTGATTATTTATAATACAACCCACAGACTTAACATTGGCGACGAGTCAGGATTCGAACCCTGCGGCAGTTGTTCCACGGCGGCTTCGTCCGAAGACAGGACGTTGAAGAGAGGTTTCAATCCTCACCAGTCTGGAACCGACAGGCTGGAAGCAACAGGCATTAGGACCCTGAGGCCTCCATAACCTCGTGGGTAAGCCGCAGCGTTGGCTGCAAAGACAGGGCGATCGCAATCCCTGATAAGAGCCGCGGTGAAACGCGCGAGCGGGTAAGCCAGAGCCCGGGAGGGAGCGAGCAAGAGCCGCGCGAGCGGGTGAGCCAGAGGCCGGGGGCCGCTTTCAAGTGCGAGGCGCAGCCGGGCCATCGATCGCATCCGCTGATAAGGCCCGCACTCGGCCTGAAAGTCAGCGTCGGGGAACGGGTGATAACCGCCATTGAAGTGGGCGGAGAGCGCCGAGAAGCGCGGGAAAACCGCCATCGAAGTGGGCGGGGAGAGCGAGAAGCGCGGGAAAGCCGCCATTTTTCGCGGGGAAACCGCTGAAGAAGAAGGAAGAAGCGGGAAACCGCCATCTTGGAAATTATTAAGAATTTCAGGAAAGTAATAAGATTTTTCAGAAAGGCTGTGGTGTTCTCAAGAAGAGAGAAGAAAATTAATTAGAATTTTCAGAAACAAGAAATAAGTAAAGCAATACTTGTGGTGTTCTCAAGAAGAGAAGAAAATTAATTAGAATTTTCAGAAACAAGAAATAAGTAAAGCAATACTTGTGGTGTTCTCAAGAAGAGAAGAAAATTAATAATAAGTAAAGAAATACTTGTGCTGTTCTCGGAAAGAGAAGAAGATGCCTAAGCGAGGAAATATTAATGATTTTAATGCTGAAATAGAAGACAGGGCCACGTATGGGGAACGCATAGGAATATATTGCGTAGCCATATACGCCAAGGCAATAACTTTGTTAAATTCGATGGGAGCAAAAACATACGGGCTCTTGAAACATCTAATAGCACCAGTTAAACCAGTGGACCAGACCTTCGAAGAGATCGTAGCAGTGCTGAAGGATCAAATTACTGCAAGCATTTCCAAATGCTACCGTTGTGGAAAGACAACGCACGACCAGAATCAGTGCTGGTTTAAGAATCAAGAGTGCAGGAAATGTGGCAAACTGGGTCACATCGCGAAGGTATGCAGGTCCAGAAAGAAGACCAACAAACAAAGGAAGCCACCACCACAAGAAAAGTACAAGGTGCATCAGGTGGCTGAAAAGAGTTCAGACGAACAAAATTCAGACTCAGACCCAAACAGCCAGGAGTTGGATAGTCTGAGAATCCACAATGTGGGTAAAGTAACTGATCTACAGACGATCTGGGTCACACTAAAAATAGCTGGAGTCCAAGTACGAATGGAGCTGGACACGGGATCAGCTGTATCAGTCATCAACCAAAAGGACTACCACCGACTATTCTCTCACATACCCTTAAGAAATACCAAGTTCGTATTACAGACATACACGGGGCATCGCGTATACCCCATGGGGAAAATAAGAGTCAAGGTGAGAGATAGGGGTAAAGTACACCCAAGAATGAATTTGTACGTACTACCTGAGGGAGGACCACCACTTCTAGGACGGGAGTGGATCAAGAAAATAGACATGGAATGGCACTACCGACAAGCAATGACGAGTGAGGACTCGGTGCAGACAAGCAGCTCAGACTCTGAGCCGGAAGACGATAAGTCCAGCTTATGTATGAAAAACAAGGTTAACATTAACTCACAGACTAAGGTTGGAAAATCGATGGCGTGCATAAAGACAGAGAATTCTGAGTCTGTTCAAGCTACAGACATATGCATTACGGAGGAACACCGGGCTCGAACTCAACGCTATTTCAAAGTACAACAACAATTAGAACAATTAAGTTACCGCCTCGTACAAGAGATGAAAACAATGAAAAAGTTCTATGACACCGAATGGGAGAGTCTGGAAAGACAACAGAACCTACTGGCTCAAGCAGAGAGCGACCATAGAGCCATCGTGACCAATTACCGATCACATCTCCCTGATGATGTTCAGGGGTTAGAATATTTGCATGATCTAGAGATACAGCAGAAGGGCAAATCACGCTGCACTGAGGATTTTGTTCTGCAATTAGAGACGGAGCTAGTGCAGGCAAAGTTAAGAGAAGTTGAATCACAAGGTGCTCTTAAGGAGATGCAGAAACAAATCTTGGACATGGAAAAGAGAAACGCTTCTTTACCTGATGAGAATAATGTGGCCATGTTGCAAGAGGAGCTTATAGGGGCGAAACTGAAAGAAGCTAAGCAAAGGATGTTGGAACTTGAAACGCAGAACCAAATCAGCGGTAATCAGCTATGTCAAGCAGAGAAGGAGTGCAAGGGTCTACATGAGAAGGTGCAATATCTCTCAGCCCAAAATAAGGGACTACTCACTCAGTTAAATGAAAGTAAACGGGAAATGGCTGAGATGGACTGCAAGAATAAAGAAGAGTTGATGGCAGTGAGACTTCGAGAGGCAGATAGCATAGCAGCCTTGGCTGAACTCCAACAGGAAATTGCGAAAGAAACAAATGAAGAGGAATCTTCAGGAAGCCAGGATTTTATTCCAGTTCTTCTCTACGACTCCTTACAAGCAGAGTGCGAGAAGTTGAAAAAACATAATGAACAGGCCCAGACTACAATTCTGGAGGGGGTTAACTCAGCAACCTCCGAAAAGCTAGTTTCGTTGGAAGTATATGAGCAACTAAAGGTTGAACATGAGCAAGAAGTCCAAAGGCTGCAGGAAATTCTTGAGGAGCTCAGGGCCAAGACAGACTCATCGGTAGAAGTTCCATCCATAGATGAGGATGTAGAGGTGAAAGACATGGCAGAACTCATAAAAATATGGAAGGAAGCCCAAGACAAATATGAGGCGGCAATTACCGAGGTTGACCGACTTGAAGAACAGTTTCAACTGGGAATGGGCCCTGAACATGAGCTAGAGAGCATCGAAGCGCAACTTCTCCAAGCACTGGAAGCCAAAGTACAAGAGGAAGAGAAGATGAAAGCATTGGAGAAAATGATGGATGAAATGGAGGAGTACGCTGAATTACGTCCAGGGGAACAGGAGAATGGGGAAACAGCTACTTCAGTAGAAGGATTAAATAGCCTGATAACGAAATCCCTGAAGGAAGGGAAAGGATTGAACGCACAAATGAGGCCAGGAGGGAAGGAAGGGCAGACATCCGAGGAAGAGCAGGATGAATATGATTGCTTGAAGAAGGGTTTTGACCTGTTGAGTGACACCGAATGTTATGAGGATGTGGTCTGCCCAAATTGTGATGGGAACTCCCAAAGTGCTGAAATCCTGAGGAAGCACTTAAGGTCTAAGGAACATAGAGAGTTGGTGGCGCTACAGATGGCAGCCGGGAAAAGAGCTCGGAGAGTTTCAAAAAGGCAGAAAAGAAAAAGAAGAAGCAGAAAATAATAACTGTTTAAAATATTATTACTTCTACTACCTCAGTCCGAACACTACGAAAGGTGCTAAATTTGTAAAAAAAATCCAGGGACATTATCAAGACAGCCAGTGGGTTGTATAAGTCCGCACTGCTGGTTCAACAGGACGAAAGTACAAGCTGTTAAAAAAAAAAAAAAAAGGCTATGGAGGATGCTGTCTGGAACGAATTAATACCAGAGACTGAATTTATGAACTGTTCCCACAGAGACTGAACCTGTAAACTGATTCCACTGAGAGTATGTTTGTAAACTGTTATATGACGTTGACTCCATTGAGAGTATATCTGTAAATTGTTATATGACGTTGACTCCATCGAGAGTATATCTGCAAACTGTTTATATAAAGTTGAAGATTGTATGTTTAACGGGGTTCTGTAAGTAATAAGCTAGGAAGGGAGGAGTGTTGTGTATGTAACCATTTACCTTTAAGGGAACTATAGAATGTAACCGTTCGCCTTTAAGAGTACTACTTTAGGGTGGCACTATCTATTGGCTCATGTATACTGTAATACCGATAGTGACCACACCAGTATATAAGGGTTGTGATACGTTAACTAGGGCAGAATCGCCCGAGCCTCTGAATAGTAAAGACGTGTTTTATTTTGTTAACAGTGGAGTCTGTGATTATTTATAATACAACCCACAGACTTAACAGTGTCAAACTCCGCTTTCGCAGCCGTGAGCTTGCCAGGTTCGAGGCGCTGGGCCCGTGCGTAGACCGGGGAGCCAGTAGTGGTGATGTGATGTTCGACACCATGTTTCATGGCCGTGGAAGAGAAAGTGGGTCTGGTGAGGTCTGGAAAATCTCCGAGGAGGCGAGTGAAGTCATCCAGAGGTGGAAACGCACAGGAGACAGTGCGCGACACGGCGTTACTGTGGTGGCACGGGATGGAGTGAAAAGTGGCCGCATTGATCAACCGGCGGTGCCTTACATCCACCAGGAGGCCGTTGGCGCACAAAAAATCCACCCCGAGGATGGCTTGAGAGACTTTGACCATGATGAAATCCCAGTAAAACCGCTGGCCGCCGAAGCACACCTGGACCCGCCGTCTTCCGAAGGTCTGAATGGCCCCGCCATTAGCCGTCTCGAGGGAGAGGCCGTGCCCCCCGGCTTGTATATCAAGATTTGACGTGGGTAGAATGCTACACTGCACCCCGGTGTCGCAGAGGAAACGTCGACCAGATAGGAAGTCGGTGATGAAGAGGAGTTTTCCCGAATTACCGACTGTCATTGCAGCTGCGGGGCGCTCGTTATAAGCGGTCCTCTTTCGACAGGGTTGCTGTTGGTTTTTTTTTTTTTTTTTTTAAGCGAAAAGCTGCAGGGAGGGCAGCAGCATCTTGCTTTCGCGCCAAAACGGGCGTGGTAGGAGCACAATCCCGCAGGTTGAGGGGCTGGAGCAGCGTCTGTGGGGGTTGGGCACCTCGTGGCAGCGCAGTACTGCTGTGTCACCACAAAGATCTTGTCCGCTTCGGCAGCCAGCTCTGCGCAGTCTGTGACTTCTGACCTGGCTCGGGCAGCCTGAATTTGCTCCGGTAGCTGGCTGAGGAATAGCACCCTGAAGAGGAAGCATTCCGGTTCGGAGCCCAGGAGCGTGAGCATTTGGCTCGAGAGCTCGGACGGCTTGGAGTCCCCGAGGCCGGGCATAGCGAGCAGCCGCCGGGCGCGCTCCGATTTCATGAGCCCGAAGACCTGTAACAACCACGCCTTTATCGTTTCATACTTGCGATCTTCTGGTGGATTACCAAGCAGGCTGACGATCCGCGAGGCTGTGGCGCTGTCGAGGGCGGAAACCACGTAATAGTAACGGGTCTGATCTGCAACGATGTTCCTGATTGCGAACTGGGCTTCAGCCTGGATGAACCACGCGGCTGGCTGTTGCTCCCAGAACTGTGGTAGCTTCAAAGCGACGGCGTTCGTTTCCATGTTCAGTAACTTCTGCGAAAACCGTTCGCAAAAGTCGGGGTCACCAATGTAGGAATGTTTAGTTCCTATCAAAAGACTGAGGTCCACTCAGGCGATCAAATAAACGAGGTTTAATGAAAACTAACAGAGTTTAACGGATAATTGCAGGAGAACATCGAATATAGGTCGAGTCAGTTCAGAGGCTCCACGAGGACTGCTTGGGCGGTCCCGTGGCTGACGTCATGACATCATCACGTTTTTCCCACCGGTGGGGGATCACGTGATGAGTGGTGTGACGTCATCGCGTTTACCTGCGCTATTAAAGTGATCGCGCTCTGTACATGTAAACAGTGAAAACAAAGATACAGACTCAGGCTGTAGCTAACATATTATTAAAGGGAATTATATACAATTGATCAGAGTCCCTTAGTGGCTGCGCCACAGTAGATCATTAAACAACTAATGGGAGGAGGAGGCTCCATGAATATCCCCATCCTCAATGATGGTATAGCCCAGCACGTGAGTGCAAAAGACAAAGCTGAAGCACTTGCAACCATCTTCACCCAGAAGTGCCGAGTGGATGATCCATATCGGCCTCCTCCTAAGGTCCCCACCACCACAGAAGCCAGTCTTCAGCCAATTCGATTCACTCCATGTGATATCAAGAAACGGCTGAGCGCACTGGATACAGTAAAGGCTATGGGTCCTGACAACATCCCGGCTGTCGTGCTGAAGGCTTGTGCTCCAGAACTAGCTGCGCCTCTAGCCAAGCTGTTCCAGTGCAGCTATAACACTGGCATCTATCCGACAATGTGGAAAACTGCCCAGGTAGATCCTGTCCACAAAAAGCAAGACAAATCCAATCCAGCCAATTACCACCCTGATACGCTTATCAATTACTCCATAAAAGGCGATGAATTAGGAAAGTAATGAAAAGGTTTTTATTAACTAAAGAACAGAGCATGCCTCTCGTGGCCAACTGGTTCCAAGAAGGAAGTGGGTTGCCGAAACACCCACCTTTATACCTGGTCATGTGGGCGGAGCCAGCTGAGGCATGCATTGGTCCACAGCGCCAACCAGAGGTAACAATATGCAATAACGATAACAGTAGGATACAATAACAGTGGTTTACCACACACCCCATCAGTCTACTCTCAATTATCAACAAAGTGATGGAAGGTTTTGTTGACGGTGCTAACAAGCGGCACTTACTCACCAATAACCTGCTCACTAATGCCCAGTTTGGGTTCCGCCAGAACCACTCGACTCCAGACCTCATTACAGCCTTGTCCAAACATGGACAAAAGAGCTGAATTCCAGAGGTGAGGTGAGTGTCTGCCCTTGACTTCAAGGCAGCATTTGATCGAGTGTGACATCAAGGAGCTCCAGTAAACTGAAGTCAATGGGAATCGGGAGGAAAACTCTCCACTGGCTGGAGTCATACTGAGCACAAAGGAAGATGGTTGTGGTGGTTGGAGGTCAATCATCACAGCCCCAGGACATTGCTGCAGGAGTTCCTCAGGACTGCTTCATCAATGACCTTCCCTCCATCATAAGGTCAGAAGTGGAGATGTTAACTGATGACTGCACAGTGTTCAGTGCCATTCGCAACTCCTCAGATAATGAAGCAGTCCATGCCCGCATGCAACAAGACCTGGACGACATTCAGGCTTGTGCCGATAAGTGGCAGGTAACATTTGCACCACACAAGTACCAAGCAATAATTATCTCCAACAAGCGAGTGTCTAACCACCGCCCCTTGACATTCAATGGCATTACCATCGCCGAATCCCTCACCATCAACATGCTGGGGGTCACCATTGACCAGAAACTTAACTGGACCAGCCACATAAATACTATGGCAACAAGAGCAGGTAAGAAGCTAGGTATTCTGCAGCGAATATCTCACCACCTGACTCCCCAAAGCCTTTCCACCATCTACGAGGCACAAGTCGGGAGTGTGTTGGAATACTCTCCATTTGCCTGTATGAGTACAGCTCCAACAACACTCAAGAAGCTCACACCATCCAAGGCAAAGCAGCCCGCTTGATTGGCACCCCATCCACCACCTTCAACATTCACTCCCTCCATCACCGGCGTACTGTAGCTGCAGTGGTGTACCATCTACAAGATGCACTGCAGCAACTCACCAATGCTTCTTTGGCAGCACCTCCCAAACCCGCGACCTCTACCACCTAGAAGGACAAGGGCAGCAGGCGCATGGGAACACCACCACCTCCAAGTTCCCCTCCAAGTCACACACCATCCTGGCTTGGAAGTATATCGCCGATCCTTCATCATCGCTGGGTCAAAATCCTGGAACACTCTCCCTAACAGCACTATGGGAGTACCTTCACCATACGGACTGCAGCGGTTCAAGAAGGAGGCTCACCACCACCTTCTCAAGGTCAATTAGGGATGGGCTATAAATGCTGGCCTTCCAGCAACGCCCACATCCCATAAACGAATAAAAAAAAGCATTGTCCTTCTCGGTGGTGGAGGTCGGAGAGAAAGGAGGTGCTGTTGAAGTAACCTTGATGAGTTGCCGCATGCTGTAGCCACAGCACACTGATGGTGGAGGGGGTGGATATTGAGGCTGAGCTCAGGACATCACAAAGCTGGTTGTGCATGATTTTGGGGAGCACAAAGGTTTCTGCTCTCTTGTCCCACCACTTCAGCACCAGGACCAGCAAATATACCCTATTGTGCATCACAGAGTTCTGTTTTGAAGATTGCATTGAGTAATATTCCATGTGTCCATCAGAGGGAGCAAGCTCTTGACGTAATACTGTCTTTCATTTGGGAAGCTGTTGCGTGAGTCAGCAAGTTAGAGAATATTGATCTTTTAATTATAGGACCCAGTTCTACACAAAATAGGGACTATTTGATAATCTGAGTCTAAACCTATTCCTGTAAACACCAATTCCTTGTGATCTGAAGGAGTTTAACAGAGGATGTGTATTGTTATATTGTCCAAGGCCAAAGCATCGGGCCTAGCTTTGTTACATTCTTGGTACTCAAGGTGCTGATAAAGGTGGCGAGAAATAAACCTTATTCAGCCAGAGAGAGAGAGAGAGAGAGAGAGAGGGTGGGTTATTTCTGTTGAATTATGCCTCTTGTTTATCTACAGTAGGTTTTTCCCTGAAGGGACAGATCCCACACTGGAGCTGTATGTTCCAAGTTACTGGAGTAATGATTCCAGTGCCATGATTCACTGATAATCCCTGAAAAAAGTACTGCCTGAGTGTAGGAGTTGTACCTCAAACAATGGAGGGCAGCATTCTTCAGGCGTGCAATCACTGCTGGAAAACATGCTGTTCCACATCCCGCCTCCTCCTGGACCTCATTAACACAAGCCATCTTTCCAGGCCACTACAATTATTTACATACTGATTCACCTCCGACTCAGGCCTTTTATACATCCCCTTCTCCCCTCGACCCACCATTGGTGGCAAAGCCTTTGGGCTCCTCAGTCTTACTGTCTAGCTAAAACACTCTTCCCACTCCGGTGTCAGCTGTGGCATAGCGGGTAGCACTCTCACCTCAGTCATAAAGTTGAGTTCAAACGTACTCCAGAAACTTGGACATGTAATCTAGGCTGACACTTCAATGCAGTACTGAGGGAGTACTTTCAGAGGAGATGTTAAACCAAAGCCCCGCCTTCCCTCTCAGGCGGATATAAAAGATCTCATGGCAGTATTTCGAAGGTGTCCTGGCCGATATTTATCCCTCAACAAACACCTAAAACAGATGATTTGGTCATTTATTTAATTGCTGTTTGTGACATCTTGTGTGCAAACTGGCTGCCAGATTTCCTACACTACAACAGTGACTACACTTTAGAAGTGCTTCATTGGCTGTAAAGCGCTTAGCGACGTCCTGAGGTAGTGAAAGGTGCTATATGAATGCAAGTCTTTCTTTCTCTCCACCTTCTTAAAGTCCATCTTTTCAACCAAACATTTGATTACAATTCTTAAATCTCCCTCCATGGCTAGGCGGAAGTTCATTTTCATTTTTCCCACTGTAAAGTGCCTTGTGATGTTTTCTACCTTAAAGGCACTGTATCAATACAAGCAGTTATTGTTTTTGTATGGATTTGTCTTGTTATTTGTGGTCATTCTTCATATGTGAACTTGAACAATTTCTGCTTTTAATCAGCTCACAGATAATCTTTTCCCCATTCTCTCCTGATACGGCTGACTCCACCCACAAGAGGGTTAGGTGTCCTCTGGCTCCTTTCCAAACTGGGCATTCTTTACGTGTGAAGTAAACAGAAAGAGTTGGTAGATTATTCGACCAGGGAGGGGCCACGGACCCACCCGATCGTGTCCTCCCTGACATCCACACACTTTTCAAGTCCCCAGTTGGTGAGCAAGTACAAGAATCCTGAATGATTGCTCCCCTCCCTAGCCCCCCCACTCTGGTTCTGGCCATTCACTGTTTGTTTCTGGGTATATCACTGGGTTCTACAGAGCAGAATGTGAAGAGCATCTTTGAGGTAAATGGGACGATTTTTTGAGCTTGCACTCTGGGTGTTGCAAGGGGGTGGGAGGGGTTGTGGGGGTGGGGGGGGGGGAGAGCCTCGCCCAGACACAAGTATCCTGGACGTGCTGCTCTCAATTTTGCATCCAATTGGATCAGCCTAAAACTTCCTGCTATGCATGGTCAGCTGACAAGGCTCCTCACTGGCCACACAAACTCGTAAACACTGGCCGTTAAAATTCTTCATCTTTTTCATTGTCACTTTGAAAGGAAAATCCTGAATGGAGTCACCATCTATAAGTAACAAGCAGGCCGATCTTAGCTCTGTCATAGCTACACTGTGCTACTTCATCTCCTGATGGCTCCAGTTCCAGTGGAACTATTAGTCAGTCACATGACAGGAACATGGTAACTAATTCTGGGGACCAAAGGAGGTGGGAAGGTGATGAGGTGGAAGGGGAAAAAAAATGTATCAGATGGTATTTAATGTCAGTAAATGCGAGGTGGTACATTTTAGTTAAACATTAAAAAGTAATAATTGTACCTTAAATGGGGAAAAAGCTGGGTGATATGGAAGAGCAGAGGAATTTGGGGGTTCAGGCGACATTAGAATCAGCACCTCAAGTGGTTTACACCGTAAACAAAGCTAATGGAATACTGGAGTTTATGGCAAGAGGTATAGAATATAAAAGTCGATAAGTAATGATGAATCTACATAAATCTTAGTAAGACCATAGTTAGAGTATTGTGTGAAAGTTTTGGGCTCCATGCTATAGGAAGGATGCTTTGAGAATAGAGAGGGTACAGTGCAGATTCATTAGGATGCTGCCTGATGTGAGGAAACACAAATATAAAAAAAAGACAAGAAAAGTTAGGGCTGTTTTCATTAGAACAAAGGTGATTGCAGGGTATTTGATAGAAGCATTTAAAATTATGAAAGGCTGGGACAGAGTAAATAGAAACAGACTGTTTCCAGAGTTTGAGGGGTTTGGAATGAGGGGGTTTAGATATACGATTAAATGTAAGAGATTTAGGGTCGAGAGTGGGAGGAGCTTTTAACACAGAGGTTCTGAGGCTGTAGGAAGCACTACGAGAGTTAGTGATTGAAGCGGAGATATTTAAGAATAGAAAAGCAAAATACAGCGGATGCTGGAAATCTGAAATGAAAACAGAAAATGCTGGAAATTCTCGGCAGGTCAGGCGGCATCTGTGGAGAGAGAAACAGAGTTAACGAATCAGGTCGATGACCCTTGAGTACTGATGAAAGGAACTCTGTTTCTCTCTCCAGCGATGCTGCCTGACCTATTTAAGAATAGGCTAGATAGGTGGTTGAAGGAAAGGGAATAAAGGGGGATGGAAACAGGGCAGGCTCATGGGATTAGGACCACTGCTTACACGGAGAAAAAACATTAACATGGACTGGTTGTGCCGAATGGTCTATTTCTGTGTTGTAATTCTATGTAATTCTACGTAAGGAAGGTTTCAGACCGATCTGAGCCACTATCTGTGACTGACGCATTGAAAATTCAAAAGGTTTGTACCAATTGGGCGGGAACATTTAAAAATAGCGGTTGACACTACATTAATGATTTGCAAGGATGCAATAAACCCAAACTGTACATCTAGAGCTTATCAAAGGACACGTTGTCAAGTTAATGGAACAAGAGATTGCACCGATCCAGAACAAACACAAGCAGTGGACAAAATAATCCTCCCTTTGGTAATAATAGCAACAGTGGTTGACTTCCTGCTCTCCTCTCTCCTAGCTGATCTCAGTGAGGGCAGTACAATTGGCCTTCGTTCAGAGATAAGGGGTTGCACTCCCCCACTCACCATCCAGTGACACCCTGCTGGAACACTCAGGTGTGTGGTGCTCGTGTGAGGATAGGAATGAACTTGACAGAGATTCCCCTTCATGTGACTGCCCCCTGACATTCAGCTAGGCCCACCTATGGAATTAGGGCAACACTGCCTGATGCCTATGGCACTGTACTCTGATAGGAGTCAGCACCTTCAAGCAATTAGAGAGCGCAGGTATGTATAAAAAAGATGGAAGCTGATCTGATCCCCTTCACGGTGGTTTGATTCAGCACCTAACTGCTCGCACAATGTTAGATAGTAGTGGAGTTGTAGGCACTTGGGACACTATCTGTGCCGTCCTGGTTTAAAATGCATCACTAAGTTTAATACAAAAACCAAACAAAATAAGCTAACTCCCAGATGGGGCATCTCTAACCCATTTGCAGTGTGTAACACTTTACTCCAGAAAACAAATCACCCCAAGAGGGTTGTAGCTCATAGTCATTATCCTTTGGACTAAGCTCCAATCTGAGCAACACATAGACCTATGAGTTTTTTCAACACATTTTGATTTGTGTGGTCCATCAGATGAACTGTTTGTCAGTTATAATATGGGAATGGGGCACATAAGGGGTTTGTAGGTTTGTGGGACACAACAGCAACTTGCACTTAACTAGCACCTTTAATATAAAAAGGAACATCTCTTAACATTTCACAAGTGGCAAAAGACAAGCAACCACCAACCCATGGTGGGAGAGATTAGGAGGGGTGACAAAGGGTAGTGGAAATCTGGAACTCTTCCCCCTCTCTGCCCTTTACACTATTACTATCCCAGTCTATATTAGGACAGTTGAAGTCCCCCATTATAACTATTTTATAGTTCTTGCACCTCTCTGTAATTTCCCTCCAAATTTGCTCCTCTATATCCTTCCCATAAGTTGGTGGAATACACCTAGTTGTGCAATGGCACCTCGATTGTTTCTCAACTCTAAACAAATAGATTCTGTCCTTGACCCCCTCCAGGACACCCCCTCGCTCCAGCACTAATATTCTCCTTAATCAATACTGCCACGCCACCTCCTTTTTTCCTTCCCTATCTTTCCTGAGCACCTTATATCCAGGAATATTTTGTACCCAATTCTGCCTTTTTTTAAGCCAGGTCTCCATTATCGCCGTGTCATCATATTCCCATGTGGCTATTTGCACCTGCAGCTCACCAACCTTATTTACCACACTTTGTGCATTCACACACATGCACTGTAAACCTATCTTAGACCTTCTTGTATTCTCTCTTAATCTAACCCTACCTAATACCTTACTATTTCTTACTCTAGTGCTATCTGTCTCTCCCAATCCTTTGTGCACCTTGTGTCTTCTTTCTCCGCCCCCCCCCCCCCCCATAATCACATCGAAAGAGGTATTGGCCCATTACAACCCGGCATTACCAATTCAGTTGGCATGTGATGCGTCACCCTACGGCATTGGAGCGGTGCTGTCGCACAAATTCTCGGACGGCTCAGAGAGGCCAATAGCCTTTGCGTCACGATCACTAACCTCAGCCGAGCGTAACTACGCCCAGATTGACAGGGAGGCCCTCAGCCTAGTGTGGGGAGTGAAAAAGTTCAATCACTATCTGCACGGGCAGAAGTTCACCTTGCTGACTGACCACCAACCACTTGTCTCCATCTTTAATCCAAAGAAGGGCATTCCGGTGATGACTGCGCAACGGCTACAAAGATGGTCCCTTTTTCTAGGGGCGCACCAATATGAAATCGAGTATAATGGCACGAAACAGCATGGAAACGCTGATGGGCTATCACGCCTGCCACTGCCTGCTGCGGAGGAAGCACCAGCAGTGGATCCTGTCGAAATATTTCATTCGACTATAATTGAATGCTTGCCAGTAACTAACGCTGGTATAGAGAAGGAGACCCGAAATGACCCGACACTATCTCGGGTATATGATTTGACGGTGAAGGGATGGCCAGCAGATGGCGACTCACTGTTGCCAGCATTCTCATCCAGAAGAGAACAGCTGTCAGTATGCCAGGGGACCTTGATGTGTGGATCCCGAGTGCTAATTCCACCCAAGTTAAGGGAGAGAGTGCTCAATGAGCTTCACGAAGGTCAGCTGGGAGGGGTGAAAATGAAAAGCCTTGCTAGGGCTTAAGTGTGGTGGCCGGGGATCGATCAGCAAATCGAGGACCTGATAAAGAGCTGCTCAGGATGCCCGAAGGTCCAAAATGCACCACCACATGCCCCTCTACACCCATGGGAGTGGCCCTCATCTCCATGGCAATGGGTGCATATTGATTTTGCTGGTCCATTCATGGACTCAATGTTTTTAATAGCCGTGGATGCGCACTCGAAATGGCCTGAGGTGATCAAAATGTCCTCCACCACCACGGAGAAAACTATTGCAGTCCTATGGACCATTTTTGCCAGGAACGGCTTGCCAGAGCAGATTTGCTCTGATAACGGACCACAGTTTGTGTCCGAAGAGTTTCGAAGATTTATGAAAAGGAATGGGGTAAGGCATTACACATCCGCCCCTTATCATCCAGCCACAAATGGATTGGCTGAGAGGTTCGTACAAACCTTTAAAAAAGCAGTAAAGGCCATGTGCGATGACGACATTCCACTGCAGCATAAGGTGGACAATTTCCTGTTAGCCTGCAGAAATGCGACACATGCAGTCACCAACCAGGCCCCGGCCATGATGTTCTTTAACCGAAGGTTGAGATCTCGTCTGGATTTGCTCAGACCAAATGTACGAAGAGATGTTGAGAGTAAGCAATTCCAGCACATCAATGAGAAGCCGACAAGGAGCTTCAATTTAGGGCAACCAGTCTTGGCCCGCGACTACCGAACAAAGAAATGGCAACCAGGAACGATATGCACACGGCAGGGGCCACTAATGTACACAGTGGATGTTGGGGAGAACATTGTGAGACACCATGCTGACCAGATCCTAGAGTCACAGGAACGAGTCAACCCCATGTCTCGGCCATACGTACCTGGTGAGGAACCCGATGTACAGGTCGCATCTACCTCAGAAACAATAGCATTGGAAGCTGATGAATCAACTGACGACAGGGCGCTAGAATCGTCTCCACACCAAGAGCGAGACACTCGGGAAAGGCGTTATCCAAAAAGAATCAGGAAGCCTCCCCAGAGACTGAATATATGAATGGACTATTTTCATATAACATTGCATATTAAAAATGTTAATTGTTAAATGAGTATTATGGTACTGTTAATCTAAAAGGGGAGGAATTGTAATGTATGGAATGTATATATACCTTAAGGGAGAGAACTACTTTTTACAGCTCCTGTATACTGTAGTACCGGCAGTGACCACACCTGTATATAAACCATGAGTAGGGATCTGTACGGTTAGTTCTAGAGTAACCCTCATTCAGTAAACACCTGTCGATCGTTCCCTGCAGTCCCTTGTCTAATTATTGAAGGACACACAATCAAGATACATGGATCTAAATGGATCTAACATTGGCAACGAGCAGATTCAAACCTACCTGCAACTCTGCATCACCTCGCAGGGATTCGCTCCTGGAGAACAGTGGAAGAAGGCCGAGTCCAGAAGCGCGGGCGTCGACCACGGCAAAACCCCCAGTCATCCAGCGGAGATTTGAGCATCGCAGGGGAGGCTGTCGAGAGCCAGGCTTGGTTCTCCAGTCATGGTGGTCCATCGAAACGGGCTGGCAACAGGTACTGCGCAGACCCTTCCCGGACAACGGCGGCTAGAGCCGACTGACGGCACAGGAAAAGGCCGAGCAGCGTCGACGGGGGAGAGAGAGTGGGTAGAGCACACAGGGCGCAGCCGGTGTTCAGGACCGAGCGGCGTCAATGAGAGAGCAGAGCGCAGCCGGTGTTCAAGGGCCGAGCAGCGTCAACGGGAGAGAGAGGCACGCAGGAAAACGCGCAGAGCGCAGCCGGTGTTCAAGGGCCGAGCAGCGTCAACGGGGGAGGGAGGCACGCAGGAAAACACGCAGAGCGCAGCCGGTGTTCAAGGGCCGAGCAGTGTCAGCGGGGAAAAAAGGAAAGCACGGGAGACGCATTTTGAGCCGCAGCGGGGAAGAAGGGAGAGCGCGGGAGACTCCATTTTGAGCCAGTCTAACCACACCCAGGGATGCCGAAGAGTGGCAGTGTCACAGCGTTCGACAATGAAGTCGAAGATTGGACGACATATGTCGAACGCATAGAAGTGTACTGCAAGGTGAATGAAGTGCCAGATGACAGGAAAGCGCTGGTATTGTTGAATTCAATGGGTGCAAAAACGTATGGCTTACTGCGAAACCTAGTAACCACAGAGAAGCCAGTGGAAAAGGATTTTGAAAACAGTGTCAATCCTACAGGACCACTTAGACACCACACCGCTGCTGATAGCGGAAAGATTTAAGTTTCGCAAAAGGAACCAGCATAAAGATGAAAGTAATGCTGAGTATTTAACGGAACTGCACAAGCTATCGAAACACTGCCAGTTTGGAACGGGACTAGCAGATACTTTAAGGGACAAGTTTGTGTGTGGGCTTCAAAGTGAAGGAACCCAGAAACGGCTTCTATCAGAAAAGGATCTTACGCTGGACAAGGCTTTCAGCATTGCAGTATCACACGAAGCAGCAGCACGGGGCGCGGCAGAGATACAACGGAGACCGCAAGAATATGGCACAAATGAAATGTCATACGGAACAGTGAAGTGCTATCGCTGCGGCAGAACAACACACGACCATAAGGATTGCTGGTTCAAGGACAAAGTGTGCAGACAGTGTGGAAAAGTAGGACACATAGCAAGAGTCTGCAGTTCGGGAAAGAAAACCAGCAGTAAGAAATCTCCACAGCAGAAGTACAAGAAGGTACATAAGGTGACGGAGAGCAGTTCAGACGAACAGAAAAGTGATACAGACTCCGGAAGCAAGGAGCTGGGTTGTCTGAAACTACATAATGTGATCAAAACGGAGGATCACCAAACTATCTGGGTCACGCTCAAGATAGCAGGAGTCCAAGTGAAAATGGAATTGGACACAGGATCAGCCCTAACAGTCATAAGTCGAAGGGACTACAAGTGGCTATTCTCACATATACGCTTGAGAGATACAAAGATTGTCTTGAAGACATACACGGGGCAAAAAGTCTACCCCAAAGGAAAAATAAGGGTGAACGTTATATATAACGGCAAGGAAACACCAAAAATGGGCCTATATATATTGCCAGATGGAGGACCACCACTACTAGGACGTGAATGGATCCGGAAGATACAGCCGGATTGGCATTCCATACAAGCACTGACTGTAGATGTCAAAAAGGATGACGACGTCACACCTGGATGACTGTCAAAAATGCTAACTGACGCACAAGAAGTGTTCCAGCAGGGACTCGGAACACTAAAAGGCATAACAGCGACGATCAAAATAGAGGAAACTGCAAGCCCAAAGTTTATTAAGGCCAAACCGGTACCTTATGCAATCCGCCCAGCCGTCGAAGCAGAGCTGGAAGGTTTGGAACGTTCAGGAGTACTGTCCAAAGTGGACTGGAGCGAGTGGGCTACACCCATCGTTCCTGTAATGAAGAGGTCGTTGAGTAATACGCCTGGGGAACCAAAGAAGGTTCGCATCTGTGGGGACTTTAAGGTGACAGTGAACCCAGTCCTTCACACTGTACAATATCCGCTTCCGCGGATTGAAGATATTTTCGCCTCGCTATCTGGAGGGAAACGCTTCACTAAGATTGATCTGGCCCAGGCGTACCTGCAAATGGAGGTAGAAGAAGCCTCGAAACAGTACTTCACGATCAACACTCAAAGGTCTCTACCAATACAACCGGCTGGTGTTCGGGGTAGCATCAGCTCCGGCTATTTGGCAAAGGGCAATGGATCAAGTCCTGCAAGGGATTCCAGGGACCCAGTGTTATTTGGACGACATCCTGGTCATGGGCGAAAATGACAGTGATCACCTCACCAACCTGGAGCAGGTGCTCACGAGATTGAAGGAATATGGGCTCCGAGCTAATCGCCACAAATGCGAGTTTTTCCAGAAGCAGATCTCGTATTGTGGCCATGTTATTGATAAAGAGGGGTTACATAAGTCCCCTGAAAAGATTGAGGCAGTAGTCAAGGCTCCAGCACCGGAAAATGTGTCACAACTGAGGTCGTTCCTCGGGCTGGTGAACTACTACCATAAGTTCTTGCCGAATTTGTCTACAGTGCTACACCCACTGAACAACCTACTGCAAACGGGGGTACCATGGAAGTGGAATGACGAATGTAAACGAGCTTTCCAGAAGAGCAAAGAATTGATCACATCAAAAGAGGTGTTGGCTCATTTCAACCCAGCACCACCAATTCGGTTGGCATGTGATGCATCACGCTATGGCATTGGAGCGGTGCTGTCGCACAAATTCCCGGACGGCTCGGAGAGGCCAGTAGCCTTTGCGTCTCGGTCACTAACTTCAGCCGAGCGTAACTATGCCCAGATTGACAGGGAGGCCCTCAGCCTAGTGTGGGGAGTGAAAAAGTTCAACCACTATCTGCACGGGCAGAGGTTCACCTTGCTGACTGACCACCAACCACTTGTCTCCATCTTTAATCCAAAGAAGGGCGTTCCGGTGATTACTGCGCAACGGCTACAAAGATGGTCCCTTTTTCTAGGGGCGCACCAATATGAAATCGAGTATAAGGGCACGAAACAGCATGGAAACACTGATGGGCTATCACGCCTGCCACTGCCTACTGCGGAGGAAGCACCAGCAGTGGATCCTGTCGAAATATTTCATTTGACTATAATTGAATGCTTGCCAGTAACTAACGCTGGTATAGAGAAGGAGGCCCGAAATGACACGACACTGTCTCGGGTATATGATTTGACGGTGAAGGGATGGCCAGCACATGGCGACTCACTGTTGCCAGCATTCTCATCCAGAAGAGAACAGCTGTCAGTATGCCAGGGGACCTTGATGTGTGGATCCCGAGTGGTAATTCCACCCAAGTTAAGGGAGAGAGTGCTCAATGAGCTTCACGAAGGTCAGCTGGGAGGGGTGAAAATGAAAAGCCTTGCTAGAGCTTATGTGTGGTGGCCGGGGTTCGATCAGCAAATCGAGGACCTGACAAAGAGCTGCTCAGGGTGCCAGAAGGTCCAAAATGCACCACCACATGCCCCTCTACACCCATGGCAATGGGTGTATATTGATTTTGCTGGTCCATTCATGGACTCAATGTTTTTAATAGCCGTGGATGTGCACTCGAAATGGCCTGAGGTGATAAAAATGTCCTCCACCACCACGGAGAACACTATTGCAGTCCTACGGACCATTTTTGCCAGGAACGGCTTGCCAGAGCAGATTTGCTCTGATAACGGACCACAGTTTGTGTCCGAAGAGTTTCGAAAATTTATGAAAAGGAATGGGGTAAGGCATTACACATCCGCCCCGTATCATCCAGCCACAAATGGATTGGCTGAGAGGTTCGTACAAACCTTTAAAAGAGCAGTAAAGGCCATGTGCGATGACAACATTCCACTGCAGCATAAGGTGAACAATTTCCTGTTAGCCTACAGAAATGGGACACATGCAGTCACCAACCAGACCCCGGCCATGATGTTCTTTAACCGAAGGTTGAGATCTCGTCTGGATTTGCTCAGACTAAATGTACGAAGAGATGTTGAGAATAAGCAATTCCAGCACATCAATGAGAAGCCGACAAGGAGCTTCAATGTCGGGCAACCAGTCTTGGCCCGCGACTACCGAACAGAGAAATGGCAACCAGGAACGATATGCACACGGCAGGGGCCACTAATGTACACAGTGGATGTTGGGGAGAAGACTGTGAGTCGCCATGTTGACCAGATCCTAGAGTCACAGGAACGAGTCAACCCCATGTCTCGCCCATACGTACCTGGTGATGAACCCGACGTACAGGTAGCATCTACCCCAGAAACAGTAGCATCGGAAGCGGATGAACCAACCGACGACAGGGGGCCAGAATCGCCTCCGCACCAAGAGCAAGACACTCGGGAAAGGCGCTATCCAGAAAGGATCAGGAAGCCTCCCCAAAGACTGAATTTATAAATAGACTATTTTCAGTTAATGTTGCATGTTAAAAGTGTTAATTGTAATTAGTTTGATATTTAATTGTTAAATGAGTGTTATGGTACTGTTAATCTAAAAGGGGAGGAATTGTAATGTATGTACCTTTAAGGGGAGAACTACTTTTTACAGCTCCTGTATACTGTAGTACCGGCAGTGACCACACCTGTATATAAACCGAGTAGGGATCTGTAGAGTTAGTTCTAGAGTAATCCTCATTCAGTAAACACCTGTTGATCATTCCCTGCAGTCTCTTGTCTAATTATTGAAGGACACAACATCAAGATACACGGATCTAACACTCATTCCTCTTTCTACCTATGTCATTGATACTGATATGGACAACGGCCTCTGGCTGTTCACCCTCCTCCCTCAGACTGTTCTGCAGCCGCTCAGTGACATCCTTGACCCTGACACCAGGGAGGCAACATACCATTCTGGAATCACATTTGTGGCCGCAGAAACGCTTATCCGTTCCCCTAATTATCGAACCTCCTATCACTGTTGTTTTCCCGATCTTTCTCCTCCCACGCACCCCCCCACCGTACAGCTGAGCCACCCATGGTGCCGTGGACTTGGCTCTGGCTGTACTCCCCAGAGGATCCATCGCCCTCACCAGTATTCAGTCCTGAATGCTGGCTAGAGAGTGAGATGCACTCAAGGGACTACTGCACTACCTGTCTGGCAGTCACCCATTTCCTCTCTGCCTGTACACTCTTACGCTGCGAGGTGACCACCTCCTGAAACATGCTACCTCATGGATGCACCGCAGTGATGCCAGCTGCTGCTCCAGCTCTGAAACCTGGAGCTTGAGTTCCTCCAGCTGACGACACTTCCTACACATGTGATTGTCCAGGACACTGGAAGCCTCCTGAAGTTCCCACATTGCATAAAATGTGCATTCCACGGGACTGAGGTGTCCTGCCATGCCTCTACTTAATAGACTATTAAGTAACTTAACTGAAATAAACTTAAGACTTAAAAAGAAACAATCACCAGCTACTCACCAGCCAGCTCCTTCCCTTGTGCTGACGTCACTTACCTCGCTCCCTGATGCTCGCACTCCCTCCGGGCTCTGGGGCCTACTTTTTTCTGCAGCCGCTCCTCTCACTCTCCCGCAGGTCCGCTCTTGTGGCTATTAACTTAGAGGCCTTGGGTTCTTTGGCTTCACTCCTTCTTTTCAATCAGACGTCTCACCTGCCTTCCTCCTCTCCACTGAATTCCTGCACTCACCAAATTCTTCCACTCTGCTTGCGATCCACCCCGTTTGTGTTCTCCCAGCTCTGTCTCCAAGCTCCAAGTCATGATTTGATTGCATGGTGGAACAGGCTCGAGGGGCTGAATAGCCCACTCTTGATCCTATGATGGAAAGCCTGGTTGATTTTTGTGCTCCCACTGCAAATCTTTATTTGCCAGAGTTGCATTTGGCAATTTGGTTGTGCCACTACCATGATTTTCTGCCAATTGACTCTGTGCCCACATTCCTGATATGTGCTCTTGACAGGAGAAGCATCACGCTGGGAGTGCGGATTGATAAAATAACCCCGGAAGGGTCCTGGAGGAGGGGTTTATGTTGCAACCTGACCAAGAGATCCTCTGTCTGAACACGAGATATGAGCCTCAGAACATTTTTTGAAGCTGATAATGTGACCTACATGAAAGATTTAAACAATAAGATATTGGATATGGGAGCAGTATTCTAGATTTGAATTGATGCAATTTGAAATCATGCCATGGGATATGATTGGTTAACACGTTCTCTTGAAATTTCCATCTCAGTTATTTCACTACAGTTTGCTTTAAACTAATACAGTGGAAAGGGGAATTACAGATGAAGACTGAAGGGTCCCAAAGAGATTCTCGGCTTATCACAGACACAGGCCTGTGCTTTCACTCAGCATCTAAGTAACATTCTCTTAGTATGTGTAAAATGTTCTCCCTCTTGCTGAGACCCTGCTACACAAGGCCTACTGGGGGTAATTTCCAACTTTCCATTCCCAGCAAGGTCCTCGGCTCCCAGGGGAAATTTGGGTGGGAGTGGGGGGAGGGGAATGCTGTGTATGATTTTTATGCCCATTAATATTAACTGGTCAGAAAACCATGGCAGCACAGGCCTGGAACTCCAATAAGCAGTAGATTCTCCCAGCGGGAGCCCAGGGTCAGTCGATCATTCCTACTGCATTACCGCTCCTTCTGTCTCACGTGTTCATACACCAGAGATTGTTTGTCCTATATTGTCTCATCTCTGAGAAACTGGTGTTTCTATTTGGATGATGATGTCAGTGTAAAAAGGTCATTATTTGAATATTATAAATACTTGTTTAATAACCTGTAGCACTTAGTAATATTACTAGGTAACATTAATAGGGAACGCTGCTGCAATATGTACCTCATATCCCACCTAATAATTCTCCCTTGCACCCATTCAGTGTTTCCAGATAACACTATCAACACGTGAAACCTGAGTACTATTTCCTGTCAAGCTAAGTTGGGTGTGATTTTTTAGCACGTGCTCAAACCCCAGTCAGTGTGAAGCTATTATCATGAAGGCTCATCAATAACTGGAATCTGATTATAGTAAAAAAGCACGTTATTCTAACTTTGTGTAGATCACTAGTTAGGCCACATTGGGAATATTGACCTTGGTTTTGGGAATCCTCCGTTCAGAAGAACATTGATGGGTTGAAGAAGGGCTACTGAAGTTCTGTGACCTTCTCTTTAGGAAGAGAGAATCACAAAGCTGAACTTATTTTCAGTGCTGAAACAAGATTAAAGTCTTATTCTTGGGACGTTCCGATGTGTTTCAGAGCTAATGGAACTACTTTTGAAGTTACGTTTTTCTGTAAGCAAACATAGCAGACAATATGCGCACAGCAAGGGAACAAAAAATCAAATGAGATAAATGACCAGTTAATCTGTCGCGTTGGAGACATTAATGTTGGCCAAGACACCGGGATAACTCCCTTGCTCATCTTTGAATAGTATCACAGAATTTTTTTATACCCACTTGAGCAGGCAGATGGGGCCTTGGTCTAACATATTCGAAAGATGGCACCTCCGATAATGCTGCACTCCTTCAATGCTGCGCTGAATTGTCAGCCTCTATTCTGTGCTCAAATCCCTGGAATTGGGGCTTGAATTCATGACCTACTGACTCAGAGGCAAGAGTCTCTTGAACCCATTAAGGAAGGATGAGATCCAGGTCTTTACAAAGCTGCAAGGGTAGATGTGAACAGGTTACTTACCTTGGATTATGATTATGTAGAACTCAAGAATTCGAACAATAATAAATTCTCAAGCAAGACTGGAGAATATTACTTTGCACAGAATAGAGAATATGTGAAAAGACTCCCATCAAAAGCAATTATTTCTGACAGAGTCTGAATTGTTTGGCCCCTTGATTGTAATGCTCAAATGGCACATGGCCTTTTTGATGAGATGGGTTTCCTATGATAGCAGGTAAATGGTAAAGACACTGAAACAATTTGCAGAAATCCATTTAGCCGTAATTTTTTCTATAGGCATCGTGGATATTCATCCTTTGTATTATGTAGGATCTGTCTCCTACATTGCTGAAAACTGAGTACAATCACCAATACTAGTCAGAAAGATGCACGAGATATTGTTTGATCTGGGAAAAGTGCCTATTAAGAATTTTTGGAACTATCAGATTGGACACCTACACAGTCCAAAGGAAGGCTTGCAAAAGCCACTGGTGTATTGAGACAGTGGGTTTTTCACTGCGACCCCGTCTGAAATTGCGCAGGATTCCGGTGGAAACTGAGGCAAAATTGGGTGGCCCCCCTCACAAGCGCCATTTCCCTCCCGTCTCCCTGGCCGGGAATGCCTCCAGCTGCCCCTTCCCCGCCCGCTGAATCCAAATGCTGGATGGGGGTTTGGGCACAGTTCTGGCCCATTCCCCTCCCACCCACCCCTTGACAGGGAGATTGGGCTAATTAAGAAGCCATGCATACCGTGAGTAATTAACCCATTATGGGTGTTTCCTTGTGGCTTTTTCAAATGGTAAATTTCAATTGAAAAATAGATTTGAGTAAATGGATGAGCATAGACCATATTGCTAATATCATTTTGTAATGTGATTTTCATGACTTAGAGCCTCACTCCCTTGCGAAAATGTCATTTGTAAAATTGGTGGGAAAAATGCTTCTTAAGGGCTTTTAGAATGATAAGGCCTTGAACAAGGCAATAAAAAGACCTAATTGCAAAAGACCTGTTAATTATTACCAATCCTTTATGAGTGTTGGATAGCATTCTATCTTCACAAAAGTAAGTAGAGATAAGGGAGGCCATTTGGCCCTTCTAGCTCATCTATCCATAGGGACCCGCTGTTCCCCTTCCCAATCATTAGCATCTAACTACCGATAGAATGACTCCTGAATGTTGGCCTTCACTACTCCACCTGGGTACTGGAGCCAAACACTCGGCAGTGTTTTCAGATTACCATTGATCAGTTCAGATATTATGAAATCCTTTTCAACTTTCCTCCTAACTCGGTCCTTTGACCTCAGCCTCAAAGCTCGTCTCTGCACCACGTCCAAAGGCCTGTGTATCTGTGCCTCGGTGACCAGAACTGAATGTAGCAATCGGGGTGAGGCCTGCCCAGAGCTCTATAGAACTTCGAGCGCAGCGTCCTAAGACATTGGCTCCCGGTCCAGCAACAATTTTAAAATTCTCATGCTTGAGGGAGAAGATAGCGGAAGGGCTTACCATAAATTTCCAACCTTCTTTAGATGCAGGGGAGGTGCCTGAGGATTGGAAAGTGGCAAATGTTACACCATTGTTCAAGAAAGGGTGTAAGGACAATCCTAGTAACTACAGGCCAGTCAGTTTAACATCAGTGGTGGGTAAAGTTTTAGAAACAATAATCAAGGAAAAAATTAACGGGCACTTGGAGAGGTTTAAGCTAATTAAGGAGAGCCAACATGGAGTTGTAAAAGGCAGATCGTGTTTGACTAATTTAATTGAATTTTTTGATTAAGTAACAGAGTGGATTGATGAGGGGGATGCAATGGATTTTGTCGACATCGATTTTCGGAAGGCATTTGACAAAGTACCACATAGAAGGCTGGTTAACAAAATTGAGGCTCATGGAATAAGTGGGTTAGTGGAAGCTTGGATACAGAAAAGAGCAAGTTGTGATAAATGGTTGTTTTTCAGACTTGAGGATGGTAGACAGTGGTGTTCCTCAAGGGTCAGTGCTGGGGCCACTGCTTTTTTGATATATATCTAAATGACCTGGATATTGGAATACAGAGTAAAATTTCTAATTTTGCCGATGACACCAAACTTGGGGTTGTGGCAAACAGTGATGATGATACCAATCGACTGCAACAAGGCATAGAAAGGCTAGTAGAATGGACAGAAAAGTGGCAGGTGGAATTTAATACAGAGAACATAAGAACATAAGAAGTAGGAGCAGGAGTAGGCCATACGGCCCCTCGGGCCTGCTCCGCCATTCAATAGGATCATGGCTGATCTGAACTTAGACTCACGTCCACTTCCCTGCCCTCTCCCCGTAACCCCTTATTCCCTTATCAGCTAGGAAACTGTCTATCTCCGTTTTAAATTTATTTAATGTCGCAGCTTCCACAGCTCTCTGAGGTAGTAAATTCCATAGATTTACCACCCTCTGAGTGAAGAAGTTTCTCCTCATCTCAGTTTTGAAAGGGCAGCCCCTTATTCTAAGATTATGCCCCCTAGTTCTAGTCTCACCCATCAGTGGAAACATCCTCACCGCATCCACCCGATCAAGCCCCCTCACAATCTTATATGTTTCGATAAGATCGCCTCTCATTCTTCTGAATTCCAATGAGTAGAGGCCCAACCTACTCAACCTTTCCTCATACGTCAACCCCCTCATCTCTGGAATCAACCGAGTGAACCTTCTCTGAACCGCCTCGAGAGCAAGTATATCTTTTCTTAAATATGGAAACCAAAACTGTACGCAGTATTCCAGGTGTGGTCTCGCCAGTACCCTGTACAACTGCAGCAAGACTTCCCTGCTTTTACACTCCATCCCCCTTGCAATAAAACTAGATTCCATTGGCCTTCCTGATCACCTGCTGTACCTGCATACTAACCTTCTGTGTTTCATGCACCAGGACCCCCAGATCCCTTTGTACTGCAACACTTTGCAGTTTCTCTCCATTTAGATAATAACTTGCTCTTTGATTTTTTCTGCCAAAGTGCATAACCTCACACTTTCCAACATTATATTCCATCTGCCAAATTTTTGCCCACTCACCCAGCCTATCTATATCCTTTTGCAGGTTTTTTATGTCCTCTTCACTCAGTGCTTTCCCTCCTATCTTTGTATCGTCGGCAAACTTGGATACGTTGCACTCGGTCCCTTCCTCCAAATCGTTAATATAGATTGTAAAGAGTTGGGGTCCCAGCACTGACCCCTGCGGAACACCACTAGTTACTGATTGCCAACCCGAGAATGAACCATTTATCCCAACTCTCTGTTTTCTGTTAGATAGCCAATCTTCCATCCATGCCAGTATATTGCCCCCAATCCCGTAATTTTTAATCTTGTGCAGTAATCTTTTGTGTGGCACCTTGTCAAATGCCTTTTGGAAGTCCAAATACACCACATCCACTGGTTCCCCTTTATCCACCCTGTTTGTTACGTCCTCAAAGAATTCGAGCAAATTTGTCAAACATGACTTCCCCTTCGTAAAACCATGCTGACTCTGTCCAATTAAATTATGCTTATCCAAATGTCCTGTTACTGCTTCCTTAATAATGGACTCCAACATTTTACCAACCACAGATGTTAGGCTAACTGGTCTATAGTTTCCAGCCTTTTATCTGCCTCCCTTTTTAAATAAGGGCGTTACATTAACAGTTTTCCAATCTGCTGGGACCTTTCCTGAATCCAGGGAGTTTTGGAAAATTACCACCAATGCATCCACAATCCCTACCGGTACTTCTCTCAAGACCCTAGGATGTAAGCCATCAGGTCCAGGGGATTTATCCACCTTTAGTCCCATTATCTTACCTAGTACCACCTCCTTAGTGATTTTAATCGTGTTTAGCTCCTCCCCCCCTATAGCCCCCTGTTTGTCCAGTGTTGGGATATTTTTAGTGTCCTCTACTGTAAAGACTGATACAAAATATTTGTTCAGCGTTTCTGACATCTCCATGTTCCCCACCACTAATTTCCCGGTCTCGTCCTCTAAGGGACCAACATTCAGTTTAGCCACCCTTTTTCTTTTTATATAACTGTAGAAACTCTTGCTATCTGTTTTTATATTTTTTGCTAGTTTACTTTCATAATCTATCTTCCCTTTCTTAATTAATCTTTTAGTTATTCTTTGCTGGCTTTTAAATGCTTCCCAATCTTCTATCCTCCCACTAGATTTGGCTACTTTATATGCCCTTGTTTTCAGTCGGATACTATCCTTTATTACTTTACTTAGCCACGGATGGCTGTCTTTTCTTTTACGCCCCTTTTTCCTCACTGGAATATATTTTTCTTGAAAGTTGTGAAATATCTCCTTGAATGTACACCACTGCTCATGTACCATCTTACACTTTAATCTATTTTCCCAGTCCACTTTAGTCAAGTCTGCTCTCATACCTTCATAGTCTCCTTTATTTAAGCTCAGTATGCTGGTTTGAGATCCAACTCTCTCACCCTCCAACTGAATTTGGAATTCAACCATGTTATGGTCACTCATTCCAAGGGGATCCTTTTACTAGGACATTTTTTATTAATCCTGTCTCATTACACAGGACCAGATCTAAGATTGCCTGCCCCCTGGTTGGTTCAGTTACATACTGCTCCAGGAACCCGTCCCTAATGCACTCTATGAACTCTTCCTCAAGGCTGCCATGCCCAATTTGATTTGTCCAGTCAATATGAAAGTTAAAATCTCCCATGATTATAGTTGTTCCCTTATTACAAGCCCCACCTATTTCCTGATTTATACTCCGACCAACAGAGTTGCAACTGTTAGGAGGCCTATAGGCTACGCCCACTAGTGACTTTTTCCCCTTATTATTCCTTATCTCCACCCAAACTGTTTCACTATCCTGATCCTTTGACCCAATATCATTTCTCACTATTGCAGTGATTCCATCCTTTATTAACATAGCCACCCCACCTCCCTTTCCTTCCTGTCTGTCCTTCCTAATTGTCAAATACCCCTGGATGTTTAGTTCCCAGTCATGGTCACCTTGCAGCCATGTTTCTGTAATGGCCACCAGATCATACTCATGTGTAGTTATTTGTACCGTCAACTCGTCTATTTTGTTACGAATGCTGCGTGCATTCAGATAAAGAACTTTTAAATATGTTTTGTGACAATTTATTCCTGCTTTTACCCCCTTTACTACTCTACCTTTATCTTTATACATTCTGAAGTGTGAGGTGAAAAAGCCGGGGGATGGGACTGACTGGATTGCTCTACAGAGAGACGGCATGGACTCGATGGGCCGAATGGCCTCCTTCTGTGCCGTTATGACTCTATGACTCTTTTTTTTGTTCGTTATGACTCTATTGTGTTCAAATCCCTCCATGCCTTCGCCTCTCCCTATCTCTATAGCCTCCTGCAGCCCTACAACCCCCGAGATCTTTGCACTCTTCCAAATCTGGCCTCTTGCGCATCCCCAATTTTCATCGCTCCACCTTTGGTGTCCATGCCTTCAGCTGCCTAGGCCCTAAGCTCTGGAATTCCCTCCTTAAATCCACTCCACTTCTCTCATCTCGTTTTTACTACGTTAAAGGTGCTATATAAATACAAGTTGTTGTTATACACTACTGATTTGGTGATATAGCTCAACATGATTGCTACTCTGCAATGACTGGATATGGTCATTTTTGAGCCTACAATCACTCCCAGATCTCTTTCAGGCCCTCCCTATGCCAGTTCAACACTTACACTTACACTCTTAGACCATGTGCCAGGGTTATCTTCCTGCATTACTAAAATGCCCACAATCAGTGCCACTGAAGTTATCCAGTAGTATAAATAGAATGCAAACTAGCCATTAAAATAGGAACCAGCACTATGGTCACATTTTTGTAAAAATAAAAAGGATTTACAATACATGAGCTGCAAATTCAATGGGAATCTGTACAAATATTATGGAAATTGCCACTGGAACCTAAAAGAGCTTGTAACTGGTTTACTCACTGGCACAGTTATATCCACAATGGTAGGAGTGAGCCTTTGGCGCAGTGGTATCAAACTCACCTCTGAGTCAGAAGGTGCAGGGTTTGAACCCTGTTCTGGACAGTCCCAGTGAGTGGAGACCTGAGCGCTGGCTCTGAGTTTCGGGCTGACATCAGTAGGATACTCGTGGGTGTGGGTGCCACCTCCCCTGCCATCATATGGGAGTCCATAAAATCCTCCTGCCGTATAGGACTAACCGCCCTATCAACTGGAATAAAGGTGGTTACAGCCCTGGAAGGAGTGTTCACATTGTGGCCTGTCAGACTGTTAATCAGCCTGCAGATCCTTCCACTACTTCACGCTGGTTTCCAAGGGAAGAGCGTATAGATTGGAAAAGAACAATCCCCAAAGGCTATGCAAATTATTGATAAGCCTACCAATATTTTGCATGACTTTTGAGATTAGATATTACTGTGCTACTGAGGACAATGCAGATCTTATGCTGACAGTGCAGCTCTGGATAGCTCTGGAGCTACCCCTCCCTCAAGCCACTGTGCTGTAATATAAACAAACTAGTGCTTATACAGGCACCAATACCCACCTAACAAGATGGGCTTCCAAGGGGTCTCCATGGGCCGCTTAAATATAAACAGCCATCTCCAGCACCACTGAATGGCACTTGCTGCCATTTTCTTTTGGCCGCTGGCAGGCCGAGCTATAAACTTACAAGTCAGCGATGTGACAATTATGAAGAGTAGTGGCAATTAGCAGTGTATGGCGCTTACTCCGATCCCAGGGGTGATCAGAGGCCAGCAACGTCAAGTCGTCAGTGTGACTCTGCGCAGTGTTGCCTGCGTAGACTGGAAGCAGTTCCCACAATGTGAATAAGCCAATAGTGCATCATAAATGTAAATAAAGTAGCTTGTTAATAGTGAGAAGTGTACTGTGTCAAGATGTTCCCAAGATGAGCTAAGGGTTCATTGATAACCCTTATCAGTGCTATAGTACAATAGGATGAGCTTGGCTGTAATGTCTGGTTGTTTTTACATAGGGAGCCAAGAATAAGGCTTGATGTCTCACAACTGACACTAGACATGAACAGAAGGCAGATTCAGCAGTTCTGTTCACCAGAACAGCAGACGCACAACCAGTGCAGAGGGAGCAGGGAATCGGGAGAACGGGCTCATTTCCTACATGTGCCAATTTACTATTGGGCTGAAACCCAGCATTTTTCTGAGTTTAGTGAGTCAAAGAACTTATTCACATTTTATGACTGAGCCTCATTACAGCCACAAATTTGATGCAAAAATATTCACATGAGGCAGAGTGGCCAATCAGAAACGGTGCATTATTTTGTTGCATAAATCTCTACAGATTTTCCATATAATGTCTGTTTCAGTATATCAGATATCAAGCATTACAACTTAACAATCTTGTCTGAAATCTACTTTGTTCTGACACTCCCTGTGCAGTATTGAGGGAGTGCTGCATTGTCAGAGGTGCCATCTTTCAGATGAGACGTTAAACCGAGGTGGACGTAAAAGATCCCATGACACTGTTTCGAAGAAGAGCAGGAGAGTTCTCCCCGGTGTCCTGCCCAATATTCATCCCTCCATCAACTTAGCAAAAGCAGTTTATCTGGTCATTATCACATTGCTGTTTGTGGGAGCTTGCTGTGCGCAAACTGGCTGCCACGTTTCCTATATTAGAACAGTGACTACACTTCAAAAATATTTCATTGGCTGTAAAGCACTTTGAGACGTCCGGTGGTTGTGAAAGGCGCTATAGAAATGTAAGTCTTTCTTTCTTTACTGTTTGTGGGACCTTGCTGTGCGCAAATTGGCTGCCGCGTTTCCCTACATTGCAACAGCGACTACAATTCAAAGTACTTCATTGGCTCTAAAGCGCTTTGGGACTTCCTGAGGTTGTGAAAGGTGCTATATAAATGCAAGTTCTTTCTTTTCTTCTTTACACAACAAACTTTAAAATATTTTTTAAAATGTAAGTGGTATCCTCAATCAATTGCAACTAATAATAGATAATAGGAATGATAATTTAAAATAAAAACATTAAGAGTGTTTCCCTTCCCTGCACGTTGTAGCTGAACCCTTCAAAAATACTTTCCATCTTCCAGTAATGTCTATTTAACATATTATAGACCCTTTCCTATTTTACAGTAAAAAACATTTGTATCGACTGAGGAAACTGGCAATTGCCATTATGTTGCCCTTAAGACACTGCAACAGCCACAGCTGTCTAAAGGACCAGTCAGTAGAGTTACTGTATATCCAGAATCTACAGGTTAAATTCATTGCTGTTGAATGATGACCTTGTAGGCATCATAGAATCATATAGAATCTTACAGCACAGAATGAGGCCATTTGGCCCATCGTGCCTGTGCCAGCTCATTGAAAGAGCAGTCCAATTTAATCCCTGTCATTGCACTCTGATTAATTACCCAGAAACCCATCTTCAACCGCTAGTGACACAGCCTCTGGCATCGGCTCCTTGACAGCTAAAGGAAATGAACTTGGAAACTAAAATGTTTCATTAACATTCCTCCAGAGCCGACCTGTGTCAGTACATCACTGTGTACGTCTCATCTGTTGTGAAACCGAGCAAGAACAATGCAGACAGTGGGACATCTTTCATCAGTAAAGTTTTAACGCTGCATCTAATGTCTGATAGCTGTACGACAACAATAAGCAAGATCCACACAGAGTGCTCGGGTTCCTATCCTATTGGATCTCATCTGGTTATAACTCAGCACCAGACAAGTACAAGTCTGTTATGTGTTTCACTCACGTGGCTTTTTTGTGTTTCCTTTGACTGCTATCAAACATCAAGTGCCCTGCTGCGCCTTTCCTTATCAGCGCGTCTGCAAGCGACAAGGAAACTAGCGTGAATCAAGGTAAGTCACCCTCACCGCTGTTTTGAATGGGGAAGGTGGAGTTATGATAATTAACTTATCATTTCTAGTCAGGGTAACGGTGGAGCGGATTAAACGTCCCAGGAAAATATAAAGCGCCATAATTAGTGGAGTAAGTCACATACTCCAGAACTTCCTTTTCATTTTGCCCTGTTCAAGAGTCCCTATGCTGTAGACATGACTCAAGTCCCCAGGAAAATCTGGGCCTCTAAAACCGATCAGGAGTGTACCTGTAAGGAAGGAGCCCCATGGCCTCTGTAGCAGCAGTTTGAGGATCCACGAGAGATCCACTCACTGAATCTATGACCTGCCCCACTGAAGGCTTCGTTCAGATGCCATGGGAATTGGCAAGTTCCCCATGGCAGCCTGCAGTGTAGATAGTCACTCATCCATGGCAGCACAGATCAAGGCTTGGTCCCCTCAGCATTCCTCCCCAGATGATGCAGTGTGTTTTTCACAGACATAAGTGTCTCATGGATACAATGCTGCTCAGATAGTGATCTCTGTCTGTGAGCAGGCCCTGTGAGGCCTGAATCCCTATGTGTTGCCTGCAGAGTCAGTGACATTGCTGGACCTCCAACCAGCAGATGCCTAGCCTTGAGCAGCCAAGAGCTCCTGCTCCTCCTCCTCCCCTGTACACTGTGGCTAGCCCTGTGCTAAATAGATCCCCCAGGTTGTTTGTGCAGTTGTGATGCTGATTGACAGAGCTGGTGATTGAGACACTGGGTGCTAAGAGGTGTGGCCTTCCCTGCCGCTGACACTAGCTGCGCCTTCATATTGTTCTCCCATTTCTATGAGAAGAGAAGAGGATAAGAATTCAAATACTGCCTCAATTAAACACACTGCAGCACTATTTGTAGTGCATGGTACTCTCAGGCATTACTCAAGTTACACTACGGCAGTTACGCTATCGGCTGTTACATGATATGAATGGTATGATACTGGTCATGAGCTCAGGGGATTCCTACTTCCTCACTACTCCCGTGCCTGCCCCCCCACCCCCCGCCCCCACCCCCCTGCCCACCCACCCCCTCCGATGCTCTGCTACCCAGTTCGGATTATTAGATTCTTAGCAATATCATACCATGAATGAAAACAAAATCAATCCCAGGTGAAAGGTTTAGGGGACATGTTACACTGGCTGACGCAGGTAAATAGGGAGGTTATCTAGCAGCTGGCTGGCAGGTAACATTGCTCTCATGAGGGCACTCTACTCAAAGCCAAGACAGGACTGGAGGAAACTCCACCACTTGATGTCATACCTAACAAGAGGGGAATGATTAACTGTTGAATGCATTGTTGCAACAAGCATCTAGTTAATTCAATTCAAACCTGACACCAATAAAGTACGCTATCGCATTCTGGCAACCTATCCTGATCCCAAACATTCATTTGTCCTTTTGTCTACTGACAGAAGGCTTTCACTCATCATTCAGGGCTGAATTTGAACCCAGGTAGCAAAGGAATAAATGATAGCTGTCTACTCCAGTGTACTCCAGTGTCAGCCACAGCCCAGTGGTAGCGCTCTCACCTCTGAGTCGGAAGTTTGTGGGGTCAAGCCCCAATTTGGAGAGTTGAGCACATAATCCAGGTTAGGCATTTCAGTGCAGTACAGAAGGAGTGCTGAACTGTCAGAGGTGCTCGCTATTGGATTGGATTGGATGGTATGTTAAAGTGAGGCCCTGTCTACCCACTCAGGTGGATGTAAAAGAACCCATGGCACCATTTCAGAGAAGAGCAAGGGAGTTCTCCTGTGTCCTGGATAATATTTATCCCTCAACCAAATTCATTAAAATAGTTTATCTAGTCATTTATCTCATTGCTGTTTATGGGAGCTTGCTGTGTGCAAATTGGTGACTGTGTTTCCTTACATTACAACAGTGACCAGACTTCAAAAGTCTTTAATTGGCTGTAAAGCGCTTTGTGATGTCCTGAGGTCATGATATATAAATTCAAGTTCTTTCCTTTTTCAGGGGCACCTTTCTTATTCCAAACAGACCACCTAATTAGGACCCAAGACCTGGGACTAGAATTTCCTCTTGCTCTGCCGCTGTAACTTCATGGGAAGTGTGGCGGAAACCCTGTGTGCGTAATCCTCCACCAACGTTACACCAGAGGCACGGGAGGAAAATCAAAGCCCTGGTCTCCCCAATGGCTCTGCAGGTTTATCCAGTGTGGAGCTGAGCCATACAGACTAGGAATACTCCTGCTTCGACCATTGGTCTGTATTGAGTTAACTGCTCTGAGCTGTGCCACGATTGTCCTCAGCACCTCTAGGTTGTGAAGAGCAGAAAATCATCCATTATTCCAGCTCCCTGATTGATATTCGGTGACCTCTGCTGGAGTCCAGGGGAGAGAAGATCGGATTTGAGTGATGTCCTTTCCCCTGCCCCCACCACGGTCCCAGCCAACCAGCATTCAGCATCAAGGCACACACATGAATGGCCACTCGAGCAAGACGCCAGATGGTGCTTGTGGTCCAAGTAATTGTACCCCAGTGAAGAGTCAATGCCTTAGGAACATAGGAACAGGAGGAGGCCATTTAACCCCTCAAGCCTGTTCCGCCATTCAATGAGATCATGGCTGATCTGCGACCTAACTCCATATACCTGCCTTTGGCCCAGATCCCTTAATATCTTTGGTTAACAAAATTCTATCAATCTCAGGTTTAAAATTAACAATTGATCTAGCTTCAATTGACATTTGCAGAAGAGCGTTCCAAACTTCTACCACCCTTTGTGTGTAGAAGTGTTTCCTAATTTCATTCCTGAAATGTCTGGCTCTAATTTTTAGACTATGCCCCCAGTCCTAGAATCCCAAACCAGTGGAAATAGTTTCTCTCTATCTACCCTATCTGTTCCCCTTATTATCTTGAAAACTTCGACCAGATCACCCCTTAACCTTCTAAATTCTAGGGAATACAACCCTAATTTGTGTAATCTCTCCTTGTAACTTAACCCTTGGAGTCCGGGTATCATTCTGGTAAACCTACGCTGCACTCCCTCCAAGGCCAATATATCCTTCTGAAGGTGTGGTGCCCAGAACTCCAGGTGTGGTCTAACCAGGGTTTTGTATAGCTGCAACATAACTTCTACCCCCTTGTATTCTCTACTGAGCCTTCAGTAAGGGAGGGGAGAAAGTGGGCAGAGCAAGTGAGGGGGAAAAAATGCCAAGATCTGTCATGTCTTCCACCGGTCAACATGATTCTGGGTAAGAATACATTTGACAAAATGACCAGCTATATCCCTTTCATCAAGTCAGATGACAGAGTTACTAAGGCTGACTGTATCTTTCTGGTAGCTGAATTAATCAGTCACTGGATGACCTCAGTGTTGATTGAATGGCTCACATACTTTCCCGTAAAGCCCCTGCTTGACACGAATCGGAAGTTGTGACCAGTGATACAGTTTGCCTGTGTAGGCTGGGTTTTAACTCAATGAAAACTCATTATCAACTACCTCGAGCCCTAGTGAGTCATTTCCACACAGAGGCAAAGGTCCCCTTCTGTAAACAGTGAGTCAATGTTTACAATCTGTTTAATTATTTGGATGGGATGAAGTTTCGGTAACTGATGGATCATGCAAGTATGAGATGGGATATGAAATACAAGGGCAAGTACTGAGGGTTCTAACCTCCATATAAGGAGTGTAGTTGAAAGCCCACATGTTCATTTGAATGGGATGGGCTGTTTTCCTAAACTCCTCCAGGTTTTATATGACAAATATACATGGTTTCATGATTGGGTGGTCAGACTGGCTAATTTTTAACAATAAGTCACAACCTCATTAGTACAATGTAAGGATAGTCCAGCACAAGGCGTCACGGAGCTCCCGGTAGGCCATTATGGTAGAGTGAGGGAGTGGGGGGAGGGGGAGAGGGATACATCACAGTAGGAGAAAAAGAGAAGTTAACTTGTAGATGAAACCAAGGAGCTGCTCCAGCAGCCAGTTACAGACTGGCAGTGTTAGAGGCCCGGGAATAGGGCACTGGCCTGCTTGCAACTGCTAGTTATGGTTTCCAAATGAAGTGTACCTCGGGGAACTGTTGACAAGTTATCCTGGCGTACAATCAGGCTGCCGAGACCACTGACCAAGGTAACAGTAACGCTTCCCCTGTGGCCTCAAAAGTTGACTTGGTCACGCCCATTATGGGACACAGGCAGAGCCAATCTTTACAATTAATAGGCCTCAAGTCAAAAGGTGACAGTTTATAACCATGGAGCCCACCTCTAAGATGGAGACTGTGGCCTGGGAAGCAAAAGCAAAAAACTTGCAGTGGCCGTTCATGAACTGGATGGCAAGGAAGGTCACTCGCTGGTCTCCCTCTCAGTAAGGATGTAGGGCAGGAAAACCTGATAGAAGGGAAGTGTGCAACATCCAACTTTAAAAAAATTGCTAAGGCCTGAAGTTACATTTTGTGAAGATTAGCATTCAAACACTTGGCATGTTGATGTTTCTGCTGCTTTACCAGAACCGGTGACCCAACGACTTTAAGCTAGCAGATCTCCCATGACATTGCTCAAAATGAATCAGAGTAAACACTATAATGACAGTAACGTTATACCATGTGACACGCAACGGCGGATCTTTTCCTCAGAGCCGCCCATCGCTCCGCTGCCGTAACTTCGCCGTACGTACATCAGAAGCACCGTTTATGCACCGGGAGCAGCTCTGCCTATGTATTATGATCTCCCGTACAAACAAAATTATTTCTCTCTTCCTGTAACCGTGTCTCTGCTCCTTTCCCACACTTTAATTCTTGTGTTGTTCTCTCGCTCTCTCTGTACAGCTCTCCCACACTTTTCTCTCTGGGGAACTATGTCATGGTGTTTGTATACCGAGTTGTTTTCTCGCTATTTCTGTCTCAGTCTTTCAGTAAACTTATCTCTTCTTTTACATGGAACTCTCCCCTCCCCCCACGGCTGTGGATGCTGGGTTAATTAAAATTTTTGAGACTGCGATCGATAGATTTTTTTTTAGGTAAGGGTGTGCCAGGTCCGTGACGTGATGTAACGTGACATTCCAAGATGGTGTGGTATTAGAGCTGTGATGTGCCACACGTTAAATTCCGACTCTCAATGATAAATGCCAGCATAAGGCAGGAACAAAGGCCAGGAGATTCCCCATAGCGGGAAAGGGGCAAATGGAGGTAAAAGCATGGTTGGACTCAGGTTGTAAACCGTTCTAGTGACCTAATAGAGCTGGCATTCCCAGGGGCCTTGGAGCAGGCCGATTAGCTGCCTTCTCATGGGAACGGGGCAGAAAGACTTGAAAAATTTGGTCCTTTTTCATTAGAACAACACGGATTATGGGACGATATGACAGAAGTATTTAAATTGATGGAACAGGGTAGAGAGAAGCAGACTGCTTCCAGTAGTTTAAAAAAAAAATGTTCTCAAGCTTACTTTTGCTTGGTGGCTGCGGAAGAATCCTCGGGAGCTCATTTTGAAAAGGGGTCCTTCTATAGGCATTAGGCCCCTCATTAACATATCCAAGCAGCCTAATGCCTTCTTTATGTTTCCTAAAAAATGGGCCCCAAGAACTTAGCAGTGGGACCAATGCTTGTGCAGATTGGGCAAAGGCCATCCCTCTGCTAAATTGGTACACTTTGTGCCATTCTACGCCCGAAAAGAGGGCACGACGCATACCGATTTCTACCCCAAGATGTCATATTCAAAATATTAACAGGCCAAAAGCATAACACTAGCAAAGGTGCAAACAAAGTGGGCGTAAAGCAAAACAGGCTGCAAAGGGTTAAAGATTACTGCACCCTCAGGTCACTAAATTCGCTGTGTTGGTTCTTGGTAACGGTAAACAGCATTATGTATTATACTTGGAAATTGCTGTTCACATTCAGACTTTGAACTGAAAGAGAGGAGCAGAGCTTCCAGATGTTAAACATTAACTACATCGCATCCTCTCCCATCCCTGCAATCTCCAATTTATTGCATTCTATTGCCACAAGAAGACTAATGTGAAACCATCGGAGATGATAATACACTTTCCTTTTGGGAGAAGTTTTGTAGACTGGGCTTTGGATATCAAACTGCAGTCAATTGAACCAAAATCCCCCCCCCCTTCCATTGCAGAAGTCCTTCATTGGCTGTAAAGCGCTTTGTGACGGTCAGGAAGTCTTAAAAGGCACTGTATAAGTGAAAGTCTTTTTCTCCATTTTACCCTGTTCCCCAGTAGCTCAATGTCTACCCTTTTCTCCTCCTGAATGCAACGTGCTTTGAGGTGTCCTCCTGCGCATGTGGAGCACTGTATAAACGCAAGTTCTTGTTAATGATACTGAAATTAAAGTTGGACACCCCACTCCCTGATGTGCTGTCCTGTGAATATTTCAAATATTGGCAAATGAAGTTCAACACAGATAAATGTGAGGTATTGCATTTTGGTAGGAAAAATAGGGAGGTCACATCACTTGGAGGGTGCGAGTCTAGGTGGGGTAGAGGAACAAAGGGATCTAAGTACAAATACACAAATCACTAAAAGTTGTGATGCAGGTTCACAGGGCCATTAAAAAAGCAAACTAACCTCTAGGGTCCATTTCTAGAAGTACAGAATTGAAAAGTAGGGAAGTTATGCTAAACCTGTATCAAACCTTAGTTAGACCACACTTAGAGTACTGCGTACAGTTTTGGCGCCATATTATAAAAAAGATAAAGAGGCACTGGAGAGGGTGGAGAGAAGATTTACAAGGGTGATGCCAGAAATGTGAGGGTATACCTATCAGGAAAGGATGAACAGGCTGGGTCTCTTTTCTCTTGAAAAAAAGACTGAGGGATGACCTAATAGAGGTCTTTAAAATTATGAAAAATTTTGATAGAGTAGATATGAGAGAATGTTTCCACTTGTGGTGAAGAACAAAACTAGAGGCCATCAATATAAGATAGTCACAACCAGGACGACAAAAGAGGCCCAATGTGAGGAAATCCAGAACTGAAGGTGAACAAGGAGCTAGAGACGAGCAAGGTCTGGACAGAAAAGGGGGTGAGACAGTGAGAACATTGTTTGTAGGGCCACACTTGTCCTTCTGGAGAAAGCAGATGCCCATCCAAAGGGTCAACTTTTCTTTGGTCGAACAGAAAAGTCAATTGCTGGGTCAAGAGTTAAATAAACCCAGAACAGTGGGATCTGTAAAGCTAGTAGATAAGTTGGGGGCGGAGAGAGAGAGAGAGAGACCAGATTCAGAAACTTACTCAATTCTGGGGAATTAAGGGGACATCAGACACAAAGGAGATTCAAGTAGCAACATCAGCAGAGAAGTGGAATAAAGTGTGATGACAAATCAATGCTACTGGTATGACTAGAGAGAATTCAACTAAAAACTTTCCATTTCCATCTTTAAGTAGGCCTAAATGAGCAGGTGTAATAGCAGATAGGCGGTAGAAATGTGGGATGGGAGGGACACATTTTCTCCCCGTATTGTGAGGTCTCCTGCTCCAGAGAAACTGTGGAATTGATTCAAGGTGGAGAGGAATGGCTGAGTGAAGCTAAATGAGAACAAGATTAATCCAGTGGCTCAAATTCTAACAAAGAGAATTGTCCTTCAGTCTGAAAAGTCCCATTACCCCTTGAGGTATAGTAACTGACAAACACTTCGTAAAACACAGCCTAGAAAGAGATGACAATGAACCATCAAGAGGCATAAGAATTTGCAATGGAAGTCAGGCTAGCAGGGTGGGCAGACAGGTGGCAGGTGCAGTTGAATGTAGAAAACAAATTGAAGTAATACACTTCGGAAGTACGAACAGGGAAAGGGAATATAGCTTAAATCATAAGGTTTTTAACAAAATGCAGCACTTGGAAAAAAAACAAACAGATGGAACGGGATGAGGAGGCTGGAAGTGGGCCTAATTGCCTTTACTTGGTCTTAGAAAATACTTTATAATCAGAGCAATTCTTCAGGAGCCCTGCATTATTAACCTTAGTCTAGCCTTATAATGGGGCAATGCCAGTTTCTGAAAAGTCTCATTATCACAATGTCAACTGTGACTCAGTTGGTAATACTCTCACCTCTATGTCAGAAGGTCATGGGTTCAAGTCCCACTCCAGGGACTTGAGCACAAAATTTAAGCTGTACTGCCAGAGGCTCTGTCTTTCAGATGAGACATTAAACTGAGGCCCCCTCAAGAGGGCATAAAAGGTCCCACGGCACTATTTTGAAGAACAGCGGGGGAGTTCTCCCAGTACTCTGGCCAATATTTATCCCGCAACCAGCATGACTAAAAACAGATTATCTGGTCATTTATCTCATTGCTCTTTCTGGGACCTTGCTGTGCACAAATTGGCTGCCACTTTTCCTGTGTTACACTTCAAAAGTACTTAATTGGCTGTAAAGCACTGTGGGCGTCCTGAGGTTGTGAAACGTTCCATATAAATGCAAGTTTTTCTTCTTTAGAATATAGCTCGACTTAGGGATGTTCACTTAATAATGACAAACCTTCCCCCAAAAGGTCTAATTCAATCCATTCCTAAGTGAATGACATAGGGGATGGCGTTACAATGATCAGTGAGTTTCAGTTTTATCTGCAATCTATAGAAATTGGTGTACAATTATATTCATTCAAACATGATTAAGTTCATCTAGAAATCAAATCTATCAGATAAACTCTACATCCACATACTTCCTCAGAAAATCTCCGCCATTTATATTATGGGCTGTTTCATAAGTCGGCAGGTCGGTAGTCCGCCTCAGTAAATGGTGGGATAAGAATTCCTACCACATCGCTCCCGGCGCACACTGGGAGCACAAAGCATGAGATTGTGCACTCCCAGCCTGTGATTTTTCTGTCCATTAATTTCGATGATGCAAAGTCGCAGACTGGGAGTGTGCAATTTTGCGACATCTGCTCAGACATGAAGGATCTGGTGGGCGATATTCCACAGAGCTCCACGTTGGATCTGCTCTTATTAACTGTCGACAGAAAGGATCTGGACTTCAGAACTCAAGATTTGCTAATTTTACAATGCTGCTAACACATTGTGACCAGGGGAAAATGTCCCCCTAGGATACGGTACAATGAGAATAGAATGTAAATTTTGTCCATGCAAATACTACAGAGTTGGTCTTAGCTCTCTGGGCTAGGGAGGAGCAAAATCAGCCTCTGGTCACCTGCTGAAAAGCGTGCATATGTGTACATTAGGTAAACCTAGGATTGGACTAGGCTTGAAAGCATCCCATGGTAGAATATCCAGATGACTGTTACCGCCTAGTCTCAAATGTAAAGAATGGTCACTCGGGTATAGGCAACGGGCTGGCAACAGCCTGTGTTCCTGGTATGAGTCAAGAAAGGGGAGGAGGTTATGGGTAAAGGTGAAGAATTTATTGACCTTGAGTGTCACTTAGCACCAGTGGAGCGAAGCCTGTGATAGCTCTTCAAGGTCAGTGCTAACTGTGGGGACGTGTTTGCTAATGCATTAGTGCAGTCCCTGAGATGGGAACGATTGTCTGTTTTATCTTGTGCACTGCACACAACAGACAAGAAGGCTCCTGGCTAATCATTATCTCGGTTTATCAACGGTTAGACTCCAAAGTACCAAAAGAACCTTGTGATCGCCACCGCAGCAGGGTACAAAGCACGGCCTGCCCTTTTACGCTGGAATAGGGAGCAGTGAGCTGAGTAAAATATGTCGCTTCAGTTGGCAAATCTGAAGTGGAAATGAACCATACAAATGAGGAAGATCCCAAGTTCCATCTCTGTTCTGTGCTGAGGCAGTTCTCAGCTGGGGCAGAGGTGCTGTGATTGGCCTCAGTGCCCCTGGGCTATGGGAAAGGGCAGGCGTGGGGGGGAATCATGCAGGGTTTCCATTCCTGATTGCTATCCAGTGGCCCATGGCAGGAAAGAGCATGTGTTTGGATGTTATAAGCTGATTGGATTGGGTTTCTGCTGTGATGCCCATCATGATCGAATGGCTTGTTGACACTCAAACCCAGATTTTTCGATCGGTAGTGTTTTGACTCCTACCACCAGCATTATGATAAGGCCAGTCAGCAATTACGGGCTTTACTCTCCAAGCTTGTACATGAAGAGGGCAACTGTAGCAGTGGGAGGAGCAAGGAGACGATGGACAGGTGGATTGTTAGAAAGAGGCTCCATCTACCTTCTTCAGCTAGGTATGGAGTAAGTGTAGTGTTAAAGACCAGGCAGGACCTTTAAGTGAACATCAGCGAGATCAGTAAATGGCACCTGCGATAAATTAAATCCCCTCATCCATCTCCATTAATGAAGACTTTGGACACACTTCAGGTCCAGTCAAACTGGCTCAGCAATGCATGAAATATTTAGATGTTACTAAAGCATGTGTTAGGAGCAAACTCACCGCATCAAGGGAGTATCCTCAAGGTTATGTGTACTAAGGCAATGTTGGTGGATTTTCAATTGATTTTGATGAAATAAATCCATCTCAAAATATCGGAATTCACTTGTAATAAGGAGAAAGTACCAGCATCATTACCAGAAGTGCCTTTTAAAAACAAATCTTGAGATGTACGTGACAGCAGCAAAGTAGTATTTATTGCCCACCCCAAGTTGCCCTGAGGGCATTAAGAGTTAACCACATAGTGTGGGACTGGAGTCACATGTAGGCCAGACCAGGTAGGGGTGGTAGTTTGTCTTCCCTGAAGAGCATTAGTGAACCAGTTGAGTTTTTACAACAATCCAACAACTTAAAGTAAACAAAACTCTTATGCCTCCATAGATGATTCTTCCTTGGAGTCATTGTAACCTTGGGAGGAGGGAGGTGAAAGTGGCCGTCTAGCATGAAGAACCTAGTGTGATTGAGGAAGGTATGCAAACCAAATGAAGTCTACTTGGGGAACAGAGCTTACAACGTACGGTCAGGCAGTAGCAGATATCCTTCCCAAATCCGACACAGGTAAGAGGGACACATCAACCAGACTCTACAGATGTTAAGGTACACCACAGTCCCAGTGTTCTGATGTTGGACAAACTTGGTTGCCATGGGTTCATCCATGTACATAATAAAAGCATAAATACATTCCAGAATGTTTTATAATATTGTGAGGCCCAATTTTTACATCATGCTTTTATGAGCTCCTGTCCTATGTATCACTATGTCATCATTTGGACTCCATAGAATTAGGTCAGTGCTATTGTGAGTGATGATTGGTCTTTCCTGACTAAGGCGTTACCAATATTTTTATCTATTTTCCTGCTGTCTCTCTCTGTGTTTCTTGTATTGTATGTCTATCTATCTGTTGATACCTCAATGACAGTCTGTCTGCCCTGATACTGAATGATCTAGTGAGTGGAGATGGGGGAGAAAGGAAGAGAATGTTTGTAAACAGAGCTAGAGAGCAGAGAGAGAGAGATTGCATGGTGGAAGAGGGAGAAATCTCAGGGTGAGACTGAAAAGTGAGACTGTGTGGAGAAAAACTGGAGTAGACAGAGGGAATCTTGAGAAGAAGAGGATAGAGAAAGAGGCCCTGAAATTCCTGGGTCCAGCAGGGTAGAACGAGGGCATAAGTTGGGCTGGGCAGCAGGAGCCTGGGATTTTGGGCAGTGTTATTATGTTAATAAATAGACATTATCATTATGAACAGCTAGCTTGAGCTAGTCACTTTATTCAGCCATGTGGACTTCATGTGCAGGCATCCATCTTGACAACTGCCTTGTGGGTAGCCTGGTGCATCGTGGGTAGCCCACTCTTATATACATACAGCTCCACTTAGTGTACCATCCTAGGATGACACGTTACTGATCATTACATCCCCCTTTCTTTGAGGTTAAACAAAATCAATATCAATCAATATCAATCAATCATAACGACATAAACATCTTCACAACAGTCAATACATTTTCAATATAGTTTTCTTTATACTCAAAGATTAAGTCTATCAGGCTTTTTTACTTCACGTGTGGATCTTCTCAGCACAGGTAAGTCTGATGTGTTTTCATTAGATTGTTCTGGTGGTGAGTGACAAGTCTCACATTTGCCTATCATGTTCTCAATGTCCTTACTTATGCCAGGCCAATAAACAGTGTCTCTTGCTCTCCTTTTGCATTTTTCAATTCCGAGGTGTCCTTCATGAATCCTTTTGAGCATGTCTTGACGTAGAGCCTGTGGAATGACTATTCTGTTCTGTTTTAGTAATAGTCCACTTGCAACACTCAACTCTGACCTGATGTGATAGTACTTTGGACAGGAACCTTTTGGCCAACCATTGTGAATGTTCTCTATTACTGTTTGTAACACTGTATCTTTTACTGTTTCTTCTGCTATTTGCTTTGATTTTGTGTCTGACACAGGCAGCGCAGCAGTGACCATACTCACATGAACATCCACGTCTTCTTCAGTAGAGCTCACATGACTCATTGTGGGTGCTCGGGATAGTGCATCTGCTAACACTATGTGTTTGCCTGGTGTGTAGATCAGTTCAAAGTCATATCTTTGCAGCTTCATCATGAGTCGTTGAATCCTTGGAGACATCTCATTCAGATTTTTTTTTATGATGGCAACCAGTGGGCAGTGGTCTGTCTCAACTGTGAAGGTGGGAAGTCCATATATGTAGCCATGGAACTTTTCTAGTCCAACTACCAAGCCTAGACATTCCTTTTCAATCTGGGCGTATCGACACTCAGAATCAGTCATACACCTGGAGGCATAGGCAACAGGCTTCCAATCTTTACCCTCTGCTTGTAGCAAGACCGCGCCTAGGCCATCTTTTGATGCATCCGTTGACACATTGATTCTCCTTGTTGGGTCAAAGAAGGTGAGTACAGGTGTGGTTGTCAGCACTGTTTGAGGTTTATCCACTCTTGTTCATGTCTTTCTGCCCATGCGAACTCATTTGTTTTATGTAGTAGGTCTCGCAGACAGGCTGTCTTGGCTGACAAGTTAGGAATGAACTTTCCAATGAAGTTTATCATTCCCATGATGCGTAGCACTCCTTTTTTGTCAGTGGGTCGGGGCATGTTGAGTATGGCGTTTACTTTTTCCATATCTGGCTCTATTCCTTTACCAGATAGATTATCTCCTAGGAAAGTGACTTCCTGGACACCAAACTGACACTTGGCTTTGTTGAGCTTCAGTCCATTCCAGCGTATGCTCTGTAGCACTTTAGTCAGTCTCTCATTGTGTTCTTTCAGTGTGGAGCCCCAGATGATTATGTCATCAACATAGACCCGAACTCCTTCCAGACCTTCAATTATGTGTTCCATCGCTCTATGAAAGATTTCAGATGCAGATATTATCCTGAAAGGCATTCTGAGGAAACAATACCTGCCAAATGGTGTGTTGAAGGTACAGTATTTGGTGCTCTCTTCATCCAGTTTTAGTTGCCAAAATCCTTGTGAGGCATCGAGCTTTGTGAAGTATCTGGCACCTGACATTTCACTGGTGATTTCTTCTTGCTTGGGAATCTGGTAGTTGTTGTGTATGTACCTTTAAGAGAGAACTGTTTTACAGCTCCTGTATACTGTAGTACCGGCAGTGACCACACCTGTAGATAAAGCCGGAGCAGGCTTCTGTACTTCAGTCTTGAGACAACTCTACTCTAGTAAACACCTGTTGATTGTTAAGTTACAGCCTCCGTGTAGTTCTTGGGGAAACATCCTATTTAAAGAATCACAGATCTAACAGTGGCGACGAGGTTGATTCGAATCTGCCTGCAACTCTGCATTTCCCATCAAGGAGTCGCTCCGGGAGGACTGTGGAAGAAAGTCGAGGCCAGAAGCACGGGCGTCGACCACGAGCAACCAGCCAGTCATCCGGCAGTAAGTGAACATTGCAGGAGTGGCTGTTGAGAGCCACGATGATCCAGGAACAGACTGGCAACAGGTGCAGCGCGCACCCTTCCCGGACAGCGGCGGCGGGAGCCGACCGACGGTGTAGAAAAGCCGAGCAGTGTCGACGGGGTAAGAGAGAGGGTGAAGAGCACAGGGCGTGGCCGGGGGTTAAAGAACCGAGCGGCGTCGATGAAAAACAAGCAGAGAGAGAGAGAGGGTAAAGCAGCAGCCGGGTTCAGGACCGAGCGACGGCAACGGGAAAGGTACACAGGAGAACGCGCAGAGCACAGCCAGGGCTCAAGGGCTGAACCGCGTCCGTGGGGAGAAGAAGGGAGAGCGCGGGAGACGCCATTTTTTTCCGAAGCCGCAGCGGAGAAGATGGGCGAGCGCGGGAAGGAAGGATAGCGCGGGAGACGCCATTTTTTTCCAGCGGAGAAGAAGGGAGAGCGCGGGAGACGCCATTTAGACAGTTAAATGGCACCCAGGGATGGCGAAGAATGGCAGTATCACGGTGTTTGACAATGAAGTCGAAGATTGGGCGACATATGTGGAACGCATTGAGGTGTACTGCAGGGCGAATGAAGTGCCAGATGCTAGGAAAGCACTGGTTTTGTTAAATTCCATGGGTGCAAAAACTTATGGCTTACTGCGAAACCTGATAACCCCAGAGAAGCCCGTGGAGAAGAATTTCGAAAGCATAGTAGAAATCCTACAGGACCACTTAAGCCCCACACTGCTGCTGATAGCAGAAAGATTTAAGTTCCACAAAAGGAACCAGCATAAAGACGAAAGTAATGCTGAGTACTTAACGGAACTGCGCAAGTTATCGAAACACTGCCAGTTTGGAGCGGGACTATCAGATACGTTCAGGGACAAGTTTGTGTGTGGGCTTCAAAGTGAAGGAACCCAGAAACGGCTTTTATCAGAAAAGGATCTTACACTGGACAAGGCTTTCAGCATGGCAGTATCACACGAAGCAGCTGCACGGGGCACTGCAGAGATACAACGGAGACCGCAAGAATACGGCACCAATGAAATGTCATATGGAGCAGGGAAGTGTTATCGCTGCGGCAGAACAACACACGATCAGAAGGATTGTTGGTTCAAGGACCAAGTGTGCAGACAGTGTGGAAAAACAGGACACATAGCAAGAGTCTGCAGGTCAGGGAAGAAAACCAACAGCAAGAAATCTCCACAGGAGAAGTACAAAAAGGTACATAAGGTGGACAGTAGTTCAGACGAACAGGGAAATGATACAGACTCCAGAAGCAAGGAGCTGGGTTGTCTGAAACTACATAAGGTAACCAAAATGGAGGATCACCAGACTATCTGGGTCACACTCAAGATAGACAGAGTCCAAGTGAAAATGGAATTGGACACTGGATCAGCCCTAACAGTCATAAACCAAAGGGACTACAAGCGGCTATTTCCACATGTAATACCCACTGGAAATGTTATGTACGCTAAGTATGGTTATCAATCTTTAACTTAGACACTGTATTATCATTGTTATAAATCCCTGGGTTAAAGTTGCCCATGTGAAGGTACGGCAAGAACTTTTAAGGACACAATGTGACTAAGAGCAGACTTTCCATAATTCTGCACCAGTATCAACTGTTGCAGACAGTGAGGCTGCGCAGTCTCCAGGCAGAAACCCCAGGAGGAAGGGGTGGAGTCGGGTTTTTCGAGCGGGAAACGCGAGCGACTGGAAGAAAAGAGGGCAGGAGCTCTGAAAAGAGGGCTCAGGATGCAAATGGCTGCCGCATCCCGTCCCGGGCTTCCAAACTCGGCCGCCGCCCTTCGCATTAGTAGCTCTGCATCCAGAACTCAAAGTGGGATTCAGTGATCGTGAAGAGAATTCAACGAAGGGGTTCGGAGTCGTAAGTCTTGCAGACATTATACACACCATGAGCTCCAACTTAAGCGCGCCAACGAAAGAGTGCACTCGAATTTGGACACAGGGACAGATTCTAATTTGAATCCATATAAATGGAGAATGTATGTTTATTATGTCTAGATTCATTCTAATGTATGCAAATGTCTAATTTAGGTCATTGACCCGTAATCTTCTTATACTGTCTGACGTTAAAACTATAAAGTAAGATAATTAGAATTAAGCCATTGTAGTAGTGATCTCCTTACTGGACTATAGAATACTGTCTACAACAGAGACCACATCTCACATATATCTAGAGAACCGTGAAGGGGTTACATTTTGGGGGCTCGTCCGGGATTGTGGTCTATTTATGTCAGTAAACTAACAGTATTGAATGCTCATTGCTAAGAGAGTGGTTTGTGGTTTCTACTGGGCTGTTTGAGCATAAAAGATGGATGTTATTGAGGTTGAAGCTTGGTGCAAATGGAAGCAGATAGTTTCTACCCATGCTATTGTGCTGAATGGTGTTGCTAACGATGACCCTGATGATGTCTTGCTAAGGGCTCTGAATTGTGTCAAAGCCTTTGGAAAGGTTAGGATAGTTGAGCGCTGCTTGGATACAGCTACCAAGAAGCAGTTTGTGTTGATCCAGACATCAGAGAACCTGAGAGGTCATGGTTTACCTGAGGCAGTTGGGCTTTCTGAAGAGGCTGGTCCCTGGCCAGTTCAGTTTGTCCCTATTACTACTAAGGAAGAAGAAGGGTTTCAGACCAAGTTGTTGTCATTCTTGAGACAAGAAGGAAAGACTGTTGCTGATGTCAAAGGTCTGATAGGTCCTTCGGCCCTGGATATGAACACTCAGTTGGTCAGTGCCATTAGTTCTCTGGTGGATAAATGCACCAATCTGCCCTTCGAGGCTCAGGGATACCGTAAGCTCCGTATGTTCTCAGGAGTGAGACCAACTCCCAGTGGGGAAGAGGAGTACGACACCTGGGCTGAGCAGACCCTGCCTCTGCTAGAGGAATGGCAGTGCAGTGACAATGTGAAGAGGCAGAGAATAGTAGAAAGCCTTAAGGGTCCTGCTGCTGACATTGTAAGATTCTTAAAGGCGCAGAACACCTCTGCTACTTCCTTTGACTACATGCAGGCTCTAGAAACTGCCTTTGGAACTACTGAAACCATTTCAGATTTGATGGTCAGATTCAGAAGCACATTCCAGTGTGAGGGAGAGAAGCTGTCCAGTTATCTGCTGAGAATAGACAAACTGCTGCATTGTATGTTACGGAAAAGAGGGATTGAGTTGCCTGAAATGAATCAGTTCCGCATTGAACAGGTTGTGCGAGGTGCATTGCTCGAAGACGTGACTGCTCTTCGCATACGCATGACCCATAAGTTGTGAGATCCACCTACCTTCACTGAGCTGCTAAGGGAAGTCAGAGAGGAGGAGGATATGCTTCAGGCCCGGAATGTAGCAAAGAGTGCTGTGATGTCCAAACTTGTGACTCCTGTTACAGTTCCTACTCCTAAGGGTGATGTCAACCCTGAGATGGAACAGCTGAAGAAGGAAATAAATGTCATGAGAGCCGAGATGGCATATTTTCGGTCTAAGCCCAACACAGAAAGGGATGACGCACGGGTGCAAAAGGTTGAACACCCTGCGAAGTCTAACAGCAAAATGAATGATTCCTCTAAAGGATATCCCCATGAAGGAGATAGACCTGGAGTCTTTTGTTATAACTGTGGAAAGGATGGACATTTCAAGCGAGAATGTAGAGGTGAGGAAAATCTAAAAAAAGTAAATGACCGTCTCATAAAACTTACCAAGAAGTCGGGAAACTACAAAGGGGCACAGTAACGGAACGGCCTGCTGTCCCTGTAGTTAAGACACGTTCCGCTAAGTGCAATAATAGACGAGGGGATATGAAAGACATCATACCTGAAGGTTTAGTAGGGCCGAGTTCTGCTGTATCAATACAGATTGAAGGCATTTAAACTAAAGCTATCCTCGACACGGGTTCTCAGGTTACCATACTGTACAGATCCTTCTATGACTGATACCTGACGCATTTGCCGTTAACCCCAATCAGTCTTCTGCAGATCTGGGGCCTTAGTCCTGCTGATTACCCATATGATGGCTATTTGTCGCTGAGGTTGGAGTTCTTGGAAGCTGATGTAGGGACCACTGAGACCATTGATGCACTTGTGTTGGTTTGCCCTGACCCCATGGTGAAAGGTAAGGTTTCCATACTGGTTGGCAGTAATACACCCATAGTGAGACGACTCCTGACAAGCTGCAAAGAGCAGGGAGGTGAAAACTTCTTGAGCACCAGACACATTCACCCTGTTTTCAAAAAGGCTTTTGAGAAACTGCCTGAACTTTCTTCCGACGTAGATGATAGCAAAAGAGGAACTGTGTGGTACGTTCGAGCCAAACCTATCACCCTGCGTCCTGGAGGAGTGGCTAGAATCCCTGGGATACCAAAATTCCCTGGAACGCCAGGTACTGAAGCCATTCTGATAGAGTCACCTGATGATCCTGCAGAAGAGTCACGGTTTCCAAATGAGCTTCTGGTGAGACCAGAGTTGCAGACCCCGACAGCTGTGATGTCAAGGAGAGTTACAGTGACCGTGAGGAATATGTCAGGCAAAGGAATCACATTGAGGAAAGGAATGCCGATTGCGCATCTGTTTCCTGTAAATGTACTGTCGTCACATGTGAAGGAAGAGTCCAAAGTTAACTCAACCGGAGATCTGACACCCTCCTCCTTCAACTTTGGAGATTCATTCGTTCCTAAAGAATGGAAGGACCGATTAGTCAGGAAGATGATGGAGCGGAGAGGAGTTTTCTCTACTCATGAGTTTGATGTTGGTTGTAGTAAGAGTACTCGCCATTCTATCAGAATTACCGAGGATAAACCCTTTCGGGAGAGGTCTCGACGGCTGGCACCAGCTGACATCGAAGCAGTGAGACAGCACCTGTCGCAGTTAAAAGAAGCTGAGATCATTACCGAGTCCAGGAGTCCTTATGCATCTCCTATAGTGGTGGTGAGGAAAAAGAACGGAAAGATTCAGATGTGTGTGGACTTTAGGACGCTTAACAGACGTACTATTCCCGACCAATACACCGTTCCAAGAATTAAGGATGCACTGGCTTGTCTTAATGGAAGCAAGTGGTTCAGTGTGTTGGATCTCAGAAGTGGATACTACCAAATACCGATGAGTGAATCGGACAAAGAAAAGACAACCTTTATATGTTCAGTTGGGTTCTACCAATTTGAGAGGATGCCACAGGGAGTTTCAGGCGCTCCAGCAACTTTTCAAAGAATAATGGAACAAACAGTTGGGGACATGAACTTACTCAAAGTATTGGTGTACTTGGATGATATCATTGTGTTTGGGGCAACCCTTGAAGAACACGAAGCTCGGTTGCTGAAAGTGCTTGGTTGCCTGGAGGATGAAGGTCTCAAGCTATCATTGGACAAGTGTCAGTTTTGCCAAACATCCGTGTCCTATGTGGGGCATATTGTATCACAGGATGGAGTAGCCACAGATCCATCCAAGATCGAAGCTGTTACCACATGGCCCAAACCGAACACAGTGACTGCCTTGCGGTCATTTCTTGGGTTCTGCAGATATTACAGGCGCTTTGTGCAGGATTACTCCAAAGTGGCCCATCCTCTGAATCAGCTGCTGGCTGGTTACCGCCCACCAGCCGAGAGGAAGAAAAAGGCTAAAGGTAAAGAGAACAAGGACTACTTCAAACCCTCTGAGCCTTTTGCTGTTAGATGGGATGAGAAATACGAAGAGGCCTTCCACACCTTAAAGCAAAGTCTTACTCAAGCCCCCGTGTTGGCTTTTGCAAACCCACAGCTGCCATATGTGCTACACGTGGATGCTAGTCAAGAAGGGTTGGGTGGTGTGTTGTATCAGGACCAAGGAGCAGGACTGAGACCTGTAGCGTTCATCAGTCGCAGTCTTACGCCATCAGAGCGTAACTACCCAGCTCATAAGCTAGAATTCTTGGCGTTGAAGTGGGGGGTGGTGGATAAGCTGCAGGATTATCTGTATGGAGCGAAGTTTGAAGTGAGGACAGACAATAATCCATTAACCTATGTGTTGACTTCGGCAAAACTTGATGCCACCGGCCACCGCTGGCTTGCTGCACTATCTGCTTACGACTTTAGTCTCAGGTACAGACCTGGGAACCAGAACATTGACGCAGATGCTCTGTCTCGTCGCCCACACTACCAGAAACCAGAGTGGAAAGATGTTGCTTCAGCAAATGTGAAAGTAATGTGTCAGATGTCCGTGGTATCTGGACCAAAGAATTCATTTCATGCCCGAGAGATTGAGCACTTGGGAGCGTCAATGCATGCTGTTCCCCAGGCATTTTGCAACCTTTCCAGTTTGGATGTACAAAACTTACCCATGTTGTGTTCATCTGAAATATCCAAAGCACAACAGGAGGATCCCTGTATTCATGAGGTGTTTTCAGCTCTCCGTCTGGGTGATATTACACAGATCAACAAATCAAAACATCCTGACTGTCGTCTGCTCCTAAGAGAATGGGACCACTTGGAAATTAAAGAGGGAGTGTTGTGTAGAATCACTCACCCACCCACTAAACCATGTCATTCACAGTTGGTCCTGCCTGAAAAGTACAGGGAAATAGTGATGAAGTCTTTGCATGATGACGCAGGTCATCTGGGAGTAGATAAGACCTATGGGTTGGTCAAGGACAGATTCTATTGGCCGCGTATGAAGTCTGCAGTTGAGGAGTTCTGCAAGTCCTGTGCACGTTGTGTCTAGAGAAAGACTTTACCTAAAAGAGTTGCTCCTCTGTTTCACATGCAAAGTGATGGACCTCTAGACCTTGTCTGTATGGATTTTCTGTCCATCGAACCCGATTCCAGCAATACCGCAAATGTCTTGGTCATTACAGATCATTATACTCGCTATGCCCAAGCTTTTCCCACAAAGGATCAGAAAGCATCCACCGTTGCCAAAGTGTTGTGGGAGAAATACTTCATCCACTATGGACTGCCAAAGCGAATACACAGTGATCAAGGTAGAGACTTTGAAAGTAGACTTATACATGAGTTGTTGTCCATGCTCGGGATTGAGAAGTCAAGAACAACTCCATACCATCCTCAGGGAGATCCTCAACCTGAGCGGTTTAACCGTACTTTGTTAGACATGCTTGGAACGCTGGATTCAAAGCGAAAGAACAAGTGGAGTCGGCACATTGGACATCTTGTTCATTCTTATAATTGTACCCGAAATGACGCTACTGGTTTTTCACCGTACTACCTCATGTTTGGACGTGAAGCGAGGATGCCGGTGGATTTGTGTTTCGGAGTATCCAGTGATGGCACATCACAGAGAACTTACCTCAAGTATGTATCTGACATGAGAAAGGAATTGCAAGCTGCTTATGAACTCGCTGAGTCTGTTTCTGCCAAACAGAATAAAGGAAATAAGCAGAGGTATGACCAGAAGATCTGTTTTTCCCAACTCATGCCTGGTGACTGAGTTCTCATACGGAACCTAGGACTTCAAGGGAAACATAAGTTAGCAGACCGCTGGGCTTCTACACCTTACATTGTTGAAAGTCAAATGTCACAACTACCTGTGTTTCGGCTAAAACCTGCAGGTGGGAATGGACCCATAAAAATACTGTACCGGAATCATATCCTGCCATTGGGACAGTAAGTGCATCTGGATCCGCCAGCGGATAATGAGCCGACACCTAGTAGGTGAACCCTGCAGAGAAGAAGACAAAACCCATGACACAGTGTGTGGATCATGAGGAACCTGATGAGTCGGAAGATGAAGAATGGGATCTATGGTACGACCTCCCAGAAAGACGCATAAGACAGAATCTGGATGAATTGTCTGAACCATTTAACTCAGACTTGGACACGGCCTGGGAAGAACCAGATGCTTCCGAGAAGGAGATAAAAGAGACTGAAAGGCATGATAACAAATGAACCAACGCCTCCAACGTAGTTGAAGGAACTGAAGACCGGGTATCCGAAATAAGGAGCTCACAGCGAGTTAAGAAGGTTCCTGAAAGATTGACATACAGTACACTAGGAGTGCCAAGTGTAATGATAGCCCCTACGGTTCGATATGTTACCTCCCTTTATGCATGGTTGGGAAGCATGCAACCACTTATGTGTAAAGTTCATTAGTCATGGGGACATGCCTATATTTGGTAGGGGGGAGTGTAATACCCACTGGAAATGTTATGTACGCTAAGTATGGTTATCAATCTTTAACTTAGACACTGTATTATCATTGTTATAAATCCCTGGGTTAAAGTTGCCCATGTGAAGGTACGGCAAGAACTTTTAAGGACACAATGTGACTAAGAGCAGACTTTCCATAATTCTGCACCAGTATCAACTGTTGCAGTCTCCAGGCAGAAACCCCAGGAGGAAGGGGTGGAGTCGGGTTTTTCGAGCGGGAAACGCGAGCGACTGGAAGAAAAGAGGGCAGGAGCTCTGAAAAGAGGGCTCAGGAGGCAAATGGCTGCCGCATCCCGTCCCGGGCTTCCAAACTCGGCCGCCGCCCTTCGTATTAGTAGCTCTGCATCCAGAACTCAAAGTGGGATTCAGTGATCGTGAAGAGAATTCAACGAAGGGGTTCGGAGTCGTAAGTCTTGCAGACATCATACACACCATGAGCTCCAACTTAAGCGCGCCAACGAAAGAGTGCACTCGAATTTGGACACAGGGACAGATTCTACTTTGAATCCATATAAATGGAGAATGTATGTTTATTATGTCTAGATTCATTCTAATGTATGCAAATGTCTAATTTAGGTCATTGACCCGTAATCTTCTTATACTGTCTGACGTTAAAACTATAAAGTAAGATAATTAGAATTAAGCCATTGTAGTAGTGATCTCCTTATTGGACTATAGAATACTGTCTACAACAGAGACCACATCTCACATATATCTAGAGAACCGTGAAGGGGTTACACACATATACCCTTGAAAGCTACAGAGATTGTCTTGAAGACGTACACAGGGCAAAAAGACTACCCTAAAGGAAAAATAAGGGTGAAAGTGATGTACAAAGGCCAGGAAATACCTAAAATGGACCTATATGTATTGCCAGATGGAGGACCACCACTACTAGGACGTGAATGGATCTGGAAGATACAATTAGATTGGCATTCCATACAGGCACTGAAGGTTGAGGCCAAAAAGGATGACGACGCCACACCTGGACGACTGTCAAAAATGCTAACTGACGCACAAGAAGTGTTCCAGGAGGGACTCGGAACACTAAAAGGCATAACAGCAATGATTAAAATAGAGGAAAATGCAAGTCCAAAGTTTTTAAGGCCAGACCAGTGCCTTATGCGATCCGACCAGCCGTTGAAGCAGAGCTGGAAGGGTTGGAACGTTCAGGAGTACTGTCCAAAGTAGACTGGAGCGAGTGGGCTACACCCATCGTCCCTGTAATGAAGAGGTCGTTGAGTAATACGCCTGGGGAACCAAAGAAGGTCCGCATCTGTGGGGATTTTAAGGTGATAGTGAACCCAGTCCTTCACACGGTACAATATCCGCTTCCACGGATTGAGGATATTTTCGCCTCGCTATCTGGAGGTAAATGCTTCACCAAAATTGATCTGGCCCAGGCGTACTTGCAAATGGAGGTAGAAGAAGCCTCGAAACAATACCTCACGATCAACACTCATAAAGGTCTCTATCAATACAACCGACTGGTGTTCGGGGTAGCATCGGCTCCGGCTATTTGGCAAAGGGCAATGGATCAAGTCCTGCAAGGGATTCCAGGGACCCAGTGTTATTTGGACGACATCCTGGTCACGGGCGAAAATGACAGTGATCACCTCGCCAACCTGGAGAAGGTGCTCACTAGATTAAAGGAATATGGGCTCCGAGCTAATCGCCACAAGTGCGAGTTTTTCCAGAAGCAGATCTCGTATTGTGGCCACATTATTGACGAAGAAGGGTTACATAAGTCTCCTGAAAAGATTGAGGCAGTAGTCAAGGCTCCAGCACCGGAAAATGTGTCACAACTGAGGTCGTTCCTCGGGCTGGTAAACTACTACCATAAGTTCTTAACAAATTTGTCTACAGTAGTACACCCACTGAATACCCTACTGCAAACGGGGGTACCATGGAAGTGGAATGACGAATGTAAACGAGCTTTCCAGAAGTGCAAAGAATTGATCACATCAAAAGAGGTGTTGGCCCATTTCAACCCAGCACTACCAATTCGGTTGGCATGTGATGCATCACCCTATGGTATTGGAGCGGTGCTGTCGCACAAATTCCCAGACAGGTTGGAGAGGCCAGTAGCCTTTGCGTCTCGGTCACGAACCTCAGCCGAGCGCAACTACGCCCAGATCGACAGGGAGGCCCTCAGCCTAGTATGGGGAGTAAAAAAAATTCAACCACTATCTGCATGGGCAGAAGTTCACCTTGCTGACTGACCACCAACCACTTGTCTCCATCTTTAATCCAAAGAAGGGCGTTCCGGTGATGACTGCACAACGGTTACAAAGATGGTCCCTTTTTCTAGGGGCGAACCAATATGAAATAGAATATAAAGGCATGAAACAGCATGGAAACGCTGATGGGCTATCATGCTTGCCACTGCCTATTGTGGAGGAAGCACCAGCAGTGGACCCTATCGAGATATTTTATTCGTCAATAATTGAACGATTGTCAGTAACTAACGCGGATATAGAGAAGGAGACCCGCAATGATCCGACACTGTCTCGGGTATATGATTTGACGGTGAGGGGATGGCCAACACATGGCGACTCACTGTTGCCAGCATTCTCATCCAGAAGAGAACAGCTGTCAGTATGCCAGGGGACAGTGATGTGTGGATCCCGAGTGGTAATCCCACCCAAGTTAAGGGAGAGAGTGCTCAATGAGCTTCACGAAGGTCATCTGGGAGGGGTGAAAATGAAAAGCCTTGCTAGGGCTTATGTGTGGTGGCCGGAGATTGATCAACAAATCGAGGACCTAACCAAGAGCTGCTCAGGATGCCAGAAGGTCCAAAATGCACCACCACATACCCCTCTACACCCATGGGAGTGGCCCTCCTCTCCATGGCAACAGGTGCATATTGATTTTGCTGGTCCATTCATGGACTCAATGTTCTTAATAGCAGTGGAAGCACACTCGAAATGGCCTGAGGTGATAAAAATGTCCTCAACCACTACAGAGAAAACGATTGCAGTCCTACGGACCATATTTGCCAGGAACGGCTTGCCAGAGCAGATTTGCTCTGATAATGGACCACAGTTTGTGTCCGAAGAGTTTTGGAAATTTATGAGAAGGAATGGGGTAAGGCATTACACATCCGCCCCGTATCATCCAGCCACAAATGGATTGGCTGAGAGGTTCGTACAAACCTTTAAAAAGGCGATAAAGGCCATGTGCGATGATGAAATTCCACTACAGCATAAGGTGGACAATTTCCTGTTAGCCTACAGAAATGCGACACATGCAGTTACCAACCAGACCCCGGCCATGATGTTCTTTAACCGAAGGTTGAGATCTCGTCTGGATTTGCTCAGACCAAATGTGCGAAGAAATGTTGAGGATAAACAATTCCAGCACATCAATGAGAAGCCGACAAGGAGCTTCAATGTAGGACAACCAGTCTTGGCCCGTGACTACCGAACAGAGAAATGGCAACCCGGAACGATATGCACACGGCAGGGGCCATTAATGTACACAGTGGATGTCGGGGAGAACATTGTGAGACGCCACATCGACCAGATCTTAGCGTCATAGGAATGAGTCAATCCCATGTCTCGCGTACCTGGGGATGAACCCGACATACCGGTAGCATCTACCTCAGAAACAGTAGCAGTGGAAACTGATGAACTAACCAATGAAAGGGGTCCAGAATCGCCTCCGCACCAAGAACAAGAACCTCAGGGAAGGCGCTATCCAGAAAGGATCAGGAAGCCGCCCCAAAGACTGAATTTATAAATGGACTATTTTCAGTTAATGTTGCATGTTAAAAATGTTAATTGTTAAATGAATGTTATGGTACTGTTAATCTAAAAGGGGAGGAATTGTTGTGTATGTACCTTTAAGAGAGAACTGTTTTACAGCTCCTGTATACTGTAGTACCGGCAGTGACCACACCTGTATATAAAGCCGGAGCAGGCTTCTGTACTTCAGTCTTGAGACTACTCTACTCTAGTAAACACCTGTTGATTGTTAAGTTACAGCCTCCGTGTAGTTCTTGGGGAAACATCCTATTTAAAGAATCACGGATCGAACAGTAGCGTTCACGTTTTATGTTTGCATTTAAGTCCTTTGGATCCATGCATACTCTTCGATCATTGTTCTTTTTCTTTACACATACCATGGAGTTAACCCAGTCTGTTGGCTCTTCGACTTTCCTGATGACTCCTAGTGTGGTCATTCTGTCCAGTTCTTTATTGAGCCGGTCACGCAGGGGTGCTGGAACTCTCCGTGGAGCATGTACCACTGGCTGAGCATCCTCCTTTAGCTGGATCTTGTAAGTGAATGGTAGAACTCCAAATCCTTTAAATGGCACGAGCGCCTACCCCCTTTATGCTAATGAGCTTGTCCCATGGATTTGGTGCAGGTCAACATTGGACCACACTGGTGGCCAGAAGTCCCACTCTGCTGCATGCCCGGTGATTGAGGGAGGCTCGAGGAATTTCATCCCTGGAATCATAGAAATTACAGCACAGGAGGAGGCCATTCAGCCCATTGTGCTTGTGCTGCTGCTAGCTTTTCAACTGGAGCTGTCCACTCTACTCCCATTTCCCTACACTTTCCCTGTATCCTTTCATATTTCTCCTTCTCAAATATTTATCCAATTCTCTTTTAAATGTTGTTATAGCCTCTGTCTCGTTAGACTCTTATGTTGAAGCATTCATGTTTTTAATAATACATCTGTGTGAAATTATTTCTTATTACTGCCTCCTTTATTCTTCCAGTATTAACTTTCTATCGATGCCTGCTCTTAGTACTGAGTCCCCAAATCAGTGGAAGCAATGAGGGTAATTTTGACTTTGTGCGCTAGTGTACAACGTGTGACGAGTGGGGTACCGCAGGGATCGGTGCTAGGTCCCCAGCTATTCACAATATATATTAATGATCTGGACGAGGGAACTAGATGTAATAACCCCAAGTTTGCAGATGACATAAAGCTGGGTGGGCGTGTGTGCTGTGAGGAGGATGCCAATAAACTCCAGTATGATTTGGACAGGTTGGGTGATTGGGCAGATGCATGGCAGATGCAGTATAATGTGGATAAATGCGAGGTTATCCACTTTGGTGGCAAAAACAGGAAGACAGATTATTATCTGGCAATAGATTGGGAAAAGGGGAAGCGCAACGAGACCTGGGTGTCCTTGTGCACCAGTCACTGAAGGTAAGCATGCAGGTGCAGCAGGTGGTTAAGAAGGCAAATGGTATGTTTGCCTTCATAGTGAGAGGATTTGAGTACAGGAGCAAGGATGTCTTGCTGCAGTTGTACAGGGCCTTGGTGAGACTACACCTTGAGTATTGTGTGCTGTTTTGGTCGCTTTATCTAAGGAAGGATGTTCTTGCCATGGAGGGAGTGCAGCGAAGATTCACCAGACTGATACCTGGGATGGCAGGAATGACGTATGAAGAGAGATTGGGTCAATTAGGCTTATATTTGCTAGAGTTTAGAAGAACGAGAGGGGATCTCATTGAAACTTCTAAAATTCTAACAGGACTAGACAGTCTAGATGCAGGAAGGATGTTCCTGATGGCTGGGGAACCCAGAACCAGGGGTCACAGTCTAAGGATAAGGGGGTAAGCCATTTAGGACTAAGATGAGAAGGAATTTCTTCACCCAGAGAGTGGTGAACCTGTGGAATTCTCTGCCACAGAAGGCAGTTGAGGCCAATTCATTAAATATATTCAAGAGGGAGTTAGATATATTTTTTAAGGCTAAAGGGATCAAGGGATATGGGGAGAAAGCAGGGACAGGGTACTGAATTTGGATGATCAGCCATGATCTCATTAAATGGCGGAGCAGGCTCGAGGGGCCGAATGGCCTACTCCTGCTCCTATCTTCTATGTTTCTATGTGATGGCGAGACGGCAGCCCGTTTCACACCTCCCCCCATTTTTATTTCCAATACACTATCGCACAAAATTAAAAAGACCCCCTAACTTTCACTATCCTCTCAACATCTTCACCATCTTGAAAACTGTTATTAGATGCCCCTCAACATTCTCTGTTCAAGTGAAGAAACCTCTTTTTTTCTGTTTTGGTCATTTGTATTTTAATTTTTACTATTAGAAGATTCCTTTGTTGATTCAGATGTAGCAGAAGGTGTTACAGGCTGGATCCAATTGATTAACTTTATAAAACTGGGTAACTGTAAGTAATCAGTTCCAACTGCCCGCTGTTTGTTGTTTAATCCCCACTTGTGTTATAGATACAATACAACTCTCGTGTTTCCTACATTACAATGGTGACTACACATCAAAAGTACTTAATTCGCTGTGGAGCGTCTTGGGACATCCTGAGGTTGTGACAGGCGCTATAGAAATCTAAGTCATTCTTTCTTTCTCAGCTGTGGGATAAATTCTGCATTCCATCATTCGGTCATCGCGTGTCCTCTCACACGCTGACCTCTTTAGAGAGTCAGATTCGATTACTGTTCAAGAGGAGGGTTTGTACAATTTGGTTTACTTGCAAAAGCAAGGTCAGCACTGTTGCCCCAGTGATGTTCTATCTGTACTTCCAACGTTTTAGAGAGGGAGAGAAAGGTGAGAGAGTTCCTATCACTCTCTGTTTGCACAATAGACAGTGCGCAGGACATTTGGACTGACAAACACAGAGAGGTAAAAGCATTCTAGTATTCAGTCTGTTTTACTGTTAACATTGTTTTAATGGGATGTTATTCCACAGCTGGGATCGTTGTTTTATACCAGTCACTGGTATCTCTTTCAAATTAATTGAAATAAATCAGATCAGTCACAACTATTTTCAACGGGTGATATCAAACTAATTGGTGTCAGCCATAGTTCAGTGGTAGCAATCTCTTGCCTTCTGAGTTCAGGAAGGTTGTGGTGTTCCAGTCTCACTCCAGGGACTTGAGCACAAAATCTAGGTTGACACTCCAGTGCAGTGCTGAGGGAGCGTTGCGCTGTTGGAGGTGCTGTCTTTTGGATGAGACGTTAAACCAAGGCCACGTCTGCCCTCTCAGGTGGATGTAAAAGATTAACGACACTATTTTGAAGAAGAGTACGGGAGTTCTCCCCGGTGTCGTGGCCAATATTTTTCCATCAAACAAAACCTAAAAAAAACAGATTGTTCATTTATTTCATTGCTGTTTGTGGGAGCTTGCTGTGTGTATTTTTGTTTGTCGCGTTTCCCACATTACAACAGTGACTACACTTCAAACTTACTTCATTGGCTGTGAAGCACTCTGGGACGTCCTGAGGTCATGAAAGGCACTATAGAAATGCAAGTCTTTCTTCTTTAACTAATTATCGCTAGTATATTGTATTGATCATATCTGCCGTTTTTATTTTAGGTTCTCATAAACATGATAAGGTTTGCTGAGCATGGAGTAGGAGAGTGCAAGCCAATCACCCAGTCCAGTATTAAGTAGACTTGTACAGTGGCAGTAGTTATCACATAGGAACATAGGAACGGGAGTAGGCCATTGAGCCCCTTGAGCCTGTTCTGCCACTCAATGAGATCACGGCAGATCTGCGACCTAACTCCATATACCCGCCTTTGGCCCAGATCCCTTAATACCTTTGGTTAACAGAAAACTACCAATCGCTGATTTAAAATTAACAATTGATTGAGCATCATTGCCATTTGTGGAAGAGAGTTCCAAACTTCTACCACCCTTTGTGTGTAGAAGTGTTTCTGAAATTCACTCCTGAAAGGTCTGGCTCTAATTTTTAGACTATGCCCCCTAGTCCTAGAATCCCCAACCAGTGGAAATAGTTTCTCTCTATCTACCCGATCTGTTCCCTTTAATATCTTGAAAATTTTGATCAGATCACCCCTTAACCTTCTAAATTCTAGCGAATACAACCCTAATTTGTGTAAAAACAAAAACAAAATACTGTGGATGCTGGAAATCTGAAATAAAAACAGAAAATGCTGGAAATACTCAGCAGGTCAGGCAGCATCTGTGGAGCGAGAAACAGAGTTAACGTTTCAGGTTGATGACCCTTCGTTATAACTGGAAAATGTTGGAGGTGTAACAGATTTTAAGCAAGTGCAGGGGCAGGGAAAGCGGGGAGGGGAGGAAAGAACAAAAGGTAAGGTATGTGATCGGATGGAAAGCAGGAGAGATTAAATGACAAAAGGGATGATGGTGCAAGACAAAAGGAGATGTAAATGGGACAAGTTAAGAAACAAAAGATGACTCTAGATGAGGTGTAAATGGGAATGGTAGAATCATCAACAGCTGCCGTGTGAAAAAAAATAGGGTCAGAGGTTATGGTCTGAAATTGTTGAACTCAATGTTGAGTCCAGAAGGCTGTAAAGTGCCTAATCGAAAGATGAGGTGCTGTTCCTCGAGCCTACGTTGAGTTTCATTGGAACAGTGTAAGAGGCTGAGAGTGGAGAGGTCAGAGTGGGAGTGGAGCGGAGAATTAAAGTGACAGGCGACCGGAAGCTTGGGGCCACGCTTACGGACTGAACAGAGGTGTTCCGCAAAGCAGTCACCCAATCTGCATTTGGTCTCCCCAGTGTAGAGGAGACCGCATCGTGAGCAGCGAATACTGTATACTAAATTGTAAGAAGTACAAGTAAATTGCTGTTTCACCTGGAAGGAGTGTTTGGGACCTTGGACAGTGGGAAGGGAAGAGGTAAAATGGCAGGTGTTGCATCTCCTGTGCTTGCACGGGAAGGTGCCGTGGGAAGGGGAAGGGGTGTTGGGGGTGATTGAGGCGTGGACTAGGGTGTTGCGGAGGGAGCGGTCCCTTCGGAATGCTGAAAGGGGAGGGGAGGGGTAGATGCGTTTGGTGGTGGGATCATGCTGGAGATGGCGGAAATGACGGAGGATGATACGGTGAATGTGGAGACTGGTGGGATGAAAGGTGAGGACAAGGGGAACCCTGTGTAGTTCTGGTAGGAAGGGGAAGGGGTGAGAGCAGAAGTGTGGGAAATAGAACGGACACGGTCGAGGGCCCTGTCAATCACGGCAGAGGGGAATCCTTGGTTGAGGAAAAGGAAAACATATCGGAAGAACTAGTGTGGAAGATGGCATCGTCAGAGCAGATGCGAAGGAGACGGAGAAAGTGGGAGAATGGAATAGAATCCTTACAGGATGCGGGGTGGGAGGAAATGTAGTCCAGGTGACTGTGGGAGTCAGTGGGCTTATAGTGGATGTTGGTTGACAGCCTATCAGCAGAAATGGAGACAGAGAAGTCGAGAAAGGGAAGGGAAGAGTCGGAGATGGACCAAGTGAAGGTGAGGGAAGGGTGGAAATTGGAAGCAAAGTGAATGAAATTTTCTAGCTCAGGGTGAGAGCAGGAAACGGCACCGATACAGTCATCAATGTACCGGAAAAAGAGGTAAGGGAGGGGACCTGAGTGGGACTGGAACAAAGAATGTTCCACATATCCCACGAAAAGGCAGGCATAGCTAGGACCCATGTGGGTTCCCATAGCAACACATTTAATTTAGAGGAAGTGAGTGGAGTCAAAGGAGAAGTTGTTTAATGTGAGAACAAGTTCAGCCAGGCAGAGGAGGGTGGTGGTGGATGGGGACTGGTTGGGCCTCTGTTCAAGGAAGAAGCAGAGCGCCCTCAGGCCATCCTGGTGGAGGCCACTAGGCTTCCTGTAAGTCGTGAATTGTTGAGGCCCCAGCACAGATCCCTGCGGGACACCACTAGTCACAACCTGCCAATTTGAGTACCTACCCATTATCCCTGCTGCCTGTCTCCTGCCGCTCAGCCAATTTCATAACCAGGTCAATAATTTTCCCTTAATTCCATGGGCTTCTATCTTAGTTAACAGTCTCTTATGTGGGACTTTATCAAATGCCTTCTGGAATTCCATATAAATAACATCTATAGACATTCCCCTGTCCACTACTTTAATCACCTCCTCAAAAAATTCAATCAGGCTTGTCAAGCATGACCTACCTTTCACAAATCCATGCTGGCTCTCTCTGATCAACTGAAAATTTTCGAGGTGTTCAATCACCCTATCCTTAATTGTAGTCTCGAGCAATTTTCCGACAACAGATGTTAGGCTAACTGGTCTATAATTCCTTGGTTTCCCTCTCTCACTATTTTTAAATTGTGGAGTGACATGCGCAATTTTCCAATCTAAAGGGATGGTTCCTGAATCGAGAGAATATTGGAATATTATTGTTAGGGCATCTGCAATGCCCTCACCTACATCCTTTTAAACCCTGGGATGGAAACCATCTGGTCCTGGGGACTTGTCACTCTTTAGTGCCATTATTTTCTTCATTACTGTTATTTTGCTTACATTAATTTTATTGTGTCCCTGTCCCTGATTTAGCTTCCTTGGGATTTCTGGCATGCTATTCTCTTCCTCTACTGTAAATACTGATGCAAAGTAATTATTCAACATGTCTGCCATTTCCTTATTATCATTGATAATATCACCACTTTTGGTTTTTAAGGGGCCAACATTGCTCCTGACTACCCTTTTTTTCCTAATATAATTGTAAAAAAATTTGCATTGATTTTGATATCCCTTATTTTGTATTGATTTTGATATCACACACCAGTAGGTAGTTGTTAACGCTGTTCCTTTCCATCGAAGCAACAGAAAAATAATTATATATTTTTTTAAATATGCAAGAAAATAAAATTAGTTGCAAAGTAACAGCAAAGAAAACACATTTTTATTTTAACCACGATAGGGTTTCCCTTGTCCTCACCTTCCACCCCACCAGCCTTCACATTCAACGGATCATCCTCCGCCATTTCCGCCACCTCTAGTGTGATCCAAACACCAAACACACCTTCCCCTCCCCTCCTCTTCCCATGGCACCTTCCCGTGCAAGCGCAGGAGATACAACACCTGCCCTTTTTCCTCCTCCCTTCCCACCGTCCAGGGCCCCAAACACTCCTTCCAGGTGAAACAGCGATTTACTTTCAATTAGGTGTTTTACAGCCTTCTGGACTGAACGTTGAGTTCAACCATTTCAGATCGTAACCTCTGCCCCATTTTTTGGACAGCAAGTGCTGATTCTGCTATTCTCATTTACACCTCTTCTAGACTCACCTTTTGTTTCTTTACTTGTCCCATTACCACCCCCTTTTGCCTTCCACCATCATCCCTTTTGTCTTTCAATCTATCCTGCCTTCCACCCTATCACAGACCTTCCCTTTTGTTCTTTCCTCCCCTCCCCCTTTCCCTGCCTCTGTACTTACTTAAAACTTGTTATATCTCTAACATTTTCCAGTTCTGACGAAAGGTCCTCGACCTGAAACAATGTCCGGGATTTTACTAACCTCGGCGGGTCCGTGGTGGGCGATGTTGGTGGTGGGTCGCGACCCCGCTGCTGGCTCCATCCCACTCTGTGAAATTAATTTACCTTGATAGGGCCTGTTAAGCACACCCAGCACGTTTCCCAGCCAATTAGAGGAAGCGGGTCTGGTGACGTCATTCATGATGCGTCATCAGCCAGTTTCCTTAAAGGGACCATGGCCAACTTTAATTTGACATTTGTGATGTCAGTATTTTACAGCATTGAGGTGCTGCAAACACTGACAATCACTGCACAGTGGCACAGGGCTGCACCCAGGCTCTCCTATGACTCCCTCCATATGCTTATGGAGGGAGTCACAGCACACAGGGTGGTCCTCTTCCCTTCCCATGGGCAGAAAGGACCTCCCCAGGAGATCAACGCAGCCTGGTTGCACATTGCAGAGGAGGGCTCAAGCAGAGATATGGTCAGGAGGACATGGGTGCAGTGCCGCAAACATTTCAATGATCTCAGATCACAAAACGTTAGTACAAAGCCACACTCAACCTTATTCTGCTGTGCCTCTCATCACATCCCCATCACTCTGCTTTCCCTACCCTACTCCTGCACATCCTTACTCACACCAACTTACCTTGCACCTCCACCCATCCCTCTCTATCTACATTATCACATCCCCATCTCACTAGCCACCCCTCACACTCACCTTCATCTTAGTGCAACCATACCAACTAACAGCACACAAAGGTAGGCACTTGGGTGTTTTATGCAATATTCATGTGAAGTTTCTGTTAATGTGGTGTCAAACATTGAAACCTTTAATTTCAACACTTTGCATTCTTGGACAGATTTGTGTGCACCTTAGGAAGCGGCTTAGTGAGCTGCAGTGAATGGTGAGACATAACGGTACCCCGTGCAAAGGAATGGCTTTGGCATTGTAGGGATGCTTTATGGTGTTGGTGTGGGGTGGTGCCAACCTGGCGCATCATGTGGCAGCCAGGGTGTACAGCGTCAAGTGAAGTAGGCCATGGTGAGGCCACCCCTGGCCTCCCGGGCAGCAATGTGGTTGGGTGCTGATGCCCTCTGTCCTGTGCAGCATCAGGTGATTGCGTAGAAGGTTGGTGGAGTTGTTGTTGGAGCTGCTGGTGTGCCTAGTGCTGCTGGTGTTGGGGCTCATCATGGTGGGATTCTGAGGACCAAGGTGAGAGAGTATAAAGGGCACCCATGCTGATGGAATAGATGGCAGGTGAAGTAGAGATGACAGAAGCGATCTGTCAATGGTGCGAGAGGCAATGAGGTCAGACGGAATGGAGACTTGTGTAAAGACTTGCAGCATCCTGAATCTGTAGTGAAAATGCAGTGAGGAAGAGCTTATGGGTTAGGAAAGATATCTTTGTAAGGTGGGAGCTTTTACTTTACATTTGAAGCTGTCAACTCAACAGCTGATTCAATGGCCACTGAACTCCTGCCTCAGCTTGACAGACGTGGTCCACGACCAACGTGGGTCCCATGAGCGAGCACATAAAATCAAAAGGTGAGCTCAAGTGTATTCTTTATGATCTCTAAACAAGGTCATAATTACCTGAATTGGGTCCCCCGCCGCTGCGTGTCGGGTCTGCTCAGCGCTGACAAACCCGACATTGGGAAAGGTGCGTGGCGGCAGGTTCACAGCGGTGTCCCAACCCACTGGGGGAAAAAACACTTTCCCACCTGGCCTGCCACCGACCACGCCCGCTAACCTCCCCGCAAAATCTCAGCTGTTAACTCTGTTTCTCTCTCCATAGATGCTGCCTGACCTGCTGAGAATTTCCAGCATTTTCTGTTTTTATTACAGTGTAATTTTCTGCCCTAATTCCCTTACTTTGCCTTCTATCCCGAAGCCGCTGACCCTTGCTGGGGTACAGTTCCACTGGCCGCTTCCCCATTCCTCTCCCAAATGGCTATTCATCACGTGCGAGCCTTGACAGGCTGTGTCTAGTCATGGTGTTTGATGGACCAATTAGTCTTTCCCTGCCTGTCATTTTTGTATGTTCATAGGCGGTCCATTCGCCCATGGAGTGACCCAGGCACTGGCCTTAGCAAATAATCAACTGATTTTATAAACAGGAAGTTAAAAAGTATCCAACAGTGATGGAAGTCAAGTCTCAGGAGGAGCTGCCGTTTTATTGACAAGATGTAAGCTAACCAGAACGATGGAATTACCAGCAAGCAGCTACAGATTCTGGCTATCAGCGCAGTAATCACATCTCCACAGTCCTCCTCTGCTGAACACCGTCATGTATCCAAAAAGTAGAAAGTGTTTGTCATTTGTCTTTGGTCATTGATCGGTGGTCATTGGTCAGTGGTTGTTGGTCATTGGTCAGTGGTCATTGGTCGGTGGTTGTTGGTCATTGATCGGTGGTTGTTGGTCAGTGGTTGTTGGTCATTGGTCGGTGGTTGTTGGTCAGTGGTTGTTGGTCATTGGTTGGTGGTTGTTGGTCAGTGGTTGTTGGTCATTGGTCAGTGGTTGTTGGTCATTGGTCAGTGGTCATTGGTCAGTGGTTGGTCATTGATCGGTGGTTGTTGGTCATTGATCGGTGGTCATTGGTCAGTGGTTGTTGGTCATTGGTCGGTGGTCATTGGTCAGTGGTTGTTGGTCATTGGTCGGTGGTCATTGGTCAATGGTTGTTGGTCATTAGTCGGTGGTTGTTGATCATTGGTCGGTAGTTGGTCATTGGTCGGTGGTCATTGGTCATTGGTCGGTGGTCATTGGTCGGTGGTCATTGGTCGGTGGTGTTGGTCATTGGTCGGTGGTTGTTGGTCATTGGTCATTGGTCGGTGGTCATTGGTCAGTGGCTGTTGGTCATTGGTTGGTGGTCATTGGTCGGTGCTTGGTCATTGGTCGGTGGTCAGTGGTCAGTGGTTGTTGGTCATTGGTTGGTGGTCATTGGTCGGTGGTCAGTGGTTGTTGGTCATTGGTCGGTGGTCATTGGTCGGTGGTCATTGGTCATTGGTCGGTGGTCATTGGTCAGTGGTTGTTGGTCGGTAGTCATTGGTCAGTGGTTGTTGGTCATTGGTCGGTGGTCATTGATCATTGGTCGGTGGTCATTGGTCAGTGGTTGTTGGTCATTGGTCGGTGGTCATTGGTCATTGGTCGGTGGTCATTGGTCAGTGTTTGTTGGTCATTGGTCATTGGTTGGTGGTCATTGGTCAGTGGTCAGTGGTCATTGGTCGGTGGTCATTGGTCAGTGGTTGTTGGTCATTGGTCGGTGGTCATTGGTCAGTGGTTGGTGGTCAGTGGTCATTGGTTGTTGGTCATTGGTCAGTGGTTGTTGGTCATTGGTCAGTGGTTGTTGGTCATTGGTTGGTGGTCATTGGTCGGTGCTTGGTCATTGGTCGGTGGTCAGTGGTTGTTGGTCATTGGTTGGTGGTCATTGGTCGGTGGTCAGTGGTCAGTGGTTGTTGGTCATTGGTCGGTGGTCATTGGTCATTGGTCGGTGGTCATTGGTCAGTGGTTGTTGGTCGGTAGTCATTGGTCAGTGGTTGTTGGTCATTGGTCGGTGGTCATTGGTCAGTGGTTGTTGGTCATTGGTCGGTGGTCATTGGTCAGTGGTTGTTGGTCATTGGTCGGTGGTCATTGGTCAGTGGTCGGTGGTCATTGGTCAGTGGTTGTTGGTCAATGGTTGGGGGTAATGGGTCATTGGTCATTGATTGTTGATCAGAATCAGAAGTAAAGACAAGGGCCCTGAGATTTCTGGGGCCTGTGAGGACAGCAGGAGGAGGCTAAAACCACCGGGCCTGAATTTGCCAGGGCTCAGACTCTCTTTCCAACCCCATCTGAAATCCCGGCACATTCAGGGGCAAGCCCGTAATATGCCCGCCCGCATGTCGTGTAAAGAAGGGAAATTTCTCAACCTCTGCCTCCTTCTCAGCCGGATGCCCTAGTTATGCCAGAAACAACACGAGCGCCTACCCAAGATACTTAAGCTGGCCTGACCTTGGGATTTTGGGTGAGGTCAGGGACCTAGTTAGTGGCCGGGCAGTAGTTCAGCTCTACCCAATATTCACCCCTTCCAAGGCCTCCCCACGAGTTTCAGGGCCACAAAATTCAACAAAAGTAAAACATAAATGAACACATTAGATATATACTAAATAGAGGTACAATTTCCACCCTTCCCTTGCCTTCATATGGTCCATCTCCGACTCTTCCCTTCCTTTCCTCGACTTCTCTGTCTCCATTTCTGGGGCTAGGCTATCAACCAATATCCACTATAAGCCTACTGACTCCCACAGCCACCTGGACTACATTTCCTCCCACCCCGCTTCCTGTAAGGACTCTATTCCATTCTCCCAGTTTCTCCGTCTCTGTCGCTTCTGTTTCAATGATGCCACCTTCCATATCAGTGCTTCCGATATGTCTTCCTTTTTCCTCAACCGAGGATTCCCCTCCACCGTGGTTGACATGGCCCTCGACTGTGTCCGTTCCATTTCCCGCACTTCTGCTCTCACCCCTTCCCCTCCCTCCCAAAACCACGATAGAGTTCCCCTTGTCCTCACCTTCCACCCCACCGCCTCCACATTCCGCCACCTCCAGTGTGATCCCACCACCAAATATATCTTCCCCTCCCCTCCTTTCAGCATTCCGAAGGGACCGTTCTCTTCACGACACCCTGGTCCACTCCTCAAAAACCCCGAACACCCACTCCCTGTCCCACAGCACCTTCCCATGCAAGCACAGGAGATGCAACACCTGCCCTTTTACCTCCTTTCTTCCCACCATCCAGGGCCCCAAACGCTCCTTCCAGGTGAAACAGCGATTTACTTGTGCTTCTTTCAATTTAGTATACTGTATTCACTGCTCACGATGCGGTCTCCTCTACATTGGGGAGACCAAATGCAGATTGGGTGATCGCTTTGGGGAACACGTCCGTTCAGCCCGCAAGCATGACCCTAAGCTTCCGGTTGCCTATCACTTTAATTCTCTGGATCAGTCCCACTCTGACCTCTCTATCCTCGGCCTCCTACACTGTTCCAATGACGTTCAATGCAAGCTCCAGGAACAGCACCTCATCTTTCGATTAGGCACTTTACAGCCCTCTGGACTCACCATCGAGTTCAACAGTTTCAGATCATAACCACGGCTCCCATTTTTTTGGACAGCAGCTGTTTCTGATGATTCTGCTATTCCCATTTACACCTCCTTCGACCCATCTTTTGTTTCTTTACTTGTCCCGTTACCATCTCCTTTCACCTTGCGCCGTCATCCGTTTTGTCATTTAATCTCTCCTGCCTTCCACCCTATCACAGACCTTCCCTTTTGTTCTTTCCTCCACTCCTGCTTTCCCCGCCTGTGTACTTGCTTAAAACCTGTTACAGGAAACTTTCGTTTAACCAGAGGTTAAATGTCCGGAAAGCTCTATCTACCGGCAAAATTCAGGAGCCGTTTCCTATAAGTTTTTTTACTACTCGTTGCTTTTTTTTTCCAGTCAGGCTCTGCAAGGTCTAGCTGAAGCTGTTGCTTAGCTACAAAGACGCTTTTAAGCTGCAGCCGACTGTTCTGAAGCTGTTGCTAAGCAACAGGGTTTGTTGATTCACACGGAGCTTAAAAGCTCTGTATGTTTTAACATTAGCACTGGTTTCTAAGGCAGTTTTGATGGTACGGCATCAGCTCGGTCCCGTCAGTGCCGGGTACCAGAAAGTTTCCTGTACATCTCTAATCTTTTCCAGCTCTGACAAAAAGTCATCGAGCTGAAACGTTAACCGTGTTTCTCGCTCCACAGATGCTGCCTGACATGCTGAGCATTTCCAGCATTTTCTGCTTTTATTTCAGATTTCCAGCACCTGCAGAATTTCACTTTTGTTGAAGTAGAATTGGGGGCAGCTTTAGAGCACAATCTAACCTCAGGGTTCAGATGATACTTATTTAAAAAAAGCAAAGCTACGCTCTCACTTTCTGTTCAGGTGGATGAAAAGGAATAGGGAATTCTTCTGGTGTCCCGGCCAACATTCCTCCCTCAACCATCATCAACAAAAATAGCTTAACTGGTCTTTTATCTGATTTGCTTTTTGTGGGGCCGTGCTGTGTTTAGTTACATAGCTACAGTGACTACACTTCAGAAACATCTTGAGAATGTGGAAATCACTATATAAATGTAGGGTCTTCCTTTGTTTAGGAGGCTTTTAAAGGTTTGTGTAACATTTGCATATTGATTTATCATTGGCCCGCAGGCATCTGTAAGGAATACCTATTATTCACATGTGATCACATGCTGAGTTGTCATTGGCCTGCAGGCATCTGTAAGGACTGCTATTGTTTTAGAAGACCCAGGGGGCCTCACTCCATCTTGTCCACACGGTGCTGTACTGTTGTGAGTCAGATCAGACCTGATGCTTCATTAAAAGAGTTTAAATTGTAATACTCCGTTGTCCCGCAATTTATTATTTTTGTACAAAGTGTGCAAAACAAGACAGTTTGTAGGAGGCAAAATGGTTCTGGAAAGCACTCCAGAGGGCAGGAGCATAATGGTTGAAAGATCAGCACTTAACTGGTGAAGCCAGAAGACAAGCAATAATCTGGATTCTGAGAATGTGGTCTGGGATGTAAAACTGGAGAAAGAGGTGAGGCAAGGGGTGAGGCTGTAAGTTGGTTTGAAGCTGGGGATAAGGACCTTTCAGTTGATTTTCTGGGTGCTGAGAGCTAGTGGAGTTGGGCAAGCAGAGGGGGCAATGTGTCCATGGGACTTTGTGTGGGAGAGGACTTAGGCCATAGAGTTCTGGATTAGCTCAAGCTTATACAGGTGGAGGTAGGGAGGCTGGTGAGGAAAGCATTATAGAAATTGGTTGTGGATAAGGGTTTGAGCAGCAGAGGTTGGGGCGCAATGTTGTAGCAGTGAAAGAAACATAGAAACATAGAAGATAGGAGCAGGAGTAGGCCATTCAGCCCTTCGAGCCTGCTCCGCCATTCAATGAGATCATGGCTGATCATCCAAATTCAGTACCCTGTCCCTGCCTTCTCCCCATATCCCTTGATCCCTTTAGCCTTAAGAAATATATCCAACTCTTTTTTGAATATATTTCATGAACTGGCCTCCACCGCCCTCTGTGGCAGAGAATTCCACAGGTTCACCACTCTCTGGGTGAAGAAATTCCTCCTAATTTCAGTCCTAAATGGCTTACCCCTTATCCTTAGACTATGACCCCTGGTTCTGGACTCCACGGCCATCATAAACATCCTTCCTGCATCTAGCCTGTCCAGGCCTGACAGAATTTTATAGGTTTCAATGAGATCCCCTCTCAATCTTCTAAACTCCAGTGAGTATAAGCCCAATCGACACAATCTCTCCTCATACGTCATTCCTGCCATCCCAGGTATCAGCCTGGTGAATCTTCGCTGCACTCCTTCCATGGCAAGAACGTCCTTCCTCAGGTAAGGCGACCAAAACTGCACACAATACTCAAGGTGTGGTCTCACCAAGGCCCTGTACAACTGTAGCAAGACATCCTTGTTCCTGTACTCGAACCCTCTTGCTACGAAGGCCAACATACCATTTGCCTTCTTAACCGCCTGCTGCACCTGCATGCTTACCTTCAGCGACTGGTGCACAAGAACACCCAGGTCTCTTTGCACTTCCCCTTCTCCCAATCTATTGCCATTCAAATAATAATCTGCCTTCCTGTTTTTGCCACCAAAGTGGATAACCTCACATTTATCCACATTATAGTGCATTTGCCATGTTTCTGCCCAATCACCCAATCTGTCCAAATCGTACTGGAGTTTCACGACAACCTCCTCACAACTTACCCTCCCACCCAGCTTTGTGTCGTCTGCAAATTTGGAGATATTACATCCAATTCCCTCGTCCAGATCATTAATATATATTGTGAACAGCTGGGGTCCTAGGATCGATCCTTGCGGTACCCCACTAGTCACTGCCTGCCATTCGGAAAACGACCCGTTTATTCCAACTCTTTGCTTTCTGTCTGCCAACCAGTTCTCTATCCAAGTCAATACCTTGCCCCCAATCCCATGTGCCTTAACTTTGCATGCTAATCTCTTATGTGGGACCTTATCAAAAGCCTTCTGAAAGTCCAAATACACCACATCCACTGATTCTCCCTTATCTGTTTTACCAGTTACATCCTCAAAAAATTCCAGTAGATTAGTCAAGCATGATTTACCTTTCGTAAATCCATGTTGACTTTGTCCGATCCTGTCACTGCTTACCAAGTGCTCTGCTATTACATCTTTTATAATAGATTCTAGCATTTTCCCCACTACCGATGTCAGGCTTACTGGTCTATAATTCCCCGCTTTTTCTCTGCCACCTTTTTTGAATAGTGGGGTAACATTAGCTACCCTCCAATCCATGGGTACTGTTCCAGAGTCTATCGAGTTCTGGAAGATGACCAGCAATTCATCTACTATTTCTAGGGCCACTTCCTTAAGTACCCTAGGATGTAAATTATCAGGCCCTGGGGATTTATCGGCCTTCAATCCCATCAATTTCCCTAACACCATTTCCCTACAAATACTGATTTCATTCAGTTCCCCCCTCTCATTAGACACTATGTTCCCCTTCATCTCTGGGAGGTTATTTGTGTCCTTCTTTGTGAAGACAGAACCAAAGTCTGTATTTAATTGGTCTTCCATTTCTTTGTTCCCCATTATACATTCCCCTGATTCTGACTGCAAGGGACCTACGCTTGACTTCACCAATCATTTTCTCTTCACCTATCTATAGAAGTTTTTACCGTCAGTTTTTATGTTCCCTGCAAGCTTACTCTCATATTCTATTTTCCCCCTCTTAATTAATCCCTTTGTCCTCCTTTGCTGAATCCTAAACTGCTCCCAATCCTCAGGTTTACTGCTTTTTCTGGCCAATTTATATGTCCTCTCCTTGGATCTTATGCTATCCCTAATTTCCCTTGTTAGCCACGGTTGAGTCACCTTTTTTGTTTTATTTTTATGCCAAAATGCAAGTTGGAGATAGATGAGTCAAGGGTAGGCTTTTTAAGAAGGGGAGTGATATAATTAAACATGGGGCCAAAAGGGAAGCTGGGTTTACAGATGCAGGATTGGAAGGGGGTCAAGGGAGTGATGGTGGGAGTTATTGATGAAATTATTATGAGGAGGGCCAGAAAGATGAGAAGATGGTGGGAAAAGGAAGGAATGTGGTAGTTATTTACTGAATTCGAAGAGGGTTATGAAGTATGGGGTCAGGAGGAAGATAGGTTGGTGGAGACAATGCTGGCTATGGGCTGCCATTTTGGAAACCAAGAAGTCCATGAATAAAACCATTGGCTGCAGAAAGTATTAATTGGCAACTAAATAAAAGATAGTTAAAAATATTCATGTAGCATGCAGCATGATTCATGTCATATATACTTAAATCATATGCACTATGATTTTTTTTATACTTGTGTACATATTGGTCTGTTAGTGCTTAATGACCACATCATTCAATGAGCGCCATCCCTGGAGGTCAAAATAGCGTCATGGGATCTTTTACGTCCACCTTAGAAAGCAGACAGGGTCTCGGTTTAATGTCCCATCCAACAGACAGCACCTCCGACAATGCTACACTCCCTCGGGACTGCATAGGAGTTTCAGGCTAGATTTTTGTGCTCAAGTCTCTGGAGTGGGACTTGAACCCACCACCTTATTTCTGTTTCTTGAGGAAAGGAAGATTCTCTCACAGACCAGGGATCCTGCCTTTATATAATTTAACCAAATGCCACCTTGCTGTCCATTTATTGTTAAGGTTGTGGCAAAGAAATGTAAGCAAAGGCACGATGGAACTATCACTGGTTTCAGCCATCTTTCCTCTAATGGGAGTATGTTGCAAATGATGATGAGATGTATTCCTGTGTTTGGACCAGGAAAATGCAAAACAAGGAAGGTTCAGTTATGTACATTGGAATATTAATAAAGAAAGAACTTACATTTTACATAGCACCATATCACATCCTTAGAACATCTTACAAATTACTTTTGTCAGATGTAGTGCAGTTACTGTTATCTTTGCAAACATTTTATGCACAGCAAGGTTCCACAAACAATAAATGAAATGAATGACCAGTTAATCTGTTTTTGGTTGTTGTGGTATGTGTTAAGGGAGGAACATTGGCCAGGATATCAGGAAACCCTCAGCTCTTCGATAAATCGTGCCACGGGACCTTTCACGACCAATAAGATCTCAGTTTAATGTCTCACTCAAAAAGCAATGTATCTGACAGCGCAACACACTCTCAGTACTGCTCCAAAGTGTCAGCCTGGATTACATGCTCAGATTGTGGCCTGGCTCTTGAACCCACAACCTCTGACCCAGAGAAGATGGTGCTACCAATTGAACCAGGATAACATTTACCCTGGATTTTCAGTAGATTACCATAACATCGGAACAGGAGTAGGCTCGTCAGCCCCTCAAATCTGTTCTGCCATTCAATTAGATCATGACTGATCAGCATCTTAACCCGACTTGGTTCTGTAACATTTGCATATTGAATTATCATTGGCTCGCAGGCATCTGTAAGGAATACCTATTATATTCACATGTGATCACATGCTGAGTTGTCATTGGCTTGCAGGGATCTGTAAGGACTACTATTGTTTTGAAGACCCAGGCTAGGGGTCCTAATGCCAGGCTTCCCCCACTGATGCTGCTATAAGATCACAGACCTAATGCTTAATAAAAGAGTTAAACTGTAATACTCCATTGTCCTGCAATTTATTATTTTTGTACAAAGTGTGCAAAACAAGACAGGTTCCATATCCCTTAATACCTTTACCTAACAAAAACCTATCTATCTCAGTTTTGAAATTTGTGATTCACCTAACCTCAACAGCGTTTTGGAGAGGAGAGTTGCAGATTTTTTTACTTTTCTCTCTGTTTTTTTCCTGTTGGGAGTGAATAGAAATATTCAGACTTAAATCACATGCTGAATCATTTTTGTTTGAGGAATATTACAGATTTCAAAACTTTTACAAAGGAACTTGCAAAGTCAGTCAGCGTAATAACCCACTATAGGTCATTGATGCAGCTGCAATATGACCTTAATTTATGACACTTCTTCAACTACCCTCCTTACAAGGTTGCATGAACTCAAAAGAGTTTTTAACTAAGAGTGAGAGGAGGCAATAGAAAAAGACTCAAGACTATTTGGTGACTTGTGTAATGAACCAAATTGCAGTTCAAAAATCCCCAAAGTTTCCAACTGTTAATAAATAACCATTAACTAATCAGCTTTGCAAAATGGATTAGTAGCTAATTCGATTTTAAAGCACCTGACTAAATGCTGAGCATTAGATGTTGGGGAAAAATTTCATAAACCATTTTGCTCTGGGCTAGAAATTCATGGCCTTAGCACCACTCTGTAGTGCCATTAAATGGTGCTAAAATGCTGGCCGCCACTCTTTCGCCAGCTGGTGGTGGGTCCCGCTGCAACTGCCGTTTTGGTCTCTACCTTTGCGCTGCCGATAACTGGCAGCGCCGTCCCAAACAAAATGGCAGCATTGTTACATCAATCGGCGTGCAACGCTGACTTACCATTGCAAACACAAACGCGACCCTAGCGCTGGTCCTAAGCACGCTGACAGTGGCGATGTCAGCACCTCGTAAAGGGACACACACATCTTTCAGGTAAGTTTGTATTTAAGCTTTTGGACTGGGTCTTTTTGGTTTTATTGAAGTAGTGACTTGCTGCAATGGATGCTAAAAGATTTTTTAAGTGTGCATGGAGTGCAAGGCCTCAGATGGTAAATGACGGCCTCTGAGAAAACAGAAAATGCTGCAAATACTCAACAGGTCAGGCAACATCCGTGGAGAGAGAAACAGAGTTCACGTCTCAGGTCAAGATGCTGCCTGACCTGCTGAGTATTTCCAGCATTTTATGCTGACATTTCACATTTACAGCAACCGCTCACAGAGGGAAAAGGAAGACACAGAAGAGGAGGAAGCCAAAGCGGAGGAAGCAGAAGAGGAGGAAGCAGACGGAAGGATGCATTCCAGACAGCCCCTTTGTGGCCGGGATATCCCGGATGGAATCATCTGCCTGCAGTCCCAGTGACCACAACACTAATTCCCCTTTCAACATTAGTCCCACACCTTACCTCCTCTCTGTTACTGAACATCACAATGTCCTCTTGGCCACGATGCTGAAATAAAAGCCATCAAAAAGCAAACTTTCCAATCCAACTATATACGTCTCTCCATCCAATGTGCTATCAAGAAATCAACTCATCACCCATATGCATTCACTTAGTGACTGTCTTGTGTGTGCCTTTGCCTATCCTAGTGACGTCATACAGCGCTACCCCAGTGGCTGCAGCATGGCTGGTGGAAGGCTGCTGAATTTCATGTGGGGGACACTGCCAATGGCCTTGCTGGTTGACCTTGAGGAGCTGGTGGCTGGGAGAGTCAAATCAATTGTTCTTCTTCACTCTCCTCTCCCTCTTGTTGACCCACTGGATGGGCAGGCTGTATTTACTTGAATTCAGAAGAATGAGAGGAGATCCCATTGAAGCAGACAAAATTATTACATAGGATGGATGCTGGGAGAATGTTTCCCTTGGCTGGGGAGTCTAGAACCAGGGGCCACAGCCTCAAGATAAAGGGTAGGCCATTCAGGACTGAGATGAGAAGAAATTTCTTCACACAGAGGGTGGTGAATCTTTGCTGTAAATGTGAAAATCTTTGGAATTCTCTACCCCAAAAGGCTGTGAAGGCTCAGTCACTGGGTATATGCAAAACAGAAGTCGATAGATTTCTGACTAGTAAGGTCATCAAGGGATATGGTGATAGGGCCAGTGAATGGAGTTGAGGCAGAAGATCAGCCATGATCTCATTGAATGACGGAGCAGGCTCGAAGGGCCAAATGGCCTACTCCTGCTCCTATTTCTTATGTTCTTATTTCTTGGGTGTGTGAAATGAGGAAGGCACAAGGGTGGAGTTGTGGTTACAGGTTGGCGGGAAAGCATGCGGTGCATGCCAGAAGGAGGATAACGTATGATACCAGCATCTTGTATCCTTTCAGCCTCACCACTGGCCAAGGCCTCAGCCATGCCCCTGCCAAGAATGGCCTGCACCATCTCCTCCAAGGGGGTGAGGTGAGGCTAGGAAAGGGAGATGTGCCTCATGATTGGTGCAGATTGTTGGTAGGTGAGTGATTGGGGGTCATGCATTGAGCAGTGTGTGAGGCTAATGATGCAGTTGGTAGGAGATGGCTTTTGAAGATGCATTCACTGACCTTGACCAGTGATCTGAGGTCATGAAGCTTCTTTGGGCACTGGAGCCAGGTGGTGGGGGCAACACTGCTGACTGCTTCAGTGATCTGGTCCCACATCGTTCTTTCTGGAGGGCCTCCTTGCCCCTGTGGGTAGAGGACCTCTCTTGCAGTGTTGACCCCCTGCACAAAGCTGGAGTGCTGCGTGCGAGACCCTTGGTGCTCCTTCCCTGACTTGCTGAGCCATTTGTGATAGTGCTGAAGAAGTTTTCCCATTTTTTGAGGTTAGGAACGGAATTCAGCTTTAAGAGCTGAATATTCACATTTGGGACTTCTTTTTAATGTTATTTTCTTTGTAAGGCAGCAAGGGCTGAAAACTGCACTGTTTCACTTCATTTTAATTTGTATTACTTCAGAGTGCATGACCCCTTTAATTCACAGGCCTTTTCATTGCCCACAATTCCTTGCGAGCTCCACAGCCTCACTTCCAGGGGCTGTGCGAAGCTCGAACGCCGCACCTGGACAGGAACTTCACCTTGGAGGTCTCCACTAAGGAGGGCGTTGCATGGAAGGTTAGCGCTGAGCCAATAATCTCCAGCCCACCACCCACCCCAGACGAATTTTGCCCCGTTAGCATTGCAGCCATTTTCAGCGGCTGTTAACTCCACTGGCAACTTTACTGGCTAACATGAATTTCTCCCCCCATAGTTTTTACTTCTGGTTATCCAGCTTCCCTCAAGAAATCTAAGGAATTGGGTGTAGTCTGTGATAGAGCAAATTGTACATGATTTACGGGAAGAACTGGCATGGTGTGCTAGATTGATGACCTTCTACTATTGCGTGCTCTCTTGTAAAATCCAACCTATAAGTTGCACCTTCAGACAGGTACATACATCCTGCAAACCTAGGGATAGAACTCATTTACTGTTGCAAAGAATCCTTCACTGCTCAATTAAAGGCTAAACTTCTGACCTGGTTTTACTATAACTTATTCACAATCCACTGTATGGTGTGCCTCCCCACCAAAGTCATAATCCTGATATAGAACCGTAGGGAAGGGACAAGCCAATCATCTTTTTAATAAGGAAACCTAGGCAAAAGGCCAAGATACATACTGGAGGACATCACAGATTTGAAAGGAATAGGAGAGAAGATGAGATAAATCAAGAAGTAATGGTTAAGTAGTTGCAAGCTTGGGTTTTCAAAGCCTGGAGTTTGTAGGAGAACTTAAAGGCTGAGGGAAGTTCCACATTTCTGTGGTTCTAGGAAAGACTGACTTAGGACGGGAGTTGGTTAGGACGCTGAGAGAAGGAAGAACATACGCTGACGTTCTCCGTAACCGGCTTCCCCTTAATTGGCCTGCTGGGCAGGCTTAACAAGGTCAATCAAGGGAAAATAGCGTGGGTTGGCCAGAAGTTGATGGAGGTGGAACTGAAACCTGATAAATGGGAGTCCCGCCTCCAAAAGCTCCCCATTGGCAAAATCCAGCAGAAAGGTTTGGAGGAACAATAGCAGTAATGTTAGTGAAATAGAGAGTAATGAGAAAGTAAGCAACTGGGAAAGAAAGAGGTAGAAAGCTGGAGATGAGGAAAGGATCACTCAACAGGCAACAAGCTCTTTATTTGACCTTGTATAGGAGTGAGTGAGGTGTTAAAAGAACTTTTCCCAGGAGGGTAACAAATACAGAGCCAGCAACAGTGCATTCCGCTATGTAAAGATAAATTGTGCAAAGCACTCAATTGCACAAGACTAAAGTCCTTAATTTTCCATTAGCTCTTATGTAAATGTAGCTCACTTATTTGAGTATTTTACAAGCAGAAAACTGCTTATTTATGCAAAATATTGAGATTCATTCCCATTGCCTTGTTTGCACATTTCATCACTGTGAAGTCTCCCGATCCAACCAACCCTGTGTCGCTTTAACAAGGAGCTAATTTCCCAAACTGTGTATTGGACATTTTAATTGAAACAGAAAACTAACTCTCACTATGTTTGTGTCTCTGCAGATAAGGAGCTTCAGGTTCTCTTGGTCAACACCAACCCTTATTTACTCAGCAATAGGAAGGGATGGGAGTGACAGTCATTCAGATTTTCTCCCAGTTTCTGACCTTCGTGGGACTAGTCCTTGCCTCTGTTTCCATGACGTCTCATGAGTGGAGGGTCTCAAGCACATCTACCACACTAATTACTGCCAGCTGGACCTATGAGGGGCTCTGGAAGATCTGCACTGCCAATGCTATGGGGGTAGCACAGTGCATTAACTATCAGTCTATGCTTTCCTTACACTGTAAGTGGGCGCTCTTCCTGAATTTCTGGTCATCGGTAATTTAAAATAAGTTCAAGGGGAATTGATATCCATTTCCTAACCGAACCTTTGCTGAATCCTAGCAGGCCTCCGATGGCATTGCTCTTGGTGAGGACACACTGGCCGGAAATTTCCTCGGAGCTGCTGCCGCTCCACCGTCGTAACATCACTGGAAGTGTGGTCAGAAACCTCACTTACGGACGTAAACGGGGTTTCCGCTGCAGTTACGGCGAAGTTACAGCAGCGGAGCGGGAGCGTCTCCGAGGAAATTCCACGGCCGTTGTTGTACTATAATCCGTATGACATCAGGACCACTGATTTACAGCGACTAAATAAGTCAAACTCTTACATTATTAAATGGCAGTTTGGGGGTTTTCACCAGCGCTTACAGGATTGAATTCTACAGCTTTGTCCAATATTCTGTGAAAACCATAACTGAGCCTAGAACTTTCGCTTCTTCTTGGGCTGTGGAAGGACTGCGGCTTAAGCTGAAGCCGTCAGAGCAACCATGGCAAATTCCAACTAAGTTGGGGGGGGGGTGGGGGATGGGGGGGGGGGAGGTACTTTTATCATTTTGCAATTCAGTGCCTTGTGGATGTCTCTATTATACTACAACTGGTGTGGGCACTCACCTCAATCATGGTAGTGACCTCCATCCCCGGAGTCATTTTGGGGCAAAAGAGTGGGCGGAGATTCTGCCCCCACCGCACTTCTGGGAGCAAACGGCAAGAACCTCGAGCCTCTGGTATGCAGTAGTCCTGGGTGGGGTTTATTAACATTAGAAACGGTTCCTCACTTTGGTAGCATCAGGAGATGGTCCTGTGTTTTATGCAGAACTGGAGACTGGATCCTGGAGGTTGGAAGCACTGCAGCGGTGCTACTGTGGCCTGGCAGCACTGGGAGACGATTCTTTGGTCTCCAATCACTGCGGAAGGGAGAACCTGAAGTTCAACAAAGCTAGGGTGGAATGTGAGGCTTGACCCACTGGTGGGTCCCTGGCACTTGTTAGTAGTGAGGGAAGGGAGAAGACATGGTCTTGACAGCACGGGGAATGCCACTGTGTTAGGATTTCTATGGATTAGATCTCAAAGAAATGGAACACAAAATACTCTGTTAGCCTCGGAGGGCAATCTTTTTTGGGGAAGAATGAGGATACTCCTTCTAAAGGTCATTAATCCAGCTGTCATTGAACCCAGTGCCACATGGGTTAGGAGACAACTTGACCTAGTTCTGCTTAATACCTGGATGGTTTAATCCGCATCTTTTCACCAAAAAAAACGATTAATTAATTCTTACTGAATTAATTTTCAGAGAAATGGTCTATCAAAGATCGTAGAGTGACAAACTAGACAAAATAGTTAAGGAGAGTCTAACAAAAGATCAATGGAAAGGTTGAGAACTGCTAGCAGCTGGATAGGGGAGCAGTAGGGGGTAATTGAATGTGGCACCATGACATGGTTGCAGGTTGCTGTGGGTTACCAAAAGTGACGATGCTTATCCAAGGAGAGGAATTTGTCACCAAGAGAATTCAGAAGGAGTGGTTTGGATGGGAGACCAAGTCTTGTCATTATTCATTGTTAGTCCTCAATTATAAACAAAAAGCTAATTCTCCTTTAATTGTTATTCCCCATTCACATTAAAGCACTGACATCAAGGGTAGCCCTTATCTCAATTCCAGCATTGTAATGCAAATGTTCACCATCAAATGACTACAGTCAATCATTGACCCTGCCCACTCTTACAGGCCCAATGCCTGTTAGTTTAAATCACTACCCATCTTTGTGACCCGAAACGTTGACTCTTATTTTCTCTCCACGGATGTTGCCTGGCCTGCTGACTTTTTCCAGCATTTTCTGTTGTTATTTTGGATTTCCAGCATCTGCAGTATTTTGCTATTGTACCTATCTTTGCCCTTCTGGCTGGCTTGGATCTTTATACTATGCCAGATTACTTGAAATACCCTGTTTCGCGATCTGAGCCAAGTATGTTGAACAACTGCAATAACAAGCAATTAACATGTTGTCTAGCCAGGTAGGCTAGAGTCCATTATAAAAGATGTAATAGCAGAGCACTTGGAAAACAATGACAGGATTGGACAAAGTCAACATGGATTTACAAAGGGTAAATCGTGCTTGACTAATCTACTGGAATTTTTTGAGGATGTAACTGGTAAAATAGATAAGGGAGAACCAGTGGATGTGGTGTATTTGGACTTTCAGAAGGCTTTTGATAAGGTCCCGCATAAGAGATTAGTGTGTAAAGTTAAGGCCCATGGGATTGGGGGCAAGGTACTGACTTGGATAGAGAACTGGTTGGCAGACAGAAAGCAAAGAGTTGGAATAAACTAGTCTTTTTCCGAGTGGCAGGCAGTGACTAGTGGGGTACTGCAGGGATCGGTCCTTGGACCCCAGCTATTCACAATATATATTAATGATCTAGACAAGGGAACTAGATGTAATATCTCCAAATTTGCAGATGACACAAAGCTGGGTGGGCGTGTGTGCTGTGAGGAGGATGCTGAGAAACTCCAGGATGATTTGGACAGGTTGGGTGATTGGGCAGAAGCATGGCAGATGCAATATAACGTGGATAAATGTGAGGTTATCCACTTTGGTAGCAAAAACAGGAAGGCAGATTATTATCTGAATGGCAATAGATTGGGAGAAGGGGAAGTGCAACGAGACCTGGGTGTCCTTGTGCACCAGTCGCTGAAGGTAAGGCGGTTAAGAAGGCAAATGGTATGTTGGCCTTCATAGCGAGAGGGTTTGAGTACAGGAACAAGGATGTCTTGCTGCAGTTGTACAGGGCCTTGGTGAGACCACATCTTGAGTATTGTGTGCAGTTTTGGTCGCCTTATCTGAGGAAGGATGTTCTTGCCATGGAAGGAGTTCAGCGAAGATTCACCAGGCTGATACCTGGGATGGCAGGAATGACGTATGAGGAGCGATTGGATCGATTGGGCTTGTACTCGCTGGAGTTTAGAAGAATGAGAGGGGATCTCATCGAAACTTATAAAATTCTAACAGGACTAGGCAGACTAGATGCTGGAAGGATGTTCCCGATGGTCGGGGAGTCCAGAACCAGGGGTCACAGTCTAAGAATAAGGGGTAGGCCATTTAGGACAGAAATGAGGAGGAATTTCTTCACCCAGAGAGTGTTGAACCTGTGGAATTCTCTACCACAGAAGGCAGTAGAGGTCAATTCATTAAATATATTCAAGAAGGAGTTGGATATATTTCTCAAGGCTAAAGGGATCAAGGGGTATGGGGAGAAAGCAGGGACCGGGTACTGAATTTGGATGATCAGCCATGATCGCATTGAATGGCGGAGCAGGCTCGTGGGGCCGAATGGCCTACTCCTGCTCCTATCTTTCTATGTATCAAAGACACTACTTGGCAGAATAAGGCCATTGATTCTGCATTTAATCACATTAGCAGATTAAACTCGTTCTTGTTTGACAGAAACTGAAGCCTCGATTTTAATTTCTGGTGGAAATAATGTGTGCAGGTTGAAAGGCGGATGGGAAACTGTCTGGCCCTCCACAATATGAGGCCCTGGAGAATTTAACTCCTGGGATTCAACTGCACAGACCCTGTCAGTCTCCCACCCAAACCCAGCAGGAAGGTCTACCTGGGTGGAGGGCGGGAGATGGATTTTGGGTGGCAGGAGCCTGTTGGTGAGGACCCGAAGGAACAACAACAACAACTTGTATTTATATAGCGCCTTTAACGTAGTAAAACATCCCAAGGCGCTGCATAGGAGTATTTTAAGACAAAACATTTGACACCGATCCACATAAGGATAAATTAGGACAGATGACCGAAAGTTTTGTCAAAGAAGTAGGTTTTAAGGAGCGGCTTAAAGGAGGAAAGAGAGGTAGTGAGGCAGACAGGTTTAGGCAGGGAATTCCAGAGCTTAGGGCCTAGGCAACAGAAGGCACAACCACCAAACGTTGAGCGATTATAATCAGGGATGCTCAAGAGGGCAGAATTAGAGGAGCGCAGATATCTCGGTGAGTTGTAGGGCTGAAGAAGATTACAGAGATAGGAAGGAGACGAGACCATGGAGAAATTTGAAAACAAGGATGAGAATTTTGAAATCGAGGTGCTGCTTAACCGGGAGCCAATGTAGGTCAGCGAGCGCGGGAGTGATGGGCGAACGGGACTTGGTGCGAGTTAGGACACGGGCAGCGGAGTTTTGGATGATCTCACGTTTACGTAGGGTGGAATGTGGGAGGCCAGCCAGGAGTGCGTTGGAATAGCCAACGATGTCCAACAGTCAGGTAAGTGGTCAGGAGAGTCGGGAGGGCCTCATAGTCGGGGTTGGGGGAGGAAAGCCCAGGGCAGAGGATGCTCATGGTTTCCCTGTGGGCCCAAGAGGAGTGTTCCTGCTCCTCCTGGCGACAAGGAAACAAAACATTTAAGAAATAACTTTCTGAGCCTTTTGCTGACGGGTTGGCCTTCCCTTTAATCAGTTTCTTTTCCATTCTCAGGATTTACCCTGAATACCAACAGCTTTATAGAATAGTACAGTACTGTTCAGAAAGAGGCCCTTCAGCCCATCAAGTCTGCGTGGATCTTTCGAAGAGCAACCCAGTTAGTCTCACTCCCCTGCTCTTTCCCCATATCCCTGCAATTTTTCACTCCAAGTATTTATCCAATTCCCGTTTGAAAGTTACTATTGAATCTGTATCTACCACCCTATCAGGCAGTGCATTCCAAATCCTAACCATTGGTTGCATATAAAAAGTTTTCCTCATGTCGCCTCTGGTTCTTTTGCCAGTCACCTTAAACTTGTGCCCTCTCGTTATTGACCCTTCAGCCATTGGAAACAATTTCTCTTTATTTACTCTATTTATATCCTTCATGATTTTAAACACCTCTATCACAGGTAATAAAAACAGAAAATCCTGGAAATACTCGGCAGGTCAGGCAGCATCTGTGGAGAGAGAAATAGAGTTAACGTTTCAGGTCGATGACCCTTCATCAGTTCTGGCATTCTTCCCTTCCTGAATCCACCTTGGCTGCTGTTTACTAGATTGTACAGATGCTCATGCAGTTTCTCCTGTTATATGTTACATGGAATGGAAGTAAGTCTATAGTTGCCTGTGTCTGTTTGGTCAGCTTTTTTCAGTATAGATGCCAATGGCCTGTTTCCAATTTTTTGGTACCTCCCCACTGTCCAACGAGTCCTTCATAATGATTAGCAATGCCTCACAAATCCCCTCTCTAGCCTCTCTCAGCACTCGGGGACAAATGCTATTTATGCTTGGGGATTTATTTGTACTGAGCCAATTTTGCCTGTCTAGAATGTCCATCACATTTATAATGAACTAGCTGGGGGGAGCCCGGCGTTGCCAGGGCTGTTTTGGGCTGGGCGGTTTAAATGGAGTCCCAGGCTTTGGGGCCTCTCTGTGTCCCTCTGTGAATCTGCTGCCGGGGAACATTTTAAATCGAGTCCCAGGCTTTTGGGCCCTGTCTGTGTCCCTCTCTCAATCTGCTGCCGGGCAACATTTCTACCTTTTAATACCTTGAAAGATGAAAGTGAAAGTACTTATAAAACGTTTTTGGTAAATCTTATGTTATTTTTAAAAGAGATACTAACTTTTTCAAAGCTGGATGATCAAAGTAGTTTGAGCTGGAAGCAGTGAAACAATGGCTGCCACATCCCTGAGATGAAAATGATTAGTCCCGCCCACACACACACACCGATTGGCCAACCATCAGGGGACTGTACTGTAGGATTGGTCAATTGTGACAGCACAGGATTGGTCGAACCTTGACGTCAGTCAATCAATGCTAAGTAGCAGATAATGAGTTTAATTTTGAAGGTTTTTTGCATAAGGCGCGAACAATTTTCGTCCGACCGAAAAGTAAATATGCTTACGACCGTTTTGGAACGGTAAGCTTTCTTTCGACGTAATGCACGCGTAGGTATGCCCTATAACTTTCGAGCGCATAGCCGGACAGACGCACACCCGAGGACAGACAGACAGATAGACAGACATATCGACTCGTTTATTTATATATATAGATAGACTAGCTGGGGGGAGCCCGGCTTTGCCAGGGCTGTTTTGGGCCGGGCGGTTTAAATCGAGTGCCAGGCTTTGGGGTCTCTCTGTGTCCCTCTGTGAATCTGCTGCCGGGCAACATTTTAAATCGAGTACCAGGCTTTCAGGCCCTGTCTGTCTGTCCCTCTGTGAATCTGCTGCCGGGCAACATTTCTACCTTTTAATACCTTGAAAGATGAAAGTGAAAGTACTTATAAAACGTTTTTGGTAAATCTTATGTTATTTTTAAAAGAGATACTAACTTTTTCAAAGCTGGATAGAGTAGTTTGAGCTGGAAGCTGAAGTAATGGCAGTGAAACAATGGCTGCCAGATCCCTGAGATGAAAACGATTAGTCCCGCCCACACACACACACACCGATTGGCCAACCATCAGGGGACCGTACTGTAGGATTGGTCAATCATGATGGCACAGGATTGGTCGAACCTTGACGTCAGTCAATCAATGCTAGCAGATAATTAGTTTAATTTTGAAGGTTTTTTGCATAAGGCGCGAACAATTTTCGTCCGACCGAAAAGTAAATATGCTTACGAGCGTCCCGGAAGCGTAAGCTTTCTTCGGAGGTAACGCGTGTGTAGGTGCGCTCTATAACTTTTGAGCGCATAGCCGGACAGACGCACACGTGAGGACAGACAGACAGAAGGACAGACAGAAGGACAGACAGATAGACAGACAGACAGATCGATTCCTTTATATATATAGATGTGAGAAGTAGCACAACACCAGGTTATTGTCCAACAGCTTTATTTGAAATCACAAGCTGTTGGACTATAACCTGGTGTTGTGCGACTTCTCACATTTGTCCACCCCAGTCCAACACCGGCATCTCCACATCATTTATAATGAAGTCATTGATTTTACTTGGGATATCTTTGTTTGGAGCGTGCATGTTGCTCATTGCTTCACTTGTAAATACTTGGAGGAAGTTGCCATTCAGAATATTTACTATTTTGTGCTCATCCTCAGTTTTAATCTCATTTGCACCTTTTATGATTTTCACCTCTTCTCTGACTACCCTCTTGCTGTTGTGGTACTGAAATAATTTTTACTGTTATATTTATCTTCAGATGTTATGTTTTCTTCCTAGATTTTTCTTTGCCTCAGTGAGTACCTTTTTAACATGTTTCTGCAATTTTTTTGTATTCAGCCCATTGAGTCCCTTCTCCTTTTTCCATGCAGAGTTTCTACATACTATTTCCCCTCTTTTTTCACTTTTAATTTGTTTGTTGATCCCTTTAGGGTCATGTTTGTTTGGTCTAAGTTTCTTGGCTTTGGGAATGTATTTATCTGACATGCTCAGCACTACACCTTTAAAGGTTTGCCATTTTGCTTCTGATGAAGTGTTGTTCAACAACCTCGCCCAATCTTTACCCAGCACTGATCTCAGTCCCAGCACTGCCGGTCAATGAGGGACCCTGATCTCAGTCCCAGCACAGTTTAGTAAATGAGGGACCCGATCTCAGTCCCAGCACAGTAATGTAAATGAGGGACTCGATCTCTATCCCAGCACAGTAATGTAAATGAGGGACCCAATCTCAATCCCAGTACAGTTTTGCAAATGGGGGCCCTGATCTCAATCCCAGCACAGTTTTGCGAATGAGGGACCCTGATCTCAGCCCCAACACAGTAATGTAAATGAGGGACCCTGATCTCAGTCCCAGCACAGTAATGTAAATGAGGTGCCCTTATCTCAGTCCCAGCACAGTAATGTAAATGAGGGACCCTGATCTCAGTTCCAGCACAAGTAATGTAAATGAGGGGCCCTGATCTCCGTCCCAACACAGTTTTGTAAAGGAGGGACCTTGACCTCAATCCCAGCACAGTTTTGCAAATGAGGGACCCTGATCTCAGTCCCAGCACAGTTTTGCAAATGAGTGGCCCAGGTCTCAATCCCAGCACAGTTTTGCAAATGAGTGACCCTGATCTCACACCCAGCACAGTTTTGCAAATGGGGGTCCTGATCTCAATCCCAGCACAATTTTGCAAATGAGGGGCCCTGATCTCAAGCCCAGCACAGTTTTGCAAATGAGTGACCCTGATCTCACACCCAGCACAGTTTTGTAAATGGGGGTCCTGATCTCAATCCCAGCACAGTTTTGCAAATGAGTGACCCTGATCTCAATCCCAGCACAGTTTTGTAAATGAGGGACCCTGATCTCAGTCCCAGCACAGTAATGTAAATGAGGGACCCTGATCTCAGTCCCAGCACAGTAATGTAAATGAGGGACCCTGATCTCAGTCCCAGCACAGTAATGTAAATGAGGGACCCTGATCTCAGTCCCAGCACAGTAATGTAAATGAGGGGCCCTGATCTCAGTCCCAGTGCACTCTTGTAAATGAGGGACCCTGATCTCAATCCCAGCACAGTTTTGTAAATGAGGGACCCTGATCTCAGTCCCAGCACAGTAATGTAAATGAGGGACCCTGATCTCAGTCCCAGTGCACTCTTGTAAATGAGGGACCCTGATCTCAGTCCCAGTGCACTCTTGTAAATGAGGGACCCTGATCTCAATCCCAGTGCACTCTTGTAAATGAGGGACCCTGATCTCAGTCCCAGTGCACTCTTGTAAATGAGGGACCCTGATCTCAATCCCAGCACAGTAATGTAAATGAGGGACCCTGATCTCAGTCCCAGCACAGTAATGTAAATGAGGGACCCTGATCTCAGTCCCAGCACAGTAATGTAAATGAGGGACCCTGATCTCAGTCCCAGCACAGTAATGTAAATGAGGGACCCTGATCTCAGTCCCAGCGCAGTTTTGTAAATGAGGGACCCTGATCTCAGTCCCAGTGCACTCTTGTAAATGAGGGACCCTGATCTCAATCCCAGCACAGTTTTGTAAATGAGGGACCCTGATCTCAATCCCAGCACAGTTTTGTAAATGAGGGATGATTTAGTGCCAAGGATTTAATGCTGCATTGTGGCGGAGCCACTAAAGGACTCAGATCATTTGTATATAATTCCCTTTAACAACATGTTAGCTACAGCCTGAGTCTGTATCTGTATTTATATTGTTTACTTGTACAGAGCGTGATTACTTTAACAGCGCGGGTAAACGCGATGACGTCACGCCATTCATCACGTGATCCCCCACTGGCGGGAAGAACGTGATGACATCATGACGTTAACCATGGGACCGCCCTAGCAGTCCTCGTGGAGCCTCCGAACTGAGCAGACCTACACTCGATGTTCTCCTGTAGTTACTTGTTTAAACCTGTTAGTTTCCATTAAACTTTGTTTTGTTTGAGCGCCTGAGTGGACCTCAGTCTTTGGATAGGAACTAGACATTCCTACATTGGTGACCCTGTAGGGGGGCATCCTTTACCTGGTTTATGGTAATTTACCTGGTCAGGCAGCCTTTTGCCACTGCACTGTGACCAATTCCAATCAGCGGTTTCGAATCGCTAAATCCTCCTTCCAGTTCTGACTGGAGGAACTTATAATTAATGATATATTAAAAACGGACAAATGGTCTGGATGCAAGAAAGTCAAATGTTATTAAAACTAAAGAAACTACACCACACGATCAAAGTAGTCACGGTAAAATTGCTTAACAGGGGAAGGCAGACGGCAAAAAAGAGGAATAAATGGCTACAATGTTAATCTTACAATCTTAGCAACATTTCCCTTAAATTACCACCCCTTTACTTCTCACTAGATTGTCTTGCTAGTGGGTCAGAAGCCTTGCTCACCTGCAGTCCAAAGAGTAAAGGAGAAGAGAGAGATGCTTCTGGGAAGCTATCTTTTATACCCCCTTTTTTGGGGCCTGCCCAGATCTGATGTTTCTGGGCTAAAACAAAAGAGACCCAAACTGTCCACTTGATATACAAACAAATGCTAATAGCATTCAATTGCTTTGTAAACAAAGCATTGTCCTGTGGTCATCTGGAACCGCAATTGATTGACAGTCTTGAGTGCTTAGCAAACAAAGTCCCTTTGTTCATGCTGGCAGTTTCAAGCACTTGATCTTAGAGTCAATTTCAGTGAATGGATATGTGTAAACAACCCAATGTGCTTGCTGTCCGATGATTGGCTGATTCAAACGGGCTACTCCCCAGTGTAAACAAACAGCTTGTAGGTTACCGGACCTGCCCAATACCACAGGGTGACTGACAGCTCGGGCTCCATTCAAACCCACTACAGGGCAGCGCTGAGCTTTTTCATATGCTAACAGCCTGTCTGTTTCATATGCTAACAGCCTGTCTGTTCTTTTAAATTCTGCTTCCATGAGGTCTGTTCAGCCATTTTTAACAGTCCAAAACTGAAGAGTACATCTTTTAATAAAATGTACAATCTTAAAGTGTGCGATTTTCACGAAGTTCTTTGATTCCAGTGTCCAAGTGCTGCCTAGCTTACAAGCTTTTTAACGCAGCCTTTTGCAGTTCTGGGTATGTTTTAAAACATTGTCCAACCCAGAGACAATTTAAATCACACAAGTCTTCGTCCACGATGTGGATTAATATTTCCCGATCTTCGGGGGCTGAAGGGATTTTGCGACCCCTACAACCCCGACTTTTGCGAACGGTTTTCGCAGAAGATACTCAACATGGAAACGAACGCCGCTACCTTGAAGCTACCGCAGTTCTGGGAGCAACAACCAGCCGCGTGGTTCATCCAGGCTGAAGCCCAGTTCGCCATCAGGGACATCGTTGTGGATCAGACCCGTTATTATTACGTGGTCTCCGCCCTCGACAGCGCCACAGCCTCGTGGATCGTCAGCCTACTTGGTAGTCCGCCTACTGATCGCAAGTATGACACGTTAAAGTCGCGGTTGCTGCAGGTCTTCGGGCTCACAAAGTCGGAACGCGCTCACCGGCTGCTTGCTATGCCCGGCCTCGGGGACTCCAAGCCATCCGAGCTCATGAGCCAAATGCTCATGCTCCTCGGTTCCGAACCGGAATGCTTCCTCTTCAGGGAGCTATTCCTCAGCCAACTACTGGAGCAAATTCAGGCTGCCCTAGCCAGGTCCGAAGTCACAGATTGCGCGGAGCTTGCTGCCAAAGCGGACAAGATTTTCGCGGTGACACAGCAGTGCTGCGCTGCCACGAGGTGCCCATCCCCCACAGACGCTGCTTCAGCTCCTCAATCAGCGGGGTTGTGCTTCTACCACGCCCGTTTTGGCGCGAAAGCAAGATGCTGCCACCCTCCCTGCAGCTTTTCGCTCAAAGAAAAACATCTACAGCAACCCTGGCGAAAAAGGACCGGGTCTAATGAACGCCCCGCAGCTGCGATGGCCATCGGAAATTCGGGAAAGCTTCTCTTCATCACCGACTCCCTATCTGGTCGACATTTCCTTTGCGACACCGGGGCGCAGTGTAGCATCCTACCTACATCAAATCTCAATCTACAGGCTGGGGGTCACGGCCCCTCCCTCGTGGCGGCTAATGGCGCGGACCTTCGGAAGGCGGCGGGTCCAGGTGTGTTTCGGCGGCCAGCGCTTCCACTGGGAATTCATCACGGCCAAAGTCTCGCAGGCCATCCTCGGGGCGGATTTTTTGTGCGCCAATGGCCTCCTGGTCGATATCAGGCACCGTCGGTTGATCAATGCGACCACGTTCCACTCCATCCCGTGCCACCGCGGTAAAGCCGTGCCGCACACTGTCTCCTGGGCGTTCCCACCTCCAGATGACTTCGCTCGCCTCCTCAGAGAGTTCCCAGATCTGACCAGGCCCAATTTCTCCTCATCGGCCATGAAACATGGTGCAGAACATCACATCACCACTACTGGCCCCCCGGTTTACACAAGGGCCCGACGACTCGAACCTGGCAAGCTCGCGACTGCGAAAGCGGAGTTCAACACGATGGAGCGGCTAGGGATTATTCGCCGGTCGAATAGTCCCTGGTCTTCGCCTCTCCACATTGTTCCGAAACCCGGCGGCAGATGGCGGCCATGCGGCGACTACCGACGCCTGAACAACGCCACTACTCCTGATCGGTACCCGATCCCGCATATTCAAGATTTCTTGGCCCATTTGGCGGGAAATACTTTATTTTCAAAAGTCGACCTCGTCCGTGGTTACCACCAGGTCCCCATGCACCCGCAAGACGTCCCAAAGACCGCAGTCATCACCCCATTCGGCCTGTTTGAATTTCTATGGATGCCGTTTGGCTTGAAGAACGCTGCACAGGCTTTCCAGCACTTGATGGACTCCGTGCTTCGGGACCTAAAATTCCTCTTTGTCTACCTCGACGACATCCTCATCGCCAGCCCTAGCAAAGAGGAGCACTTCTGCCATTTGCGCACCCTCTTTACACGCCTCAGTCAGCACGGTTTGATTATCAACCCGGCCAAGTGCCAGTTCGGCCTGCAGCGGATTGATTTCTTGGGCCACCGCATCACATCGGATGGCGCAATTCCCTTACAGACGAAGGTCGAGGCGGTTACATCTTTCCCGCACCTGCAGACCGTCAAGGCCCTACAAGAGTTCCTCGGGATGGTCAATTTTTATCACCGGTTCGTCCCTAAGGCGGCACTGCTTATGCAGCCCTTGTACGAGGCCCTCAAGGCCAAGTCCGGTAAGGATCCGATCAGCTGGATGGCCGAGATGGACCGGGCGTTCGTCGACACCAAAGGCACCTTGGCCAATGCAACCATGTTGGCGCACCCGCTTCCAGGTGCCACCATCGCCCTTACCACCGATGCATCGGACTATGCAATCGGCGCAGTGCAGGAACAGTGGGTGAATGGGACGTGGCAACTGCTGGCGTTTTGCAGCCGTCAACTACGGCGAAATGAAAGAAAGTACAGCACTTTCGACCGGGAGTTGCTGGCAGCCATCCGCCATTTCCGGCTCTTACTAGAGGGACATCCGTTCACGGCTTTTGTAGACCACAAGCCACTAATGTTTGCTATGGCCAAGACCGCCGAACCGTGGTCAGCTCGGCAACAACGTCACCTGACGTTCATTTCAGAATTCACCACGGACATTCAGCATTTGTCCGGTAAAGACAACCTGGTGGCAGATTGCCTCTCCTGCGCGACTGTTCATGCAGTCCAACTCGGAATTGACTATGCCCTAATGGCTGCGGATCAAGCCTCGGACCCAGAGGTCCATTCATACAGAACCAGCCCCTCTAGCTTCCAAGCGGCCGACGTCAAATTCCATGCCGCAGGCACCATGTTACTTTGCGACGTCTCCATGGGAGCTCCCCGCCCTATCGTACCAGTCGCCTGGCGCTGAAAAGTGTTCGACGCCATACGCGGGTTGTCACACCCTGGCATGAAGGCCTCGCAAAGGCTGATGTCGTCAAAATTCGTCTGGAGGGGTATGCACATGGATGTCCGTGACTGGGCCAACACCTGTGTGGTCTGCCAAAAGGCCAAGGTACAGCGTCATGTAAAAGCTCCATTGGCCACTTTCGCTGTTCCGGAGCGTCGGTTCGACCACGTGAATGTGGACCTCATGGGGCCGCTTCCACCTTCTCAAGGTTTTACACACACCCTCACAATGGTAGACCGCACCACTAGATGGCCAGAGGCAGTTCCTTTGGTTTCCACCACTTCGGCAGACATAGCCAGAGCTTTTATCTCCTCTTGGGTTGCTCGTTTCGGGGTACCGGAGGACATCTCTTCCGATCGTGGACCGCAGTTTTCCTCTGAGCTCTGGAACGCTGTAGCTCAGGGGCTCGGCTCCAAACTACATCGCATCACCGCCTATCATCCACAGGCGAACGGCCTGTGCGAGCGATTCCACAGGTCGCTCAAAGCCGCTCTGCGGGCCAGTCTTCAAGGCGCGGGATGGGTGGACAGACTTCCATGGGTCCTTTTAGGTCTTCGTACGGCGCCCAAAGAAGATTTGCAATCGTCCTCGGCGGAACTCATATATGGCCAGCCACTACGAGTACCAGGGGATTTCCTCCCGTGCCCAACAGAGCCATGGTCCGCATCCCAGCAACTCATCAGCCACCAGGAGGCAGCCAGATGTTTCGCGCCAGTGCCTACGTCACATCACGGCTTACAGAGCTCCCATGTCCCAGCTGAGCTGAAGAGCGCCGAGTACGTGTTTATCTGCCACGACACTCACCGGGATCCGCTCAAGCCCCTTTACACTGGTCCCTTCCGCGTCATAGAGCCGGGAGACAAAACCTTTTCGGTCGATATCGGAGGTAAACCGGACCACATTTCGGTTGACCGGTTGAAGCCGGCACACTTAGACCTGGACCGCCCAGTTGAGATCGCTCAACTGCCAAAACGTGGCCGACCGCCCACAGTCGCCGTGCCAGATCTACCACAACCGCCAGCCAGCTCGACCACCGTCCATCAGCTTCCACTTCAGGGTTACAGAAGTTGCTCGGACAGGCTTGTCAGGCCTCCTCGCCGTCTCACTTTTGCTATTAAAGACAACTCTGGGGGGGTGCATGTGACGGAGCCACTAAAGGACTCAAATTGTTTGTATATAATTCCCTTTAACAGCATGTTAGCTACAGCCTGAGTCTGCATCTGTATTTATACTGTTTACTTGTACAGAGCGTGATTAATTTAACAGCGCGGGTAAACGCAATGACGTCACGCCGTTCATCACGTGATCCCCCACTGGCGGGAAGAACGTGATGACGTCAACCACGGGACCTCCCTAGCAGTCCTCGTGGAGCCTCCGAACTGAGCAGACCTACACTCGATGTTCTCCTGTAGTTACTTGTTTAAACCTGTTAGTTTCCATTAAACTTCATTTTGTTTGAGCGCCTGAGTGGACCTCAGTCTTTGGATAGGAACTAGACATTCCTACAGCATAATCAAACAAACTGAAATAATGGGGAAGATGTTTCCATTTTAGCTCTCTTGGGGTAGAGCTGCACCGGATGGGAGCGTACATCAGAAATTATGGGGCCGAGGTCAGCGTATCTGATTCACGGTCTGCCCTATTTTTCCACTTTCAATTCACATTCTATTCTATTATTGGAGATTAAACTGCAATGATTTACTGAAAGGAGCATGTCATTGTAAGATTGTCATATCATCAACCACGCTTTTATTTATGTATATGTGTGTGTGTGTGTGTGTTTGTGCATGCATATACACAAGCCACACATTCAAAATAAATGGGTTAACACCATGTTTAAATATTGGAGGGAGGTATCTGTTACTAGTCTGTTAAGCATTTGTACAGTAGCACTGCTTATTGCAACTTCCAGACTAGGGCATATAAGTAATACAGGAGCCATCGTCACATTGCATGGTACTGCACAATGGAAGATTTGCTAAAATGGGAGAAAATACCATTCACTTGCACCATGTGGAGGAAACATGTTGGGGGTCAATGATATATGGCTAAAAAAACACCTAGGCACCCCCTGATGACCTACTTTGGAATACACCGCTTAATGTGGTCCTGAGCGAAACAGCGCAGGAAGATCCTACAAATGTGAGATTTGGGGGAGAATTTCCACGTGGATTCTCTCGATTTCTGCCTTAACTTCGATGGAAGATCAGCGGGAATCCCTGACTCAAGGTCCGTTCACACCATTTCTCCAGGTTTTCTGACAATCTTCCGTTGAAGCTACAGCAGGAGATTGGGAGAACCCTGGCAGAGATGCTACCCCTTGCAATGGGTCCTCTTACCAAACCTCCCTCTCGCTGACTGTGTCAGTTTGGCTCGGTTGGTAGCACTCTCAACCTGTGGCAATGGTGTCTTTGCCTTTGGCTGCCCATATCTGAGGTTAAACATAATGCAATTAACGCATTAGTATATTATTTTTAATGAATTCATCTAATCAAACATTAGCATTTGGGTAGCCAGGTTGGTTAAGAAGTGCTGTTGGCTGGAGAAACCGTCTGTGTAGAACCGGAGAAAAGCTTTACTTTTCAGAAAGCTGAAGCCTGATTTGAGAATCCTCAGCAATATCTTGGCCTAGAAATTCAGTATAGCCACTTTTGGGGCGGTAAAGTCGGGCGGGCGCTAAAGTTAGCGCCCGCCGGAAAGTGGAGGCCACTTCGCCGATATTCAGTAGCTTTGGCCAAGGAGTTTGGGCGAGCGCTGAAACTGGCGTTGCACCCCTATCTTTAGGCGCTAAGCCGGCGGTGCAGAGTGGTAACGCCGAGACCGGGCGCAGCGCAGGTGCGGTCATGTTTTGATTGACAGCAGACACCCTGACGCCGGCCAGCTCTTAAAGGGGGAAGGGTCGACTTGGTCTGCTGCCACGCCCTGGATACTGCAGCCCTCCAGCTAGGCCTGAACACTGCTGCTGGACCCAAATAGCGCCTGAAGCCATGCAGAAGGCCCGTGAACGAGCGCAGCGCTTCTCAGAGCATGCTTTGAGGGTGCTGCTTAGGGGTTTGGAGAAGAAAAGAGATATCTTGTGCCCGGACAGTGGCAAGAAGGCTCCCAAGAGGCTGTACAGGAGAGCCTGGAGGGAAATCGCCCAGAGGGTCACAGCCAACAGCGATGTCCCCAGGACTGGTGACCAATGCCGCAAGAAGTTCAACGACCTCACTCGGTTGGTCAGGGTGAGTACCCTTTCCAGTGTCCTCCTCATCCTTGCATGTGCACCTCACATTATGGGCAAAGGGACCTCAAAGGCCTAATGGCCAGCCCTCCTCCAGCAGCTATGGCACTGGCATGATCATCAGTAGCACTTTCTGCACTTGACACGCTGGCCAAGCTATTCGACCATGGGAGGCAGTGCACACAACAACAGGGCACCACACTGGCCAAGCTATTCGACCATGGGAGGCAGTGCACACAACAGCAGGGCACCACACTGTACTTAGAGGCCGTCCTTTCTCTTGCAGGCCAAGCTGGCGCAGAATCTGAAGAGCCGGACTGTCACCGGGGGAGGCCGTGTCCAGTTCCAGGAGCTCAGTGACCTGGAGGAGCGCATGGCTCGACTCATGCGTGCCCGGGTGATTGCCCCCTTGCTATTGGAGATGCCGACCCTGTGCTGGGCCCCAATGGTAAGGACATGACCGTTTGGACCTCTCTCGTTCCCCTTGCGCTTCAGATCTACGTCCTTTGCCACTGTCCCACCAATGCGCATAATGCCACCACTCATGCCTCCCTCGCTGACGCCCTGTCCTCACTCTAAAGCTACTCTCGCGTCTTCCTGCTTTCAGCTGGTGAGGAGGAGGTCCCTGAAGCCGCGAGTGTCAGTCCCTCGGAAGAGGAGGACGACGAGGACCAAGAGGAAGGCGGCACATCGGGGGAACCATCATCCGCGCCAGGGGATGGCAATGGAGGGGACACGTCTTGCCTGGAGGAGAGCCAGGGGGAAGTGTTGCAGGGGAGGGCAGTTGCTGGGCCCAGTGGCGTCCAGCCACGCGGGAAGGGTCGGCCAGCTCGGCGGCCTTCTCCCCAGAGGGAGAGTCCGGCCTCCAGTCCGGAGACGGTCCTCGCCCAGGAGGTGCGCCTCCTTGATCAAATGTCCGCGGATTCGGAGCGGCGCCACACCGAGTTCATGGGGGTTGTGGGACAGTTGCCTCAGGCCATTGAGTCCCTGGCTCATAGTGTGGCCGATTTCGGGGACTCACAGGCCAGGGGTGTCGAACAACTCACGGCAGCACAGGACGCGAGTCGAGAGTTCATGAGTGATGCCGTGCAGACACTGGCTGGTCTGATGCGGGCACAGACCAGGGCAGTATGGGCACTCACTTCTGCCACACTCGCTGTGTCACGGACGCATCGCCAGGGCACCCGCCGCGCTGCTGCAGCACAGCGGTCTGGCCTTCACCAGATTGCTGCGCTTGCTGCAGTGCCAGCCCGGCCGAGTGCCAGTGTCTCTGGCGACCAGCGAGCGCCTGGCATCAGCCAGCTTGCCCCACTGCTGCAGCCGCCACTGCCACTCCCCCAGCAAAGCTGCGACGAGCTGCTGGAGAGACTGATGCTGCCCAGCCACAGCTGCAGCAGTCAGCAGCCGGCCCCTCCAGGGCCGGACCTCATCTAGGCCGACCCCCAAGGGCATCTGCCGTCACGCTTTGTGCCCCTCAGGAGCCTTCCCCCAGCCTTGCAACACCCACAGGGCCCAGGTTGAGGTGGAGCAGCAGGTCGGGCAGGGGCCGGAGAAGCCTGCACCAGGACTCGCCCTCTCGGCACACCAAGTAGAGTGTGTTGCCAAATGTTTTTTTAGATGGGGGTGTTTGTGTTCTGTATGGGGGGGGTTTATTTTGGTAATGCCGAAGATGAAGGCAAATGTTTTTTTAGATGGGGGTGTTTGTGTTCTGTATGGGGGGGTTTGTCTTGGTAAGGCCGAGGATGAAGGCCAATTGGATGGACAAGTTTTGTTATTCCTCCGCAGGTTGTGGGAGTGAGATATGTTTTTGACTGTTTTTTGGGGGTGTTGTCTGTTTTTGTGTTTCATGTGGGAAGGGCCCTGAGTTTGTTAAATAAAGCTTTTTATTTATTCAGCTTGTCCATGTGTCATGTTTCAAGTGGTTGTTGCGTTAACCGGCTGAGGGCTTGCGGAGCGGCTGCATTCAGGTGCGTTCATTGCCACAAGCCATTCCCTGAGAGGGGGCCTAGAAGTGTCGTTCAATAAGCCGCCGGCGGACGGCCCTTGGACCTTGTGGCTCCCTCCTGGGCTGGTACTCCTCCTCCTCTTCCTCATGGTCCTCCTGCTCGTCCTCCTGAGGTGGTGGTCCAACGTGAGGTGGCAGTGCCTGAGTCCTGCGGATAGCCAGGTTGTGCAGCATGCAGCAAACGACGACGAACTGGGAGACACTATCCGGCGAATACTGTAGAGATCCGCCGGAACAATCCAGGCAGCGGAACCATTGCTTGAGGACGCCAATCGTTTGCTCTATGATGTTCCTTGTGGCTTGATGGCTTTCGTTGTATGCCTCCTCAGCAGGGGTCCTGGGCGCGCGGAGCGGGGTCATGAGCCATGTACACAAAGGGTAGCCCTTGTCCCCGATAAACCATCCCCTTGGGGGAGGCTGTGCCTGGAACATGTCAGCCACAGTAGTCTGGCGCTGGATAAATGCATCGTGGCTGCTTCCTGGAAAGCGGGCATTGACAGCTAGGATGCGCTGCCTGTGGTCACACACCAGCTGTACATTGAGGGAATGGTAGCCCTTCCGGTTGCGGTAATCCTCGGCATTGTCGATAGGTGCCCGCATAGCCACATGCGTGCAGTCAATGGCGCCCTGCACCATGGGGAAGTCGGCGATCCTGGCAAATCCGACTGCACGCTGCTCCTGCCTCTCTAGGGTCATGGGGAAGGAGATGAATTGGTGTCTCCTTGTGAAAAGGGCATCGGTGACCTGCCGGATGCAGCGATGCACGGCGAACTGGGAGATGTTCGCTATGTCCCCAGCAGCGGCTTGGAAGGAGCCGCTTGCATAAAAGTTCAGAGCCACCGTGACCTTCACTTCCACCGACAGAGATGTCCTGCACATCAGCTGTGCATGCAGATCTCTGCGAAGCAGCTGGCAGATCTCTGCAACCACCTCCCTTCTGAAGCGCAGCCTCTTCACACAATGCGCGGCAGTCATGGTGAGATAGGACACCTGCTGCCGGTATTCCCTGAGTGGGTAAGGCCTACGTTGCTGACGCCTGATGGCCCCTCTGCGTCTAGGCATGGCTGCCCCTCTCACACAGCGTCTGCGAGCCCTTCGCACATAATGCTGGAACTGAGGGTTGGAACCCCATGCAGCCCCCATAATATACTTGCAAAAAGTCAAAGCACAATGAGTCAAATTTCCAAGCTCTGGCCAGAAGCCAAAAATACCTCTCCTATGTTGTCCCAAATCAGTAAGGTCTGTTCCTTGGTCTCTGTCCAGAAATCCAAAGCACTAAAGTCATTGCAGCAAAATGGCTGGCCTTTATAGTCCAGTCTGAGTGCCCTTTAATTAGCGCTCCCCGAGGCCCACAGGGCCTCTGCTGCGTTCCACTTCACAGTTCTTAACAGCGCCACGCCCACATTGGGCGAGCACCACTGAAGTTCCGGTTTGGGGCGCACAAACAGCGTTGCACGACGAAATGACGTCATAAGCTGCGCGCGCAGCTGAGCGGGCGCAAACACTTTGCGCCGGCGCTAAATGTCAACTGAAGTTGGGCGTAGACGCAGATCGGCCTGCGCCCGGGCGCTAAGTGCCTAGCACTCGAAATCTACTCCTCTTATGGCGCTAACGGCTGGCGAACGCAACTGAATTTCTAGGCCCTTGTGTCTTACTGCTCACCCAGTAACTACTTATTATATAATATAAGGAAGACTGCCTGTTTTGTTGTGGTTGATCATATCCTTTATATCTCTCACATAGCAGCTGCGATGTGGACAGGGCAGCTAAATAAAATATTCAAAGTGTCGCATTTCAGCCACAGACGAATCGCACGCGGCTCACAAGGTGCCAGTTTCTCACTCCCTTGCTCCATAAGGACGGATTTCAATTGCCTCCTTTCAAGGCTCAAAAGTCCAAGTTCCTTTGTGCCTTTCTTCATAGCTTCTGCACTAGAAATCAATCTTGTGCCCCTTTTCTGAACTGCCTCCAGGGCTTGATGGTCTCCCTTGTGTCTGGGCGACCAGGACAGGACACGGTACTCAAGGTGTGGTCTGATACACTTTCAGAGATGTCGACGTTGTTAAATATCAACATATTGAGCCTTCGATCCCTTTAAAAATGGGGGTCCAGACGGCGCTGGTTAGAGAGAAAAGAAAAATGAAGACTTGCATTTATATAGCGACTTTCATAACCTCAGGATGTCCCCAAGCGCTTTACAGCCAATTAAGTGCTTTTGAAGTGTAGTCACTGTTGTAATATAGGAAACGCGGAAGCCAATTTACCACAAACAGCAATAATATAATGACGAGATAATCTGTTTCGTGGTGTTGGTTGGGGGATAAAATTGGCCTGGACACTGGGGAGAATTCCTCTGCTCTTCTTTGAATAGTGCCATGGGATCTTTTAGGTCTACCTGAGAGGTCAGTCAGGGCCTCGGTTTAACGTCTGTGATGCACTCCTAAAACTGAGACCGGATTGGACATTTCCATGGGCACTGGTTACCCCAGTTGGCATTATGTGAATCTTGCCACTGGGTGCCCATTTGCAGAAGATATTGAAGCCAAATGCTCTTGCCCTCACAGGTCTACATGTATTACCCCTATGATGCTTTATTTTTGAGGGTGCAAAACATGAAGCACATCTGTGGTCAAAATATGAAGATTGGATTTAATAAGTTATGGAATTGTGGGAAAAAAAATTAAAAAGCAAAGAGTTGGAATAAACGGGTCGTTTTCCGAGTGGCAGGCAGTGACTATTGGGGTGTAATGCCCGTGTGTAATTGAGACACGGACTGCAGAAGTTGGTTATAACAGGTGTTTACTGAATGGAGACAAAACTGGAACTACTATACAAAGTTACTGCACAGGCTTACATACAGGGGTGGTCACTACTGGTACTGCAGTATACAGGGGCTGCAGAATATAGTTCCTTCTTCAAGGTACATACACTACAATTCCTCCCCTTTTAGCTAAATAGTACATAACATTCGATTAATAATTAAATAACATATTTACAATTACAGTTGCTATATACATTAGCTGAAGTTAATCAATTATAAATTCAGTCTTTGAGGAGGCTTCCTGATTCTGTCCGGATAACGCCTCTTTGGGGTATCAGGTTCTTCTGGCAAAGTTGATTCGGGATCAACGCCATTGTTTGGTTCATCTGCTTCCAATATCACCGATTATGAGGTAGATGCAATTGGTACTTCGGTTTCATCACCAGGTGTATAGGATCGTGGTGTACATTTGACGTTTTCCAGTGACTCTAGAATCTGGTCAGCATGGCGTCTTACAATGCTCTCTCCAACGTCCACGGTATACATTAGAGGTCCTTGCCGTGTGCAGATCGTTCCTGGCTGCCATTTCTCTGTGCGGTAGTCCCGGGCCAAAACTGGTTGACCTATCTTGAAACTCCTGGTTGGCCTTTCATTCATATTCTGAAACTGCCTGTTCTCCACATCTCTTCAGATGTTTGGCTTAACCAAATCCAAGCGGCATCTTAGTCTTTGATTGAAGAACATCATGGCTGGAGTTTGGTTGGTAACCGCATGTGTCGCATTCCGGTAGGCAAACAAGAAGTTATCCACCTTGTGTTGTAGGGGTATGTCTTCATTACACATTGCCTTGATACCCTTTTTGAATGTTTGAACGAACCTCTCAGCCAATCCATTGGTGGCTGGATGATATGGGGCGGATGTGTAATGCTTAACACCATTGTTCTTTAAGAATCTCCGGAACTCTTCAGACACAAACTCTGGTCCATTGTCAGAGCAAATCTGTTCAGGCAGCCCATTTCTGGCGAATATGGTTCGTAAGACTGTGATAGTTTTTTCTGTGGTGGTTGAGGACATTTTTATTACATCTGGCCACTTTGAATGTGCATCCACCACAATTAAAAACATCGAGTCCATAAATGGACCAGCAAAATCAATGTGTACCCTTTGCCATGGAGATGAGGGCCACTCCCATGGATGTAGAGGGGCTTGTGGTGGGGCGTTTTGGACCTTCTGTCATCCTGTACAGCTCTTGGTCATCTCTTCGATTTCTCTATCGATTCCCGGCCACCACACAAACGCTCTGGCTAAGTTCTTCATTTTTACCCCTCCCAGATGACCCTCATGAAGCTCATTGAGCACTCTATCCTTCAATTTGGGTGGAATTACTACTCTGGATCCACACATCAAGGTTCCTCGGCACACTGACAGCTGTTCTCTTCTCGGCGAGAATGCTGGCAACAGTGGTTCGCCATGTGCTGGCCATCCCTTCACCGTTAAATCATAGACCCTGGAGAGTGTCGGGTCATTTCGTGTTTCCTTTTCTATGTTTGCATTCGTCACAGGTAGACATTCGACTGTGGTCGAGTGGAATATCTCCACAGGATCCACTGCAGGTGCTTCTTCCACCATCGGCAACGGTAGGCGCGACAATCCATCAGCATTCCCATGCTGTTTAGTTCCTTTGTACTCGATGTCATATTGGTGTGCTCCTAGGAAAAGGGACCACCTCTGTAGCCATTGTGCTGTCATTATCGGGACGCCCTTCTTAGGGTTGAAAATGGAGACAAGAGGTTGATGATCAGTTAGTAGAGTAAATTTCTGTCCGTGCAGGTAGTGATTGAACTTCTTCACCCCCCACACCAGGCTGAGGGCCTCTCTGTCAATCTGGGCGTAGTTACGCTCGGCTGCAGTTAACGAGCGTGACGCAAAAGCTATCGGCCTCTCTGAACCATCAAGGGATTTATGCGACAGTACCTCTCCAACGCCGTAGGGAGACGCATCACACGCCAGCCTTATTGGTAGTGATGGATTGTAGTGAGCCAATACTTCTCTTGAAGTGATCAGGCCTTTACACTTCTGAAAGGCCCACTTACATTCATCGCTCCATTTCCATGCTACTCCAGTTTGTAGCAGGGCGTTCAGTGGGTGCAGAATTGTGGACAAATTTGGCAAAAACTTATGGTAGTAATTCACCAATCCGAGGAATGACCTCAGTTGCGACACATTTTCAGGCGCTGGAGCCTTAACTACCGCTTCAATTTTGTCAGGGGACTTATGTAACCCCTCTTCATCAATCACGTGGCCACAATACGATATTTGTTTCTTAAAAAACTCGCACTTGGGGCGATTGGCTCGTAGCCCATGTTCTCTTAGTCTAGTGAGCACCTGCTCTAGGTTGGCAAGGTGTTCACTGTCATTTTCACCTGTCACTAGGATGTCGTCCAAGTAAAATTGAGTCCCCGGAATCCCTTGCAGGACTTGTTCCATCGCTCTTTGCCATATAGCCGGAGCTGATGCAACTCCGAATACCAGTCGATTATACTGGTAAAGACCTTTGTGAGTGTTTATCGTGAGATATTTCCTAGAGGATTCTTCAACCTCCATCTGCAAATATGCTTGCGCTAGGTCAATTTTTGTAAAACGTTTCCCTCCAGATAGTGAGGCGAAAATATCTTCTATCCTCGGAAGAGGATACTGTACTGTGTGAAGGATTGGGTTCACAGTCACCTTGAAGTCCCCACAGATGCGAACATACCTTGGCTCCTCAGACTTATTGTTTAACGTTTTCTTCATGACAGGAACGATGGGTGTCGCCCACTCGCTCCAGTCTACCTTAGTTAACATGCCTGCATTCTCCAGATTCTCCAGCTCTGCCTCGACGGCTGGGCGAATTGCATACGGTACCGGTCTTGCTTTGAAAAACTTGGGAATTGCATTCTCTTCTATTTTTATCGAGGTGGTTACGCCTTTAAGAGTTCCCAGTTCTTGTTGAAATACCTCTTTAGCGTTAGCCAAGATTTTTGACAATCGTCCAGGTGCGACGTCGTCATCCTTTTTACCAGCCACCGTCAGTGCTTGAATGGAGTGCCAGTCTAAACTTATCTTTCTGATCCATTCACGTCCCAATAACGGTGGTCCACCATCTTGCAGTATGTACAGATACAATTTCTGTATTTCTTTGCCGTTGTATTCGACAGGCACCCTTATTTTCCCTCTGGGGTATACTTTCTGCCCCGTATATGTCTTCAAGACAATGGATGTGTCTTTCAAGGGTATATGTGAGAATAGCCGCTCGTAGTCTCGTCGATTCATGACGGTCAGAGCTGATCCTGTATCCAATTCCATTTTGACTTGGGACCCTGCTATCGTGTGGGTGACCCAAATGGTTCGGTTGATCCCCTTTTGTGATTACGTTGTGTAGTTTGAGACAGCTTAGTCTCTTGTTCCCGGATTCACTATCGCTCTTCTGGTCTTCGGAACTACTGTCCGTCATCTTTTGTACTTTCCTGCACTTTTCCTTAGTAGTCTTTTTTGTTGTCGTTAGTCTTCTTCCCGGACCTGCAAACTCGTGCAATGTGTCCCATCTTTCCGCATTGCCTGCATGTTTTGTCCTTAGACCAGCAGTCCTTCTGGTCATGGGTTGTTCTGCCACAGCGATAAAATTTTTCAAATCCCCGTGTCATTTCATGAGTGCCGTATTCCTGTGGCTTTTGCTGTATTTCCGCAGCTCCCCTTGCTGCTGCTTCATACGATATTGCCATGCTGAAAGCCTTATCTAGCGTCAGCTCTTTCTCTGAGAGTAACCTCTTCTGGGTTCCTTCACTCAGGAGTCCACAGACAAATTTGTCCCGTAGGGTATCTGCTAGTCCTGCTCCAAACTGGCAGTGCTTTGATAGCTTGCGTAGTTCCATAAGGTAATCAGCATTGCTCTCATCTTTATGCTGATTTCTCTTTTGGAATTTAAATCTTTCTGCTATCAGCAGCGGTGTAGCATTTAGGTGTTCCTGTAGGATATGAACAATTTCGTTAAAACTCTTCTCCATCGGTTTGACTGGAGTGATCAGGTTCCGCAATAGGTCGTACGTTCTTGCGCCCATTAAGTTTAGTAGTACCGATGCCTTTTTCTCATCGGCTACTTCATTTGCCTTGCAATATACTTCGACTCTTTCCACATACGTGGTCCAGTCTTCTATTGCATTATCGAAGGCAGTGATATTGCCAGTCTTCGGCATCTTGGAGATCTAAGATGGCGCCTCCCGCGCTTTGCCTTCTTCCCCGATTGAACAAAATGGCGCCTCCTGCGCTTTGCCTTCTTCCCCGCTGGATTAAGATGGCGCCTCCCGCGCTTTCTGTCTTTTCCGCTGCTGCCAGCGCTGTTGCTGGCGTTTTTATGCCTTGATGGCGACGCCCTATGGTCTTCGCGCGCTTCCCCCCGCGCTGCTGCCAACGCCGCTCTCCGCGGTCCCCGTGGCAAACTGCAGCTCCTCGCGGCTTTCTGCGCTTCTAATTTCTTTTTCTTTTATTTTAATTACTGTTCCCGTCATCAGAGCAGACCCTATGGGACACTTCCCTCCCTCTTCTCGGGTCTGTACGCTGCCCGGCTTCGTAACACCGGCCGCGCCCTGTGTGCTCCACGCTCTCTCTCTCCTCTTCCCGACAACGCTGCTCGGCCCCGTTGAAAAGCCACCCGATCGAGCTCTAGCCCGCCGCAGCCCAGGAAGGATCAGTGTACTACCTGCCACCAGCCCGATTAGCTGGAACACCATAGACTGGATAACCAAGCCCAGCTCTTGACAGCCTCTCCTGCAAATCTTCGAATTCGATGAATCAGAGGGCGGTTGCCCACGGTCGACGCCCGTTTCTTCTGTTTGTTTTTTTTTCTTTTTGGATTCCTTCCTTCTGGCTTCGACCTCTAATAAATTCGCTTCAGGGATGGATCCCCGTGAGGTGGTGCAGAACTGTAGGTAAGTTCGGATCTGTTCATCGCCAATGTAATGTCCGTGTGTAATTGAGACACAGACTGCAGAAGTTGGTTATAACAGGTGTTTACTGAATGGAGACAAAACTGGAACTACTATACAAAGTTACTGCACAGGCTTATATACAGGGGTGGTCACTACTGGTACTGCAGTATACAGGGGCTGCAGAATATAGTTCCTTCTTCAAGGTACATACACTACATGGGGTACCGCAAGGATCGGTCCTAGGACCCCAGCTGTTCACAATATTAATGATCTGCACAAGGGAATTGGATGTAATATCTCCAAATTTGCAGACGACACAAAACTGGGTGGGACGGTAAGCTGTGAGGAGGATGTCGTGAAACTCCAGTACAATTTGGACAGGTTGGGTGATTGGGCAGAAACATGGCAAATGCACTATAATGTGGATAAATGTGAGGTTATCCACTGTAAGGGGTTTTCCTTGAGATATTTCCCTGAGGTTTCTCTCTCTAGAGGCCTCTCTCTCTTGCACAGTAAAACCTTGAGTGGTTCGACCCACTCGCCCCTTAGATTCTATACTCTGGACTTAGGGGCAGGAACTACAATGTAGAGAAAACTCTTATAGACCAAGTTTGATGAAACAAAATGAAATTTTATTGCATAAGGAAAAAATATCAAATCAAATGCAAGCAGATAAGAGAGTACATGGGAGGGAAAAACACAAAACCAATCATAACGACACGGTACTAAGGCAAATACAGGCATCTTATACTCTACAAAGATCATCATGAAATAAGGAAACACACGGAACATCGAGGGACAACAACTCATGTTAATTGTACCCTTAAATCCACCCCCTTATTAAACCTATACAGATCTGATTGTGAAGAGCCAGAAACATGCTCACCAATCCCACTAGGAAGTGCAAGGTTTTGAAATCGAGTCTGTGTTTGGTCCTTTCAGGTGTTTCGTCTCCACGTGGATCGTGGAGCCCCTGCGAGCTGCGCCACCCCTCTCTCCTGAGGTGGGGGTCGGGGGCGGCTGGACACCGGCGGGCCTGGATGTCGGCGGGGTCGAGGATCGTTGGCTCGACCCTGGTCAGAGGAGCCTTGGGCTGGCTCCCATCGCTTCTTCAGTTTATTTTTATCTCTTCTCCTTCCAACCGGGGTGGCTGGAAGGTTTCTTCGCTTGGGGTTTTTATTTTTTTGTTTCTTCTCCCAAGTTGGGTCGATGGCCTCTCGTTCCGGCAACGGCCCGGGGATGGTCGATCATCTCCCGATGTGTTTCCCCGGGGCGGGATGTCGGCTTCGAGATGGCCTTCTCGATGTTGGCTTGGTTCTTGTTCCTTATCCGAGTGCCTGCTTCTTCTTCTGAGTGTCCGGATTCAAAACTGCACACCCAACTGCCGAAAAGTCTTCCAGATATACCTTTCTTCCAGAAACTTCCGTCTCCCGCCCAAAATCAGGTTAGCCTTTGTTTAACTTTTGGCGGGCTGGGAGCACAGCGGGGTAGTTATTATATTTTAAAATGTTTTAAACGGCCGGTAAAGGCCCATCTCTGGTCTGGAATGACCTTCATTGTTTTTAATGTCCTGCTGATCTCGTTATCTAGTCCTGGGTGCTGTTCTCATGAATATGAAATTGTCCCCTTTTGTCTGGGTCAACATTTAGATGGCCTCTGTCTCCAGGCCGATCTTGACTGGATCTGCATCTAATCCATATGTATACGTGTGGGTCTGGTTTCGTTCTCTCAGAAACGGCTTCCAGAACTTGCTGTAGGTTGAATCCACAAAGCTGTCTGAGGTTGCACAGGAACCATTTTAAAGTGTCCCAATAAGCTGGTCACATGGTATGGCAGCCATTTTGTATGCCCCTTTTTCTGGGCTTCTTTTAAAACAGTCTTTAAAATCATGGCCTCTTCTGCCATTTGACCCTTATTAATACAAAGTCCAATTTTGCGAAACCTACACTCCCCCTGATGATACTGTAACTTGCTTGAAGTATCATAATTCTGGGTGAGCAAAATGTTCTGACTTTCCACAATCTAACCATCCCCAGTATTTACCTAGCTATGACCCCACGACACATGCATTTCCCATTTCAGAAAAATCTAGTGTACATTAAGCATCTATAGATGGCAATACCTTGGAGTTAAAAATCTAACAATTTACTTCCAGGCGTGGAGGGGGTCCTTATACCCCTACATCACCTAGTGCATACACATTACCTTCTAATATCATAACATCACAACTAATAAAACTTCAATAATAAAATAAAGTACACACACGAAAAATTCAAAATGCACATGAATACATGTCAAAAATAATACAGAGGAGGCAGGGAAAATGTTAACTTTATACAAAGCAGCAAAATCTAAACGGGTGTCTCTTCTACCCGCACATAATGCTCCCTCCATTCCCCTCTATTCTCATACTTTTGCGAATGTTTGACCTTTTTACAGTGTACAAACAGCAAATAAACTACAATGATAACCTGGCACACTACAAGAACGTGGGAGGCTATCCTAATCCAGGAAGGGACTTCTATATTAGTGAACAGCTCCCACCACGGTGGGGTCACTATGTCCATTATGTCTGCCCCATCTCTAAAGTCTTCTGCTCCAGTGTGTAGAAGTGGTTCTGTGAAACAACAACGGCTTTTAATATCTTGGTGAGGTGTTCAGGGAGAGGGGGAATGATATATCCAAAATGTGCAATGAATCGCTGAAGATCGGTGAAATTCTCTTTAACAGTGATGTGAACAGTGGAAGGTTCAGGAATGGGGACAATTCGCTCTTGGGCCACTTGAACTTCTGCCCTGGGCTTGAAACAGAAGCTGCTGTCACTGACCGGACACCAACCGTGCTGCCCATGCTGGTAGTGGGGCGCTGCAGTGGTGACACAGTATGTCCCACCTCCTATATATGCCACCTGCGGGGGCACATCGCCTTGTGCCATTGCTTCCATGGTGCAATTTATAGGCTTCGCGCCAGCAGTTCTGAACCCGCACTGCGGTTTTGAATGGGCATTCAAGTGCTAGGGACACAAGATGATGTGTGCTTCCCAGCTCCGGCACCCCGAGAAGTCAGTACCCGTCATTGCATGCTCCCATCGAATGACGTAAGGTGGGACCCCCGTGTAGCGAATGTGCGCACCCCCCTGAATGACTCCAATATTCTCCACCCTGTATACCGGGGCGGGTTTTGCTGTCTTTCCCATCACCGGCATTCTTACCACTATACCCATAATGGTGTGATTAGACCGTCCACAGTCCACTGGGACTGGGTAGGCTTCTGAAGCTAGTCTGAGCTGGCACGGACTCAATGTATTCTCAAAAGGGTGGAGGGCTGCGAGGTGCTTGTTGCTGATCCAGGAGGGGACTAAACCTTGCTTTAAATCCTCCAGATTACTGTGGCCCTCGCCCAGTAACCACGCCCCGTATAGCACACAAGCTTCGTTCTGCGCAGCCTGATCGGATGCATTCCGATCCTCCCTGATGAGAGCATTTACCATTCTGACGTGTTTCTCCAGCTCAGTTATTATCTCTTTTAAGTGTAGTGTCATGGCCTGGTCCTCATGTAACTCAGAACCCACTACCTTATTCTCGTCAGTCAGTATCTTTCTTAACTGTGTTTTCAAACCATTGATCTGGGTTTGCAGCTCCACGTCATCCAGTGTGTTGATGATGGAAGTTCCTGTGTTAAAAGCTGTGAAAATATAATTTACTGCACCCCTTCTTTGCCTCCCTATTTTGTCCAAGACATCATGTGGTGTGGTGTACAATTCGGCTCTGTCGACGTCGGCAAAGTCGAATTCGTAAAACTGTTTAAACATGTTTGTTAACAGGACCTGGTATAATTGCTCCGTTTCCTTGGGGCACCACGCTGGCAATCGTACCTCGGTGAGGTTTAAAATCACCAAAGCCACCGCGTAGTGGACCCCTTGGTACAGTACCTGACCTGTGGGTACCAATACCAATCCGTTCCCGGGTCCCTTTGTCGTGGTGGGGCACCCTTCCTTGAGGGCTTTTGCTACTGGAAATGTGGGCAGGGGCTTGCGGGGTCGGGTGATGAGCTCAGTGGCGTTTACTGCGATCTGAGAGTATGGGACTCCGCACGCCCATGTGCTGACGTCCCACCTCATTCCTTGTCCAGCATCCTGCCACTGTCTTTGGAAAAAGATGGAGACGCCTGTGGGGCAAGCGCGTTCTGAACCCCACATACAGATGTAAATCCCCTCATCTGGTTCCCACCATTTGTCCCAACAGACACTCAACCCCCCGTGAGTTCCCGTTATTGTCTGATGGGTGTTATTACCCAGTCTCTCCCATTCCACAGTGGAATTCTTCATGGTGCTGCTCAGCTTGCGCAGCCACCACCAACGGTCCAAAGGTACATGTCCATGGCAAACAAGGCAAATCTTCTTGCCCACGATGACGCTGATCCTGGGTGCAATGATCCGCACCCTGGGGCACATCAGAGACGTTTCTCTGAATGCAAACCCCATCTGGCTGGAGTATTCAGTAGAGTTCGACCCCAGCCAGCCTGGCCATCTTCCTTCATGGAAGTAGGCAGCAGTCTCTTCAGCGTCCCGTGAGCCGGTTCCGTCAGTCGCGATGGGGCCTCTATTTCCAGAGCACCCATAGATGGTAGAGTCCTTAGTGCGGCCCCGATAGGCCCAGCTCCATCCGATTATCACAAACGCGACGAGGATCCCTCTCATCTTTCTCCTGGTCCCTGCAATAAATCAAACAATAAAGCCAGGCTCCCGAGAGATCCTGGCTTAGGTGACGGCATGATCGGGTCTTTCGACCTCGATCCAAAAACAACACGCATACTGGGCAGATTTAAAACTACTTAAACTCTAATCATTTTAATATTTAAACACCTTAAACTTAAACCTAAACTTATGTACAGCGCCGCCCGTCCCCGGGCGGCTTGCCTAATCCCTGATTGGACTGCAGCTCGTCGCTCCCTGTGGTGGGGCTGCAGTGACCTGTGGCTCGGGTTCCCCGCAGCCTTTTGCTGTTAATCGGGGACTGTGTTTTTTCATGGATTTCTGAAGTCGGCGTCTACTGGGAGCAGGGGAATCGGGCCAAGGTTTTACTGGCTGAGGCGTACGAGCCGACCTGCGAAAAAGTGCTTTGGGCATGGCTCCCTTAGCGAGTGGACCTTCGGGTGGGACCTTAGCTCTCACAGCCCGTGGCTCTTCCACGACTGTGGGCTTCGGCTCCCTTCCCTCAGGCTCCGCCCCTTTGGGATTCGGGCAGGCTCCCTTGGCGAGTGGACCTTCGGGTGGGACTTCAGCTCTCACAGCCCGTGGCTCTTCCACGACTGTGGGCTTCGGCTCCCTCCCCTCAGGCTCCGCCCCTTTGGGAATTGGGCCTGTGGCAGACGGCTCCTCCTCACCTGTCCCTACAGGTGGAGAATCTCTGCCCCCAATTTCTACCTCCCCCACGCTCGAGTCGAGGGCGGGATCTCTGCCCTCCGACTCCACCTCCTCCAGAATCGTGTCGAGGGCGGGACCTTGTTGTTCGGGCCCCTCTTTGTCCGAGTCCCAGCCCATCGGAGAAAGTTCCCCCAGGTGGGCGGGACCTCTTCTCCTTCCAAGCAGGCTGCAACGCCAGCTTGTGTGGTCTGTGACTCATCGCGCGCCTCAGGCTGAGGATCTTTATCCTCAGACCTGGCTTCGGTTGCTGATGCTCTTGCACCCGGTTTAAACAGTTTGCAACGCTTCATGCGAAACCACTTGTTGCGTCGGGACACCTCCACTGTGCGAGTGGCGTAGACCGGTGGATTTTCCACCGATTCCGGCCTATCCTCCTGGTCTATGGCTCTCTCGCCAGCGCATAGGGATAGACCCAAGAATTTTACTTCTCGCCGGCCAACCTGCGCCTTCGCAGGGTTCTCCTTGACACTCTCTATCTCCTTCACACTCGTACCCGCTCCCCAGAGACAATGATTTCTTAGGTCCACGTGGATCCCGTGGGCAACCAAGAAATCAGACCCCAGGACTCCCGTTCCACCTCCCACCTCCCACTTCATCAGGGTGCACTTCCACGTGGTGCGGAGTGGTCCTAAACGAATGGAGAGGGGAAGGGAATGTGCGCCAGCCTGTTCTTCGCACGTTAAGCCCGACAGAAGATATGGGACCCCGGTGGACAGAGGCGAGGTGGTGGGGTTATCTGCGTGGATTACGGTGCACGATGCTCCCGTGTCCAACAGATAGGTACCCTTCACCTCCTCCACCTCCATCTCCACGAGGGGTCGTCTCCATACATCATATCGCAGCGCACACAGGTAGACGGGCTGCACCGACTCTAGTCATTTGGGCACAGCGATCGGAGTCTCGGGAGTGACAAGGCCAGTGGTGACGGCTATCTTCCCCTGCGAAATCATCAGAGACCGCATTGTCTCTATGATTGATTCAATCGCAGCGGGATCCATAACTGCACCAACTCCTTGTGCTGGGGCAGGAGCTACGGCTTGGGTTTGGGCTGGTGCTGGGGCGGCGGTCTGGGCTTGGGCTTGGGCTGCGGGAAATCTCCCTTTACTATCCTTCCACGGATTTCTACAGTCCTTGCGCCAATGTCCATCCTTCCCACACCCGTAGCAATTGAGCTTGGCTTGGGCAGGGTGATTCCCCTCCTGACGCCACTCCTTCTTGCTTGGGGCTGCGGGTTTTGCCTCATGCACCTTTCCTTTCTGGGGAGGTGTTTCCTGACCTCTACAATTCTTGTACGCCACATTGAGCTGACGGAGCACCGTCTCCTCCATGACGCCGGGACCTTGGGGATCAAACCAAGATCTGGCTAGGGCCCGTATCTCTGGCAGGCTGTTGGTAACCAGGCAACGGAGCCAATGAACCCGCTGTTCGTTGCTCATTATAGCCCGTTCAGGAATACCCGGACAGCAGCGTCGATACACTGGCCACAGCCTTTCTGCGAAAACCCGTGGGGGTTCTCCAGATAGCTGCACGGTCCCTTCTACATGGTCGAATGGACTACCATCGTCCACTCCCATTACTTCTAAAACTTCCTCCCTGAGATCCGCATACCCTTTCCGTCCACTCTTACCATCCTCTGAGAGGCACTGAAGGATTGTGGAATCCAGGGAGAAAAGCAACAGTTTCACCTGTTCCTGATCATCACAGTCATTAATGGCTGCTGTTTCCTCTATCTCCCTGAAATGAATCGAGGGACCTCCCTTTACTGTGAGTCGTGCGAGGTGGCTCACGATGGACCTTAATTGCGGGCCAGCGTAGGGCACCACGAGCTGGTTCTGGTGGGGTCCGATACTGCCATCAGCAGCGTTGGGACCGAACCTCTGGTGCCGAGCAGGACACATTGGTGCCGGTCCCGGCTTTGCTACCAGTGGTTCTTCCTCACACTCCACCTCGGCTACCTCCTCTTTCACTACCCCCTCCTTTTCCGGCCAAGTCTCACTATAGCTCGGCGGTGCTGAGGGCTCGGTGGCTGGCACCACAATTACCTCAGCTGGAATCGGCTGTTTTGATTCCTTTAAAAAGTCCATGTGACTAGCTTTCGGGCTGACAAGACACACCATACCTTTTGCCTTTACCAGGGCCGTTCTTAGGTCCTCTATGGTCTTTTGGCAGGGGCCGTGGTCTGTGCTCTCAAACCCGTGCTCGAGGGCTAGCTTGTAAGCTGCCTTAACCTCCACTACTCTCTCCTCCTGCGCTCTTAGCTGTTGTGCGAGGCGGGCGTTTTTCTCCCGTATCCTCATTTCATTAATCTTTGCCTCAGTAACCTGGCACTCCAGGCACTCTATCTTAGCCTGATGTTGACTAGCTACCACTTGGCGTTCCTGATTCAGCGCGTGAAGCGCTGTGATGAGTTTTTCCCCACCCATGGCCTTTTCCTCTATCTCTGCTGCCTGGGTTGTGATCTTGGCTGCCTGTGCTGCAACGACCCGGTCCAAGATCTGGACCTGCTTCTTGTAACACATCAGCCACACTGCCTTCTCCACTGACTTCTTATGCTCTTTGCTCTCTGTCCACCTGACGGCTGCGTCCACCGGACGCCCATCCAGCAAGAGATCGGAAATCCACTGTTTAGTGAGATTTACCTTGCCAAAGACATAATCCGCTATCCTCTCATCCATTGCATTTCAACCATTCAAGCTTGGATCTACTGCATTGCAATCCTGCTGCCAGAGTCCTGCCGTGGTCGCCATTTTCTGTGAGGGGTTTTCCTTGAGAGATTTCCGTGAGGTTTCTCTCTCTAGAGGCCTCTCTCTCTTGCACAGTAAAACCTTGAGTGGTTCGACCCACTCGCCCCTTAGATTCTATACTCTGGACTTAGGGGCAGGAACTACAATGTAGAGAAAACTCTTGTAGACCAAGTTTGATGAAACAAAATGAAATTTTATTGCATAAGGAAAAATATCAAATCAAATGCAAGCAGATAATGGAGTACATGGGAGGGAAAAACACACAAACAAATCATAATGAGACAGTACTAATTAAGGCAAATACAGGCATCTTATACTCTACAAAGATCATCATGAAATAAGGAAACACACGGAACATCGAGGGACAACAACTCATGTTAATTGTACCCTTAAATCCACCCCCTTATTAAACCTATCTAGATCTGATTGTGAAGGGCCAGAAACATGCTCACCAATCCCACTAGGAAGTGCAAGGTTTTGAAATCGAGTCTGTGTTTGGTCCTTTCAGGCGTTTCGTCTCCACGTGGATCGTGGAGCCCCTGCGAGCTGCGGCACACCTCTCTCCTGAGGCGTGGGTCGGGGGCGGCTGGACACCGGCAGGCCTGGATGTCGGTGGGGTCGAGGATCGTCGGCTCAACCCTGGTCAGAGGAGCCTTGGGCTGGCTCCCATCGCTTCTTCAGTTTATTTTTATCTCTTCTCCTTCCAACCGGGGTGGCTGGAAGGTTTCTTCTCTTGGGGATTTTATTTTTTGTTTCTTCTCCCAAGTTGGGTCGATGGCCTCTCGTTCCGGCAACGGCCCGGGGATGGTCGATCATCTCCCGATGTGTTTCCCCGGGGCGGGACGCCGGCTTCGAGACGGCCTTCTCGATGTTGGCTTGGTTCTTCTTCCTTCTCCGAGTGCCTGCTTCTTCATCTGAGTGTCCAGATTCAAAACTGCACACCCAACTGCCGAAAAGTCTTCCAGATATACCTTTCTTCCAGAAACTTCCATCTCCCGCCCAAAATCAGGTTAGTCTTTGTTTAACTTTTGGCGGGCTGGGAGCACAGCGGGGTAGTTATTATATTTTAAAATGTTTTAAACGGCCGGTAAAGGCCCATCTCTGGTCTGGAATTACCTTCATTGTTTTTAATGTCCTGCTGATCTCGTTATCTAGTCCTGGGTGCTGTTCTCATGAATATGAAATTGTCCCCTTTTGTCTGGGTCAACATTTAGATGGCCTCTGTCTCCAGGCCGATCTTGACTGGATCTGCATCTAATCCATATGTATATACGTGTGGGTCTGGTTTCGTTCTCTCAGAAATGGCTTCCAGAACTTGCTGTAGGTTGAATCCACAAAGCTGTCTGAGGTTGCGCAGGAACCATTTTAAAGTGTCCCAATAAGCTGGTCACATGGTATGGCGGCCATTTTGTATGCCCCTTTTTCTGGGCTTCTTTTAAAACAGTCTTTAAAATCATGGCCTCTTCTGCCATTTGACCCTTATTAATACAAAGTCCAATTTTGCGAATCCTACACCACTTTGGTGGCAAAAACAGGAAGGCAGATTATTATTTGAATGGCAATAGATTGGAAGAAGGGGAAGTGCAAAGAGACCTGGGTGTTCTTGTGCACCAGTCGCTGAAGGTAAGCATGCAGGTGCAGCAGGCGGTTAAGAAGGCAAATGGTATGTTGGCCTTCGTAGCAAGAGGGTTCGAGTACAGGAACAAGGATGTCTTGCTACAGTTGTACAGGGCCTTGGTGAGACCGCACCTTGAGTATTGTGTGCAGTTTTGGTCGCCTTACCTGAGGAAGGACATTCTTGCCATGGAAAGAGTGCAGCGAAGATTCACCAGGCTGATACCTGGGATGGCAGGAATGACGTATGAGGAGAGATTGTGTCGATTGGGCTTATACTCACTGGAGTTTAGAAGATTGAGAGGGGATCTCATCGAAACCTATAAAATTCTGTCAGGCCTGGACAGACTAGATGCAGGAAGGATGTTTATGATGGCCGGGGAGTCCAGAACCAGGGGTCATAGTCTAAGGATAAGGGGTAAGCCATTTAGGATTGAAATGAGGAGGAATTTCTTCACCCAGAGAGTGGTGAACCTGTGGAATTCTCTGCCACAGAGGGCGGTGGAGGCCAGTTCATTAAATATATTCAAGAAAGAGTTGGATATATTTCTTAAGGCTAAAGGGATCAAGGGATATGGGGAGAAGGCAGGGACAGGGTACTGAATTTGGATGATCAGCCATGATCTCATTGAATGGCGGAGCAGGCTCGAAGGGCCGAATGGCCTACTCCTGCTCCTATCTTCTATGTTTCTATGTGAAGTCCCAACATGTAAAAAAAATCCTTTTTATAACTTCTGCATTATGTATGGAAATTCAAAAGCTGCTGTCTGCACCCAAACAATATGCAGAATTTTTCATTGAATGCGGCCACATATCTCTTAAAATGCAAATTCATTTTGTTTTCCCTGGTACCTAATTGCTGTTTATCACAAATAAGCCTCACTGGGCATCAGAGGAACTTCCAGTGAACCAGTGAACAAAAACATGTCAATTGTTCAAAGGAGTTAGTTTGAACGAAACAGCAGGTCTACTAAATTAATACGTTACTGTACGCGATGACGGTAGACAGCAGAGCGGCTTCAAATGGCACAAAACTCAGAAATGTAGTAAAAGGTGAGGAGGATAGTAACAGACTTCAGGAGAACATAGACAGGCTGGTGAAATAGGCAGACACATGGCAGATGAAATTTAACACAGAGAAGTGTGAAGTGATGCATTTTGATAGGAACTGAGAACAGGCAATATAAACTAAATGGTACAGTTTTTAAGGGGGTGCAGGACCAAAGAGACCTGGGGGTGAATGTACACTTTGAAGGTGGCAGGACAAATTGAGGAAGCTGATTAAAAAAACCACACGGGATCCTTGGCTATATAAACAGAGGCATTGGGCTCGATTTTGTCAATGGGGAGCTTTTGGGGGCGGGACTCCCACTTTTTGGGTTGTAGTCCCGCCTCCATCGACTTGTGGCCAACCCATGCTATTTTCCCTTGATTGACCTTGTTAAGCCCACCCAGCGGGCTCAGCAAGCCAATTAAGGGACACCTGGTTACTGGTGACATCAGTGATTGACATTTCATCTGTCAAGAGCTTTTGACAGATGAAAAATCAGCGTTTGACAGCTCTGTGAAGCTGTCCAACACTGACAATCTGTCTTCTAACTTGAGTCCTTCTACTCAGACTCAGTTCGAGAGCTCTCCAGACCAGAAAGCAGAGGCTGCAACTTTTGACAGTTCAGCGGCCATTCTGCTTTCTGTGCCGGTGAGCTGAGGGACTCCCGAGAACTGAAGGAAGCCTGCAGGAGAAAGTAAAGGTAAGTAAAACTTATTAAAACACTTTACACTTACCTCACACACTTACCTCTGCATACATGCTCCCATCACTCACCTGCACAACGGACATCTCGACCCCTCCAACCCCTGTAGACCGACGGTCCGCCTCGCTAACTTGGCATGGTTCAGAACCGTCAGACAGCCCACACTTCAGGGCTAAAAATAGGGATTAGGCAAAAAACTGCCTGTTAATTGGCACTAATCCCCTGCCTGCCTCGGGGAGGCGGCTCCCAGCACAGGTCGGGTACCCGCCTCCTGGGACATTGGCACAGAGGCGGGTTGGGGGCGGGATGGGTTCCTGCCCCCCGATTCTGCAATTTTCCCACCACTCCCGCCTCCAAACCTGTCTCCTCGGGGCTTAGACAATCGAGCCCATAGAGTAAAAAAGCAAGGACATTATTCTAAACCTTTATAAATCACTGGTTAGGCCCCAGCTGGAGTATTGTGTCCAATTCTGGGCACCACACTTTAGGAAGGATGTCAAGGCATTAGAGAGGGTGCAGAGGAGATTTACCAGAATGGTACCAGGGATGCAGGACTTCAGTTACGTGGAGAGACCACAGAAGTAAGGGTTTGTTCTCTTTACAGCAGAGAACATTATTGAGAGAGTTAATAGAGATGTTCAAAATCATGAAGGGTTTTGAAAGAGCAAATAAGGAGAAACTGTTTCCAGTGGCCGAAAGACCAACAACCAGAGGACACAGAAGTAAAGTCATTGGCAAAAGAACCAGAGGCGAGATGAGGGAAAAATGTCTGCAGCGAGTTGTGATCTAGAATGCACTGCCTGAAAGGGTGTTGGAAGCAGATTCAATAGTAACTTTCAAAAGGGAATAGGATAAATACTAAAAGAGGAAAAATTTGCAGGACTATGCGGAAAGGGCAGGGAAGTGGGTCTAATTGGATAGCTCTTTCGAAGAGCTGGCACAGGCACGATGGGCTGAATGGCCTCCTTCCGTGCTGTATCATTCTATGATTCATTGTAGCACATGTAATAATATCCTCTGTGACCTGGTTGAGCTCCCAAAACAACCTGCAGTGGGCTCTGTTGGTGGAGCAGCTGTACATTCAGGTTGGGAACATCAACTGCTGATTTGGGTTGGGCTCAATTGGGAGGTGGGTGCTGTAGAGACAAGTCAGGTCACTGCGGACAGCGATTCTAAGGTCAGCGTCAATGTTCTCTTTAAGCGGCTGCGCAGCTGTCTGGAGCTCCCGCTTCTAAATGCAAAAACCGCGCATATGCGGATTTATGAATGGGCCGCGCGACCCCAAAAAAATTAGAGGGAACATTGGTCAGTATGCATGGGATTTCATTTTGGGAATTCGGAGAAACATGGGGGCCTAGAAATTCAGTGCCCTTAGCACCGATTTTGCGGCGCTAGCGGGCCTAGCGCTGCAATTGGCGCCGGTTCCTAAATTGCCTGGGGCCCTTCCGCGGCGGTAGACCGGTAGCGCTGCGCCGGCACCGATGACGTCATCGGTGTGCGCAGCGTCCCGGTTGCCGTGGTAACCCGGCCCCAAGCCGAAATTCAGTTGCGGCCGCCTCGCCAGTGGCAGCCGCAACTAAGACTCCGGCAAACGAGTGTTGCCGGAGTCTGCGCCGGCGCTTTAAGGAGGCGCGGCGGCCGGCCGCTTTCCCGCCGGCCGCCTGCCCGCAGCTCCCTCCCCGGACTTCTCCCCCCCCCCCCCCCGGAACAGATGCAAGCCCGGCACTTGTCCGAGGTGCCGGGCTCATTTTTGAAGAGATTTGCGCGGGCCGCGGCCGGGTGCAGGCAGCTCCTCCTTAACGGAAGGAGGAGGCCTGCACTTCCCGAGCCTGCCGCACCGCAGCGGGCGCCGCAGCGCCGGAATAGCGCCGCAATGCGGCGCGTTGCGCCAGTTTTAAGGCGCTAAAACCCTTCAGTAGCGCCGGCAGCCGTTTGGGCGCGGCGCTACTGAATTTTTGGCGCGCGCAAAGGGACTTAGCGCCGGCGCTAACTTCCGGCGCTAAAGCCCTGGCGCAGCGCAAACTCAATTTCTAGGCCGGGGACTCCAATATCTGATAGAAACTCAGAGGGCTAGAAATTCATTGTTGCCCAGGAATGGGCGATAAAATTAGAAAAGCTGGAGAGTTAGCGCCAGGCGCTAATGCTTTAGACTGCATGCAAAATTAAATCTCACCGCGCAAAGAAATGATTGGGGCGCTAATTAAAGCCATAAAACACAAGGGCCTAGAAATTCGGTTTTGGCGCAGCGAGGGCTTTAGCGCCGGAAGTTCAAAATTCAGTAGCGCCGCGCCCAAACGGCTGCCGGCGCTACTGAGGGGTCTCAGCGCCTCAAAACTGGCGCCACGCGCCGCATTGCGGCGCTATTCCGGCACTGCGGCGCCCGCTGCGGTGCGGCAGGCTCGGGAAGTGCAGGCCTCCTCCTTCCGTTAAGGAGGAGCTGCCTGCACCCGGCCGCGGCCCGCGATAATCTTTTTAAAAATGAGCCCGGCACCTCGGACAAGTGCCGGGCTTGCTTCTGTTCCGGGGGGGGGAGGGGGGGGAAGTCCGGGGAGGGAGCTGCGGCCAGGCGGCCGGCGGGAAAGCGGCCGCCCGCCGCGGGGCCTTTAATGCGCCGGCGCAAAGTTCTGTAAGGCACCTCTGCCAGAACGTTGCTTGCGGCTGCCACGGGCGAGGCGGCCGCAACTCAATTTCCGAGTTTGGGCGGGTTACCATGGCAACCGGGACGCTGCGCACACCGATGACGTCATCGGTGCCGGCGCAGCGCTACCGGCCTAACGCCGATTTAGGGCCCCTGTCAATTTCTAAACTGGCCATAACTTCGGCGCTAGGCCCTCTAGCGCCTCAAAAGCGGCGCTAAGGCCAGTGAATTTCTAGGCCAAGCTCATTGGTGTTACATGCAAAAGGTGAAGCAATATCAGGTGCAGTCTAATCGCAAGTCATCATTGCCACAGGCTTTTCCCAGTTCTTAAAGGGGAGGTTCATTGATGCTGCAGAACCTCATTCTCAGCATTACTGGCTGCGCAGCTGGCTGAGCAAGCAGCAGCTGGTCAAGTAGAAGGAGCCGGATGACTCAAGCAGCTGTATTGATGGCAGATCCATGCCCCAGGGAGAGGGCCCGCAGATTCTGCGATCAACCATTGAAGGCGTTGGTGTTCGCTGTGGAGAGAAGGAGGGCAGTGCTCTACCCAGCAAGTTGCAGGAGGCCCTCGCCGCAAGTCTTCTGCACCATGTGGAGGGAGGTAGTCCAGCATGTCTCGGGCAGTTATGTGGCCCCCAGGACCCACACACAGTGCAGGAAGAAATTTAATGACCTCACTCCGGTGGTCAGAGTGAGTGAATGCTTCAACAAATGCTACATACCACCATCTGAACCACAGTCTTCACACACTGCCCAAAGCACCACAAACCCAGCACTCACCCACCAACAATCTATACCTACCAACACTTACACCCACATCTCACACCTTGCACACAATGACAGCTATTCAACTATGGCAGGCACATCACCCAAACACGTTGCTCCATACTCACACACTTTCCTTTCCCTTGCAGTCCAAGGTGGCTCATAACAGGAGGGATCAGGAGTGCACAGGCGGGGGACAAGCTGACACCCAACCAGTGTCTGCGCTGGAGGAAAGAGTGCTGCGGATTATTGGGCGCCTGGTGGTGGACACTGTGGCCACTGGCAACATTGACTTCCTTGGGGACAACAACAGGATGTTCATCCCTACTCCTTCTTCTCACATCCCACATCCCACTCACCACGCAAGCGTTTCTCACTTTCCAGCTAATCATGCTGTATGCATGTATTTCTCCCTTCCTGCTCCCTCCCCTCACCTTAACCCGAGTCTTGTGCCCTTTTGCTTTCAGATAATGAGCAAGCACCTGAGCAGACTGTCCCTGAGGGCACCGCTGAGAGTGAGGCGGGTGAAGAGGAGGAGGAAGAACACACCGTGTCACTGCATGTCTCACCCACAGGCACCAGCTCAGATACTGGCACTACACATTCTTTAGAGGCTAGTATAGCAGTGGGATTGGCACAGGATGTGGCACTGGGGACAAGTGGGCTGCAGCAAGGCCAGAGGGAAAGGGTAGCTCGGGGACCAGCTCCCCGGAAGGTGATTTCGCGCATGAGTTTTGCTGCACAGGACTCAGATGAGGACGTCGATGGGGAGGTGTTTAGAAGAAGGGAGATGGGCATGCACACGGAGATGATAGGTGCAATGGCAAGGGTGCCCAAGAGCCTCTCAGCAATGATAAGGAGTGTGAATGAGTCCGCCTCCAACATTGCACAAGGCTCTGCGCACACCATGGAGCCCATCATTTCCAGTCTGCAAAGTATGGTGGACTCCCAGAGACACCGTGGCGACCCAGACCTGATGCCACATGTGATGGGCAATCTGGCAGCTTCCATTGCAGCACAGGCAGAAGCGACACAACATCTTAGTGCTGTAATGCAGTCTATGCTTGGTGCCTTTCAATCTCAGACTGCTCTCATGCAGTCTCAACCTGATGGCACGCAAGCTCTGACTGCTGCCATCGTGGCTGGGTCTACCACCGTCAACTGGGGCTTTCACGGTGTCGCAGCAGGCTAGCAATCTGTGCTCCAACAGATTGGTAGTGATGCTGAGGTGCTTTCCTGGGGGAGTGGCAGTGAGTCAGTGGAGCAGGAATCTGCTGTCCTCTCTCAGGCAGACAGCATTCCTGCTCCCACCACTGCCACTCCGCCATTGCCCATTTCGCTGCCTATCATCCAGCCAGCCCAGACTGCTGCCGCCCATGCTGAGGTGGTGCAGTCTACAGCCGGGCCTTCCAGGCCCAGAGCTGTTTTAGAGCATCCTGCAAGGCCATCTGAAGTCTCCTGCATGGACACTCAGCAGCCTTCCACCAGCCCTGCTGCAGCCACTGGCCAACACTTTGTAGGAGCACTAGAGTAAGCAAAGGCACAGTAACTAGAGGCACTAAGGGATTGTACAAGGGTGAATGGTTCATGTTGTTGTTGTAAATATATGTTCACTGATTATTGATACATTTATTAATTCAGTTTGGATTCTTTTGTGGTTTCTCGCATTTCAGCTTTGCGCTGTGATATGGCGTGCGACAGGGATGGAATGATGGGGATGTGGTGCGCAATGGGGATCTGGGGTATAATTTATTGGAACCGCGGTCTGATGAGGCGATCATGGATCGCCCTTCCAGAAGGCCAATTGAGTGGCTGCCTCCTCCCTCGCTCCTGTTCCTCCTCCTCCTCCTCGTCCTTCTCGTCTTCCTCTTCTTCCTCGTCCTCCTCCTTCTCGCCCTTTTCCTCCTCCTGAGGTGATCCCGCAGTCCCTGGTGGCAAGGGCTAGGCCCTCATGATGGCCAAATTGTGGAGCATGTAGCAGACCACCATGAAATGGGACACCCGCTCAGCCGAGCAGTCAAGGCAGCGGGACTGTTGCTTGAGCACTCCGATGGTTTGCTTGATGATGTTCCTGGTGGCAGCATGGCTGTCATTATATGAGTATTGGACAGGAGTGTTGGGGTTGCGGAGGGGAGTCATGAGCCAGGTGGAGAACAAATAGCCCTTGTCTCCGAGCAGCCAGCCAGGGATGTTGAGCTTGACGTGGTGGTTGGAAGAGTGTTGGCACACCAGTCTGGCGCAGGATGAAGGCATCGTGGCTGCTGCTAGGATAGAGGGCATTCACGTTGAGGATTTGCTGTCTGTGGTCGCACACCAACTACACATTAAGTGAGTGGTAGCCTTTGCAGTAACGGAAGATCTCAGGATTGTTATGCGGTGCCTGCAAAGCCACATGAGTGCAGTCAATGGTGCCCTGCACCTTGTGGAAGCCTGCTATCCTGGTAAAGCCACATGCATGCTTGTCCTGCTTCTCTCCGGTGATGGGGAAGGAAATGTACTCCCTTCGCCTACTGTAGAGAGCCTCTGTGACCTCCTGGATGCAGCGATGGATAGCGAACTGTGAGATGTTAGCTATGTCTCCTGTTGCAGACTGGAATGATCTTCTGGCGAAGACATTGAGGACGATGGTGACCTTGACAGCAACTGAGAGAGACGTGGTTGCCGTGATCTGAGGTTGGAGGTCTGGCTTCAGGAGCTGGCAAGAGTTCTGTGACCACCTCCTTGGTGAAGCGGAGCCTCCTACTGCACTGCTCCTCGCTTAATTGGAGGTAGGAGAAGTGCTCTTGGAATATCCTCGGAGGGTAAGGCATCCTGTTGAGAGCCCTGATGGCCCGCCTCCTCCCTCTGGGCACATGTTCCAGTCTTTCTCGCTGCCTGCGCTCCCTCCACCATAGATCCGTGAGGGCGGGGTCGACTGCCAGTACAGCCCCCATTAATGAAACCAAGTGTAGCAGTTTGAAATTTTTTAAGAATAAATATAGCTACTTTTTAGTTACCGCAACAATCCTGATAAAAAAGAACTTTTAAATTCCTGAATTAAACTGTTGCACAATGTCAAACTGACAAGAAAGGACTGAAACTCCACTAACCTGACAGCTGCGACTCATTTCTCATGATCCCTTTAAATAACATCCCTGGAGCCGGCTTCGGCCTGCTTGACACCTCCTCCCCCTGTCGTTGTCTGGTCAAGGCACTAAGGTAGGTGGCGAAAATGAATTTTGCAGTTCGGGCACCCCTTACTGATGTCACGATCTGCCTGGCATTGAAGTCCCTGGTGATAACTCATACCGGCAGCACAATGGAGGGGGGGTCCGGATTTGCTGTGCGTTGCTGGATTCGCCTCGCCCCAGCACTACTGCATCAGTGCCCCATTAGCTCCAGCTGCTGGCGCTAACAGGAGGCACTAACCAACTGAATTTTTCCCCCAGAGTCTCCGAATGCAGTTTCATATGACTTCCTTCGATTGTACTCAACTGTGTTGGCTGCATAGTTCAGCATTCTATTTGCTTTGTTGATTGCTCTTCTGCGATGGTTGTACATTTTGAGGGTTGAGTCTACTTAAATCTCTAGATCTCCTTCAACTTCACCCGTAGTTATTTCAACACTAGTCATCGAGTGCCTATGTCACCCACTTTTCCTCCTTTTGTGCAGGACTTTACACTTCTCCCAACTAAATTTCCTCTGCTGTTGTTCCATCCACTTAGATCTAACTCATGTTGTAATTCCTGAGCTGACTCCTCAGATTCAATGGACCCCCCCCTTTTAGTTTGGTATCATCCGCAAATTTTACGTTTGCATTGAGCTTCTGAACAACCCTCCACCCCCGTTCCCAAAATCAGCTTACTTAAGGAGTTCCCTCATTTCCTTTGTTGCCCCCTTTCCTGGCTTCTAGTCAGAATTTCAGAATCGCAGAGCACATCGAATGAAACCGTCCTGCGTTTGCTAACTCCAAAGGTGCCATGAGTTCCATTTCCTGCATCCTGTCTGGGTCATTTGCTCTTACCAAGCCAAGATAGTCACTGCTTCTTGCAGCTTCCCTGACGCACTGGGCCATGAAGCAGTCATTCATTACCATTACCAACCTGAATTCCTGACTTTGTCTTCAGAACAAAGGATCCTGAAGTGGAAAGTGAAAACAGTGCATCAGGGGAGCCATAAGCAGCAGTGCACATCTTGACTTGGTAATAGCAAGTGACTCAGATCGCACACAGGAAATGGAATTTGTGCACCCTTGGGGGATAGCAACTGCAGAATAATATGCCCTGGAACTCAGAAATACTGAAGTCCGGAAGCCAGGTATAAATCATTTTAAAGGGGCTAACTTCAAATGAGGGAACTGCTTAAGCAAACTGATTTTTGGGACAGGAGGGAAGGGTTGTTCAACAACACTTCACTGAAGGGCAAGTGGAACACCTTTAAAGGCATATTGAGCAATCCAATTGTACTCTGGCAACACAGAGCACAGCCAGGAGAGAAGTGGACTCACTTATAATGGCAGTCTCAGACCACATCACCTGTCTCGGAGCAAGAGGACAAACCCAGCTGATCTCTTACATTCACTGGTCCACCTTAGTTTGGTATCACATCTGTATTAAAGATGGAATTCTACCATTAGTTCCTCCTTCTATTATTTCTGAGTTTCTTCCCTTCTTTCTTTAAGGTGTATGATTTTTGCAAGGCTCCAGTTCCATGGTTATCGACCACCCTCCAGTATCTTGTCCAAGTGAGTCTCGGCAGTGCGTGTCGGCAGACTATTTGACCAAGCCTGATGCTATCTCACCCAATGTTCAAACATACACACACATTCCAGAAGGGCTCACTGGATAGCAATCAAGGGCACTCTAGCCAGGAGTGCTGAGGACAATTGCAATGTCCCCCATGACTGCTCCAGCTAAAATCAGGAAACTCACTACAGACTAGGTTAAACATGGGACCTTCCGATTGTTATGTCTCCATACCACAACATACAATGTATTCACCCACTGGGGGACCTCCCTCCTTATACTTTTATCTGTTATTTGAAGGGGAAATTATTTGAGGTTCATCCAGTTGAGGAATAACAATTCTGGAGAATTATATCTTTTTTTCCCATTTTGCCACCCTGTGTCAGCATCAAGCACTCCTAGGTTAGATGAAGTTAAACCTCTTTTGCTTTGCCCCAACAATTTGCCTTAACCCTAACTTCAACAAACACTCCATTACTACAAGGTAACATTGCCACTTCCTGTATCAACTATTCTAAAGCCCTTTGTGAGAGAGACTACAATTTATTAACTTTTCACTCAGGTGGGACTGGGTCTACCCATGCTCATCAGACAGAGGAGATTGCCAGTCTGTTTTAGAAAGAAAGCTTTCACTCTCCCCATTGGGAACTGGATTCAAACTCCGATTCCATAGAGTAAGACCTAACATTTGAATCTACTGCTCCACCCAATCTCCATAACATTAGACTTTCAGTCATTACACCTTTGACAAGGTCTTTCCCAACTTTTTTCTGTGCTATTTTTAAAATACACCTACTGATTACCAATCATTGCAACATAGATTTAGGTTCAAAATATATATTTTGATTCAACATTTGTGCATTTTGATAATAAATCCTTTCCCAAAGTGAATCATCTCCTCACCCTGTAGTATCATTCTCAATGTCGAGTTTCACTGAAAGTCCCGTGTGGTATTCATACTGCAGATCAATATCTTGTCAAACATTAACTGAACTTAACTGTATGACTCAAGGATTGTAAAGCACTGAAACTAATGAAAGCAAAGAGATTCTCTCGAAAATATGAAGCTGCGATCGAATCAATACGCAACATTTGTGTTTCTGTTTATTGCACAAAATTGCTGAAGAGTAGCAAAGATCTCATTTAAAAGTCAAGGCAATGTTTCAACCAAATGCTTAAACTGTGCTAACCCATGGCTCGTTGCTTCAACTGAATGGCAATTCAAATATTTTCTTCCTGTAAAGAGTTTATTGCACCATGTTGCAGTCAATAACGGTCTGTGTAATATACACAAGTAGGAATAAGTCACCAGTTGCACCACTCATTTTGCTGATTTTTTTTTACATAATGGTAGGATCGATACCATCTTGACCAAGAAACTCCATCCCTTAGTAATTAACACATCCACCCAAGGTCACACCCAGTTATTGCCGTTTACGTGCCACCTTATCATTTTATGGTCTTTGAGCAAGAGAGCGAAGGTTGGGTTGCCTTTATGAAGCGCACAGAGTGATAGAGAGGGATAGAGTATCTGAACCTGAAGCGAGAGGTTTACCAGTGCTCAAGCTCGTGACAAGGGGAGATCTTTTTCTTGCGACTTTCACCGTGGGACAAGACTGCATTACTAAGATTGACTATGGCAGCAGCTATTGAGATTACCGGGTTCCTGTTGGGGCTGGCAGGGTGGATGCTTACTGGATCCACGTTGGCGAACAATTACTGGAAGATTTCCACTGTTTATGGGAGTGTGATCACAAGCTCCAGGCTGTATGAGAATCTGTGGAAAAGCTGTGCCCAGAGCAGTACTGGTGTCTTCGACTGCCGAATGTTTGAGACCATGCTCGGCTTATCTTGTAGGTGCTTTATTCTTAATAATTACAGTAGAATTGTGTTTCCTTAACCCTTGGATATTTAATTGTTGAAAGTTTAAGTAAAAGGGCAACTAAATATTGTACTCTTTTAGTTACTGTCCTTAAGTAAACTATAAACCCTTGTAAAATGGCTGCCACTCAAAGCGATTGCTTCTACAACTTTTTTAAAATTCAGTTTACCTGTGACTGTGACTTAGGCCCAATGATTTAGTCCATGTTAGTTAGCAGTTTTAAGTAACCAGTGTCGCGATGGCCAATAAGCCGCCCAAGAACAGCAAATGAGTTTTAAAATGTAATAGATTAATAATTAGACAAGAATGTTCATTAATCCAATTGACTTTCAAGTCAAAATTGAAGCCTTCGAGAATCTCCCTTTAACTTTCCAGTCATTTAATAGACTTTTAGAAAATGATCTGCCTTTTTACACTGACAAATGATGTTGGTGAAAGTCGATTGAAGGAAATTATGCTGCTTTTTGTTTAACAATGAAATAATGCCTGTTTAACAGTTAAAGGAAAGATGTTAAGAAAGGTTTAAATTTGTACCATTATTCTAGAGCTGATGCAATCAAATGAAAGTTCGGACTTTCTTGTTGTCCCCCAGAAGGTACCTTCCGTAGTCTTTTTCATTGAAGGTACTTTTCCAAACTAGGTTTAAATATAGAGAGATTTTTATTGTTATTTACTGTTGATTTTTCGGTTGAAAATAGTTTACAAGTCAACAAGCTATATGTAAGTACTGTATAAACCTTCTGTGACCTTCTCCTATAACTATTGTAGTAGATTTTCTCAAAACTAACCAATTCAGTGGGTTATGCCTTATTAGGGGAGCATTTGATTCAATGTAAGTCAAACCCTTGCCAAGGGCAGGGATGTTCTGAAAGTTGTAGCTTGGAGTTAGAAAAACAGTTAATGTCAATTGAGATAATGCTTATTTTTATTGCATTAATTCCCACATGGACCAACAATGATGTCAACATTCTGCTTCTCCTAAGCCGTTAGCCCTATTCCTGGTCCTGTAGAACAAAGTTACCTCATGTAAAAAATATTAAAAAGCAGGTAAACGCTCAAAGACCACAGAGGTATATGTAGGCAACCACGGTCTCAACAATTGTAACCAACTGATGACAGAAACCATTTGTAACCTTTGAAGGAACAAAAGCATCGATAAAAATATTATACTTGTTTTAGAATGAATTATTTAAATCACTATTGAAGCTTCAGTTGGTTTACAAGATTGTCAAAATGTTATTGGGTAATTCTTAACCTCCATTTTGATTACAAGTCTCACCAGTGCCTCAGGAGTCCTGAAACTACATTTTCAAAATGGAGGTCTCAGAAGCCCTGACCAGCATTGTAGATGTGGAATGCAAACCTTGTAGAAGAAACTAAACATGTCATGGAGATAATGTAAAATATTGAAACCCTATTTCTTGAGTGAGAAACGTGAAGATTTTCATGGGATTTTGTATATTTATTCAATTCCTTTAAATTACTTCCATCTATATACATTGAACAAATATTTTGTATCAGTCTTCACGGTAGAAGACACTAAAAGCATCCTAATAATGGATAATCAAGGGGCTATTGGGGTGGGGGGGTGGAACTTAAAACAATCACTATCACTAGGGAAAAAGTACTAGGCAAACTAATGGGACTAAAGGTGGACAAGTCCCCTGGACCTGATGGCCTGCATCTTAGTGTCTTAAAAGAGGTGGCTGCAGAGATAGTGGATGCATTGGTTGTAATCTACCAAAATTCCCTGGATCCTGGAGAGGTCCCAGTGGACTGGAAAACCGCAAATGTAATGCCCCTATTTAAGAAAGGAGGGAGACAGAAAGCAGGCAACTATTGACCAGTTAGCCTAACATCTGTCATTGGGAAAATGCTGGAGTCCATCATTAAGGAAGTGGTAGCAGGACATTTAGAAATTCATAATATAGTCAAGCAGAGTCAGCATGGTTTATGAAAGGGAAATCATGTTTGACAAATTTGCTGGAGTTCTTTGAGGATGTAACGAGCAGGGTGGATAAAGGGGAACCAGTAGATGTCGTGTATTTGGATTTCCAGAAGGCATTCGATAAGGTGCCACATAAAAGGTTACTGCACAAGATAAGAGCTCACGGGGTTGGAGGTAATATATTAGCATGGATAAAGAATTGGCTAACTAACAGAAAACAGAGAGTCGGGATAAATGGGTCATTTTCAATTGGCAAACTGTAACTAGTGGGGTGCTGCAGGGATCAGTGCTGGGGCCTCAACTATTTATATAATCTATATTAATGACTTGGATGAAGGGACCGAGTGTAATGTAGCCAAATTTGCTTATGATACAAAGATAGGTGGGAAAGCAAATTATGTGGAGGACGCAAATAATCTCCAAAGGGATACAGATAGGCTAAGTGGGTGGGCAAAAATCTGGCAGATGGAGTATAATGTGGGAAAATGTGAGGTTGTCCACTTTGGTAGGAAAAATAAAAAAGCAAATTATTATTTAAATGGGGAGAGATTACAAAATGCTGAGGTACAGAGGGATCTGGGGATCGTTGTACATGAATCACAAAAAGTTAGCATGCAGGCACGTCAAGTAATTAGGAAGGTAAATGGAATGTTGGCCTTTATTGCAAAGGGAGTGGAGTATAAAATTAGGGAAGTCCTGTTACAACTGTACAGGGCGTTGGTGAGACCACACCTGGAGTACTGCGTACAGTTTAGGTCTCCTTTTTTAAGGAAGGATATACTTGTATTGGAGGCATTTCAGAGAAGGTTCACGAGGTTGATTCTGGAGATGAGGAGGTTGTCTTATGAAGAAAGGTTGAGCAGGTTGGGCCAATACTCATTGGAGTTTAGAAGAATGAGAGGGGATCTTATTGAAACGTATAAGATTCTACATAAGAACATAAGACGTAGGAGCAGGAGTAGGTCATTTGGCCACTCGAGCCTGCTCCGCCATTCAATAAGATCATGGCTGATCTGATCTTAGCCTCAACTCCACTTCCCTGCCCGCTCCCCATAACACTTGACTCCCTTACCTTTGAAAAATCTGTCTATTTCCACCTTAAATATATTCAATGACCCAGCCTCCACAGCTCTCTGGGGTAGAGAATTCCAAAGATTCACGACCATCTGAGAGAAGAAATTTCTCCTCATTTCTGATTTAAATGGGTGCCCCCTTATTCTGAAATTATGCCCCCTAGTTCTAGATTGCCCCATGAGGAAAAACATCCTTTCTGCATCTATCCTGTCAAGCCCCTTCAAAATCTTATGGCCTAGAAATTCAGTGGGCTGCGCCACCAGTTAGCACCTACAGAGGGCACTCAGTGGCTTTAGCGCCACTGGCCACGCCTCCCGTGATATTTAGCGGGGCGCTAATGGCGGCGTTAGCCTGTTGCGCTGCGCCGCCACCGATGACATCATCGGTGTGTGCAGCGCCCCGCTACCGCCCCGATCGCGATATTTGGTAGCGCCCGCCTCTGTAGCGCCATTCGCAAATCGCGCCCAGTTCACAGGGCCTACCTGTGGCGGCAGTGGCGCAAATTAAGGTGGAGGCGCGGGGCGGCCATTTTATCCGGTGGCCGCCTGCCAGCACCTCCGTCCCCGGCCTCCTGATCCCCCCCGGGCAGTGCCGGCTGTGTCCCGAGAGCCCGGCACTTCTCCTCGGTGCCGGGCTCTTTTGCCAGCACTCGCGATCGCTCATCGCGCTGGTGCAGGCCCCTCCCCCTTAAGAAGCGGAGGAAGGCCTGCAGTACTGCAGCGCGCCGTGCCGCGGTGTGTGGCGCTGCAGCACTTTGCGCTGCGATAATCAGTTTCAGCGCCCTAAGAGGGACGCGGGGCGCCTCGAGCAGCGCCCCGCGTCCCTCTTGGGGCGTCCAAGATGAATTTCCGGTGGTCACAACTGATCCGATCGCAGCGGTAATTCCGGCGCCCAGGCAAGCTGGGCGCCCCGTTTGCGGCTCCACCGAATTTCTCCCCCATAAGATCACCTCTCATTCTTCTAAACTCCAATGAGTATAGGCCCAACCTGCTCAACCTTTCTTCATAAGACAACCCCTTCATCTCCGGAATCAACCTCGTGAACCTTCTCTGAACAGCCCCCATTCTGAGGGGGCTTGACAGAATGTGGTAAACCACTGTATTGTATATTGCCACCTCTGGGTGGCGCTGTGTATGGAGGCATGCCTCAGCTGACTCCACCCACCACTGTGTGGGTTTCGTTCAGACTTGTTCAGTCACTCACGAAGAAGCATGGTCTCTTCTTAGCTAATAAAAGCCTTATTCATCTCTTCTTTCGACTCATCATCTCTTCTTCGACTCATCACCTTTTATGAAGTAATTGATAAGCGTATCAATTTTATTAGCTAAAAGTTAAATGGCGACACCTGAGGAGCAACAACAGCAACGGATACAGCAGACATTGCTGAGAGCCCTCAGACCACCACGCCTGGACCTCGACCCTCAAGATGTGGGTGCATCAGCCAAGTTTGAACACTGGCTGAGCTGCTTTGAATCCTTCCTCGCAATCTCACAGGTTACAGAGGAGGATCACAAACTGAAAATTTTGACCGCCCAGGTGAGCCATCAAGTATATATGCTAATCCGGGACTCTAATACGTACGTGGCGGCCCTCGAGCTACTAAAAGGGCAATATACGCGCCCAGTGAACACAATTTACGCCCGACACCTCTTGGGATCCCGCAGGCAGCAACCGGGAGAATCGGTAGGGGCATTTGCACGGGCGCTACTGGCACTCTGCAGAGACTGCGATTGTAAAGCGGTAACGGCTGTGGAGCACGCGCAGGGACTCGCCTGTGATGCCTTCGTCAGGGGCCTCCAGTCAGACCACACCCGGCAGAGACTGCTAGAAAGCAAGGAACCCGACCTGAAGACGGCCATTGCCCTTGCGCTCTCGTTAGAGGAGGCCCACCGAAACCTCGAGGCATACCCCCGTAACGGCGCCGAGACATGGCAATCGAAACCGTGGGACACGGGACCGCCGCCCCCGGCACCAACCGCTGCAGCGACCCAACCGAGACAGCAGCCTCCGGTAAGAACTGCTTCGATGCCCAGTAACCAGGCCCAAAAATGCTATTTCTGTGGCCAGTTAAAACATCCCAGAGCGCACTGCCCAGCTAAGACAGCTACCTGCTCGGGCTGCGGGAAGAAAGGCCATTACGCTAACGCCTGCAAGGGGAAGCCAGCCAGCAGCGCAGCGTGCGGGCCGTGGGAGCAGCCATCTTATCCGCCATTTTGTGTACCCCCGGCCGCATGGCATCCGCCGCCATCGTATCCAACGCACTCAACCGCCATTTCGTCACCGGAACCGACCACCGTCTCGGCGGATGACTATAGTGACTCACTAAGCCACATACTGGCCTCCGTGACGCTGGATCAAGGCCACCCTCACCATCTATCCAGCTCCATGATGGATATCGCGGTAAACGGCCGCGCCACCAGTTGCCTGATCGACAGCGGGAGCACAGAGAGTTTCGTCCACCCCGACACGGTACGTAGCCACTCCCTCACGATTCTGCCAACGCACCATCGCATTTCTATGGCGTCCAAGTCCCAGTCAATGGACATCAGCGGCTACTGTGTGGTGACCCTGTCAGTAGGGGGCACTGAATATCAAAAATTTAAACTGCTAGTCCTGCCCCGTCTTTGCGCTGCCGTCCTGCTAGGGTTGGATTTTCAGTGCCACCTTAAGAGTGTCACACTAGCATACGGTGGACCCCTCCCCCCACTCACAGTCTGCAACCAACAACTTTTAAATCGCCCGCTGCAAACCACCTGCAGCCTTTCCACATTAAAAGTCCCCCCCCCTCCCCTGTTCGCTAACCTCACCCGCGACTGTAAACCCATCGCTACCAAAAGCAGGCGGTACAGTGCCGGGGACAGAGCTTTTATCAGCTCTGAGGTGGAGCGGCTCTTGAAGGAGGGCATTATCGAAGGTAGCACTAGCCCCTGGCGAGCCCAGGTTGTAGTCGTTAAAACCACTGCAAAACGCCGCATGGTAATCGACTACAGCCAAACCATAAACCGGTACACCCAGCTGGACGCGTACCCCCTCCCTCGCATATCTGATATGGTCAATCAGATTGCGCAATACAAAGTATTCTCCACCATCGACCTTAAGTCAGCGTACCACCAGCTGCCCATCCGCCATGAGGACCGCCAGTATACTGCCTTCGAGGCAAACGGCCGCCTCTACCACTTCCTTAGGGTCCCCTTCGGCGTCACCAATGGGGTTTCGGTCTTCCAAAGGGAGATGGACCGAATGGTTGACCAGAACGCGCTGCGGGCAACCTTCCCCTATTTGGATAACGTCACCATCTGCGGCCACGACCAGCAGGACCACGACGTTAATCTAGCAAATTTCCTCCGTACGGCCCAACGGCTGAACCTAACGTACAATAAGGAAAAATGTATGTTTCACACCAAGCGCCTGGCCATCCTCGGCTGCGTGGTGGAGAACGGAGTCATCGGGCCCGACCCCGACAGAATGCGCCCCCTAATGGAACTACCCCTTCCCCACTGCCAAAAAGCACTGAAGAGATGCCTGGGGTTTTTCTCCTACTACGCCCAGTGGGTGCCCCTCTATGCAGACAAAGCCAGGCCCCTCATCAAAGCCACCTCCTTCCCCCTGACACCAGAGGCGTGTGCAGCCTTCACTCTTATCAAGAACGATATCGCGAAGGCCGCAATGCACGCGGTGGATGAGTCCATCCCCTTCCAAGTGGAGAGCGATGCCTCCGACTTCGCCCTAGCCGCGACCCTTAACCAGGCGGGCAGACCCGTGGCCTTTTTCTCAAGGACCCTCCAGGGCCCCGAGACGAGACACTCCTCCGTCGAAAAGGAGGCCCAGGCTATTGTAGAAGCGGTGCGTCACTGGAGGCATTACCTGGCCGGGAAACGATTTACCCTGCTCACTGACCAGCGTTCAGTAGCTTTTATGTTTAATAATAAGCAGAGGGGTAAAATCAAGAACGACAAGATCTTGAGGTGGAGAATCGAACTCTCCACCTACAATTATGATATCTTGTATCGGCCAGGGAAACTCAATGAGCCCCCAGATGCCCTATCACGTGGTACATGCGCCAACGCGCAGAGTGATAGGCTGCAGTCCCTCCACAATGACCTCTGCCACCCGGGGGTCACCAGGTTTTTCCATTTTATCAAATCCCGTAACCTGCCCTACTCCATCGAGGAGGTCAGGACCATGACCAAGAGCTGCCAAATCTGCGCCGAGTGCAAACCGCACTTCTATAGGCCGGACAGAGCAAGCCTGATCAAGGCCACCCGCCCCTTCGAACGCCTGAGCGTCGATTTTAAAGGGCCCCTCCCCTCCGCTGACCGCAATGTGTACTTCCTCAACATAGTTGATGAGTACTCCCGTTTCCCCTTTGCCATCCCTTGCCCAGACATGACCAGTACCACGGTCATCAAGTGTCTGAATGACATCTTCGCTCTGTTCGGGTTCCCCAGCTATATACATAGCGACAGGGGCTCATCGTTCATGAGCGACGAACTTCGGCAGTACCTGCTAACAAGAGGTATCGCCACGAGCAGGACCACCAGTTACAACCCCCGGGGGAACGGCCAGGTGGAAAGGGAGAACGCGACGGTTTGGAAGGCAGTCCTCTTAGCACTAAAATCTAAGGGCCTTCCGACCTCCCGCTGGCAGGAGGTCCTCCCTGCAGCGCTTCACTCCATTCGGTCACTGCTTTGTACTGCCACTAATGCGACCCCTCATGAGAAAATGTTCGTTTTCCCCCGGAAGTCTACATCGGGAACCTCGCTACCGGCATGGTTGACTTCTCCTGGGCCCGTCCTACTGCGGAGGCACGTGAGGACGCATAAAATGGACCCCCTGGTCGAGCGGGTGCACCTCCTACACGCCAACCCCCAGTATGCCTGGGTGACATACCCAGACGGGCGGGAGGACACGGTCTCCATACGAGATCTCGCACCCTCGGGTACCCCTGAATTACCACCGTTATCCCCCTTACCACTGTTATCCCCCTTACCACTGTTATCCCCCACCACCCCTCCCAACCCAACCCCTGCAGACGGCATGCCAAAGCCCCAGGAATCTTCGCCAACCACCCAGACACCAGACTCGACGTCGGATGCTGCAACACCACCGCCGCCACCACGACGATCAGGACGTCAGACAAGGCCTCCTGATAGACTTAACTTGTAGTACCCTTCACCCCGCCGGACTTCACATTAAACAAGGGGTGAATGTGGTAAACCACTGTATTGTATATTGCCACCTCTGGGTGGCGCTGTGTATGGAGGCATGCCTCAGCTGACTCCACCCACCACTGTGTGGGTTTCGTTCAGACTTGTTCAGTCACTCACGAAGAAGCATGGTCTCTTCTTAGCTAATAAAAGCCTTATTCATCTCTTCTTTCGACTCATCATCTCTTCTTCGACTCATCACCTTTTATGAAGTAATTGATAAGCGTATCACAGGGTAGATGCAGAGAGGATGTTTCCCCTCGTGGGGGAATCTAGAACTAGGGGGCATAATTTCAGAATAAGGGGGCACCCATTTAAAACAGAAATGAGGAGGAATTTCTTCTCTCAGATGGTCGTGAATCTTTGGAATTCTGTTCCCCAGAGAGCTGTGGAGGCTGGGTCATTGAATATATTTAAGGTGGAGATAGAGAGATTTTTGAATGGTAAGGGAGTCAATGGTTATGGGGAGCGGGCAGGGAAGTGGGGTTGAGGCCAAGATCTTATTGAATGGTGGAGCAGGCTCGCGGGGCCAAATGACCTACTCCTGCTCCTACGTCTTATGTTCTTATGATCTAAGATTAATTCCATCTTAGACTTCAGATTTCATCTTTATTTAATTAACCTCTAAGAATCATCCTAATTTTTATGTAAAGACACTGCAGCTCAGTTGATTTATGTAACTGGGACCTGTTTAGAAAGACAATGGCATTTTTAGCAGATATTTCCCAGCAGATTTCTGTCTTACTACAGTCCGGGAAAATGTTTTAAAAAACCAACTTCCAGTTGGCCAAGTTCGCGTACAAGTACTTAACGCACTTTTACTGCATTACTGCATATTCTATTTCTACACAGGGATTAATCATTGATTCATACCGCGCAGTAGGAGGCCATTCAGTCCACCGTGCCTGTGCCGGCTCTTTGACAAAGCTATCCAATCAATCGCACTCCCCCTCTCTTTCCCCATAGCCCAGCAAATGTTTCCTTTTGAAAGCTGTGATTGACTCTGCTTCCACCACCCTATCAGGCAGTGCATTCCAGATCATAACAGCTCGCTGTGTAAAAAAACATTTTTCCTCATCTCCCATCTGGTTCTTTTGCCAATTACCTTAAATCTGTGTTCTCTGGTTAGCGATCCGCCCACCAGTGAAATCAAAGATTAAGAGGGGACCTTATCAAAGTATATAAAATACTAAATGGTACAGAAAAGATAAAACCAGAATATTACTTCAAGGTCAATTAGGTTAGGAGCACCAGAGGAGATAAATTTAAATCTCTGGCAATTTTAGACGGGTATTGGGAAATTTCTTTCTTCAAAGGGTAATAAATGTTTCTAATAATCCTCCAGGTGAGGTTGTAGGCGCAAAGACATTGGAGCATTCAAAAAGCAGTTGGATAGTAGTCAGTGGCGCATTGGGTCTTCTCTCTCACCTTCTTTGAGCACTCTTATGTTCTTTTGTGGATTGTATGACTCTGCTCTGGGTTTGCCTGGCATCTGCCAGATAAACCACTTTGCACTTAGCCATTGCAACAATATGGCAGAACTAGCAGGTTGTGAATTGATGCCCAGAGACACATGGGGCAGCAGGACTGCCGAGTGCCACGGGTGAGATGGTTGTTTCCCACAAGTGGCCTCTGAGCCCTATTATGAGTAACAGCAGATCTTGCCACATCCCTCCTGAGGACAGGACTCTAGGTGTGTGTCTTCATGTCAAACAAAGAGGAAGATGTTCTTCAAATTGGTTGCTTTTGCTTTATCTAGCCTGCATTTTATCTGGATCAGATGCCCATGACTCTCTTGCCCACCGGTATTATATACAGTGTCAGGTATTACTAGGCCTGTTTATCACTAGTGGGCAATATTAATGTTCAGGCAGTAGCAGTAACTAAAGGGCAAAGTCAGTGATCCCATGCTTCCAGTGTTGAACCTCATTCAAAGGGAACATGGGTCAGAGGATTAGCCCTGTCCCTGACCACAGCTTTCTTCAAGTAAGGCACAATGGAGGTAGTGGTGGATCATTGAATTTACCTGCACACTTCACTCTCTGTAAACCATCCTGTAGTGACAGAAAACTCATTCTCCATTAAAATATCTACACATTTGATGTGCATTCATCATATTTGCCAATATACCAAATTGCAGGAGGAATTATATATATAGTTGAACAGGAAAAATTTGCAAGGCTTTGTGTAAAGTCTGTGGGTTGTGCAGTTAATTACGACACAGACTTCAGGAGTAACATACAACAGGACTTTACTATTCGAAGGTCAGGGCGAATCTGCCCTATAAATCATGCCACAGCACTTATATACCGGTGTGGTCACCGTCGGTATTACCGTATAGAGAAGCCAAACAAGTAGTGCCACACCTAAAATAGTTCTCTTAAAGGTGAACGGTTACATACAATAGTCTCTTAAAGGTAGACGGTTACATACACTACAATCCTCCCTTTTTAGCTTACAACATACTATTTCTCATTAACATACATATATTCAACTTTAGGTAAACAATTTACAGATATAGTCTCTGTGGGAAACAGTTCACAGGTTCAGTCTCTGTGGGAACAGTGTATAGATTCAGTCTCTAGTCTTGACTCGGTCCGAACAACATCGCTGTGGTGTAGCCGGTTCACATTGCTAGCGTGACTCCTCCACTAGTCTTCCCCTTGACGTAACAGCTTGAACTCCCGTCCTGCTGAACCAGCAATGCTGACTTTTACAAACAGCTGTATTGCCTTGGTAATTTTCCTTACTTTCCAACTGATTTATCTCCCTTTGTAGGGCCCACGTGCATGATCTGGTAGGAGTGATAATGATTTTGATGGTTATCATCTTCTGCTTCTTTTTCTTTTCTGCTTCTTGGAGACTCTCGGGGCTCCCTTATCAGGTGCCAGCTGTAGCGCCACCATCTCTCTATGTTCCTTAGACTTTAAGTGCTTCATCCTGATTTCTGCACTTTGGGAGTTTTCATCACAAGCTGGGCAGACCAGATCCTCGTAATATTCAGTGTCACTCAACAGGTCATGGTAATATTCGGTGTCGTCCTGAGCTAGTCTAGCGAGAGGGCCTGCTACTTCTTCCGTACCCAACTGGACGTTAGCCAACTGTTGTTTCCTCCCTAGACATCTTTCCTGAAGAGACTTCTTCATGCGTTCATATTCATCCCGCTCTTCCTGGGTTTCCTGCAAATCCTTCACTAATGACCTCGTTTGTGATTTCAATACTTCCCCTTCCCTCGGGGATTGATTGATCAGGCTATTCAATCCTTCTACTGGAGCAGCTGTTTCAACATTCTGCTGTTCACATTGACGTGATTCAGCGTACTTTTGGCATCCCTGTAAAATCTGTGTTGCAACCTCAGCTATTTCCATAACTTTTGAGAACTCCGAACTCCTTCCCTTTGAAGATTGAAGCTCGTGTTCAGATTGTTCCCATTGTAGAGTCTTGTCCTTCAGCATATGAAGGAGTTGGCTGACCGTTAACTCTTCCACGGGAACACTGTGGGTCAGAGTCTTCTCCATTTCATCCACCTTTTCCTCCAATGCTTTCACCTTCTTTTCCTCTTGTACTTTGGCTTCCAGCGCTCGGAGAAGTTGCGCCTTGATGCTCTCTAGCTCATGTTCAGAGGCCATTCTTACAGTCTCTGTGTTTCTTACAGTTCCCTTTTCTTCCACTGAACGGATTCCCAGTTGAATCTGTTCTTCAAGTTGTTGAATCTCGGTCATTGCCGCCCCATATTTGTCTTGGGTTTCCTTTAATATTTTTATGAGTTCTTGTACATCTTGTCTTTTAGGTTCTGCCATGTCTTTCACCTCTAATTTCTCATCTATGGATGGAACTTCTACCGATGAGTCTGTCTTGGCCTTGAGCTCATCAAGAATTTCCTGCAGCCTTTGGACTTCTTGCTCATGTTCAACCTTCAGTTGCTCATATGCTTCCACTGAAACTAGCTTTTCGGAGGTTGCCGAGTTAACCCCTTCCAGAATTGTAGCCTGGGCCTGTTCATACTGTTCTTTCAACTTCTCACACTCTGCTTGTAAGGAGTCGTAGAGAAGAACTGGAATAAAATCCTGGCTTCCTGAAGATTCCTCTTCATTTGCTTCTTCCTGCAAATATTCTAACTCCTGAACAGCATAAGGGAGATGTGATCGGTAATTGGTCACGATGGCTCTATGGTCGCTCTCTGCTTGAGCTAGCTGCTTCTGTTGTCTTTCCAGATTCTCCCATTCGGTGTCATAGAACTTTTTCATTGTTTTCATCTCTTGTACGAGACGGTAACTCAATTGTTCTAATTGTTGTCGTAATTTGAAATAAGTTTGAGTCCGAGCTCGGTGTTCTTCCGTCATGGATATGTCCGTAACTTGAACAGGCTCAGAATTTTCTGTCGAACTAGGTTGTCGTTGTTCGGTGGAGTTCTGTTCTGAAACTTTGTTCTTCTCTGGAGCATAAGCCTTTATGCATGCCTTCGTTTTTCCAACCTTCGTCGGCAAGTCCATTTCAGCCTTGTCTTTCATATTTGGGTTGGTCTTATTGTCATCCGTTTCAGAATCTGAGCTGATTGTCTGCACCGAGTCCTCACTCGTTATGGCTTTTAGATAGTGCCATTCCATGTCTATTTTCTTGATCCACTCCCGTCCTAGAAGTGGTGGTCCTCCCTCATGTAGTACGTATAAGTTCATTCTTGGGTGTTCTTTACCCCTATCTCTCACTTTGACTCTTATCTTTCCCATGGGGTATACTTTATGCCCCGTGTATGTCTGCAATACGAACTTGGTATCTCTTAAGGGTATATGTGAGAATAGCCGGTGGTAATCCCTTCGATTTATGACTGATAGAGCTGATCCAGTGTCCAACTCCATTTTTACTTGGATTCCAGCTATTTTTAGCATGACCCAGATAGTTTCTAGGTCAGCTTCCTTACTCACATTGTGAATTCTCAGACTACCCAGCTCCTGGCCGTTTGGGTCTGAGTCTGAATTCTGTTCGTCTGAACTCTTCTCAGCCACCTTGTGTACCTTGTTGTACTTTTCCTGTGATGGCTTCCTTTGGTTGTTGGTCCTTTGGTTGTTGGTCTTCTTCCCTGACCGGCATACCTTAGCTATGTGACCCAGTTTGCCACATTTCCTACATTCCTGGTTCTTAAACCAGCATTGGTTCTGGTCGTGTGTTGTCTTCCCACAACGATAGCATTTTGTTGTTGTCGAGGTAATTTGATCCATACTTAGTGCTGCTGTCTTTAGCTGCATTTCCGCAGTTCCCTTCGCTGCGGCTTCGTGCGATGCTGCAATAAGGACAGCCCTGTCAAGTGTAAGGTCGTTCTCTTCGAGTAGTCGCTTTTGCGTTCCTTCCTTTGCCAACCCACACACGAACTTGTCTCGCAATGCCTCTGTCAGATTCCCTCCAAACTGGCAGTATTTCGCTAGTCTACGCAGTTCGACCAAGTATTCTGCGTTGCTTTCGTCTTTCCGTTGCGTTCTCGCATAGAATTTGAATCGTTCCGCCAACATCAACGGTGTAGGGTTCAAGTGGTCCTTCAGGACAGCCACAATATCATCGAAAGTCTGATCCGCCGGTTTAGCTGGTGCTAGTAGATGCTTCAAGAGCCCGTATGTCTTTGCGCCCATCGAGTTCAGCAAGGTTATAGCTTTGTCATCTTCTTCTATTTTATTGGCCTCACAATAGATCTCAATGCGTTCCACGTACGTGGCCCAGTCTTCTACCTCGGAATTAAAATCGTTGATGTTACCACGCTTAGGCATCGTCCTCTCTTTGGGAACAACACAAGTATTTCTTTAAATTATTATTTCTTTTTTTTTCTAAGATGGCGGTTTTCCCGCGAAAATGGCGGTTTCCCGCTCTTATCTTCTCTCCCCGCCCACTTCAATGGCGGTTTCCCGCTTCTGTCTTCTTCCCCACCTAATGGCGGCTTCCCGCGTTCCTTCCCTGGCGGGAGGGGTACACTTTCCCCACGGGCGACGGCCGCTGGCTTTCAGGTTCACAGCCTGCGCGTCGGCTTCAAGGCTTTCCCTTTTTTTTTTTAATTTTATGGCAGGGCGACCGGCTCTGGGTACCCTGTTGACGGCGAACAGGTTCAGCCGCTGGGCTGGCTCTCGCACAGTTCCCCTTGCTCGGCTCTGTCTCTCTCCCGCTCGCTCGGCTCTACCGGCGCTGGGTACACCCCGTTGACGGAGGACAGTTCAGCCGCTGGACTGGCTCTCGCACAGTTCCCCTTGCTCGGCTCTGCCTCTCTCCCGCTCGCTCGGCTCTACCGGCGCTGGTTACACCCCGTTGACGGAGGACAGTTCAGCCGCTGGACTGGCTCTCGCGCAGTCTCTCTTGGTCGGCTCTGCCTCTCCCGCTCGCTCGGACCCCAATTGCGCCTCCCAGCCCTCTCGCAGTCCGGTGCTTCTCTCCCCGGCTGCGGCTGAGTTTCTCTCTTCCCGCGCCTACGCTCCCGGTCGCAGCGCTTCGTGGCTTCGGTCACCGCCCGGCTTTTCCCGCCGGTCGCGGTCTCTCACGACGCCGTTGGACCCGACTTTTTGTCCGGCTCCTTTTCCCCCTCGACCGTGGTCGAGTGCCCAGCCCTTATCCTCCGGCTATTCTTTTCACTTTCCCTTACTCACAGTCACCGTGGCAGAAGGGACAGTCAGTGCCTGTTGCTGATGGAAGTTTTTGTCGCTAAAGTCTTCCTCCTTTCTATTGCTGCAGCCTTGAGTTTTCTCCCAGCCGAATGACGAGGGCGGTTGCCTCTTTTCGACGCTCTTTCGTTGCTTGAAAATATTGTTGCCGCAGGGTACGATCGGACTCGTCGCCACTGTAAAGTCTGTGGGTTGTGCAGTTAATTACGACACAGACTTCAGGAGTAACATACAACAGGACTTTACTATTCGAAGGTCAGGGCGAATCTGCCCTATAAATCATGCCACAGCACTTATATACCGGTGTGGTCACCGTCGGTATTACCGTATACAGAAGCCAAACAAGTAGTGCCACACCTAAAATAGTTCTCTTAAAGGTGAACGGTTACATACAATAGTCTCTTAAAGGTAGACGGTTACATACACTACACTTTGAGAAATGAGTGGGGCGGGGAGTGGGACAAATTGGATATCTTTTCCAAAGAGCCAGTGCAGGTATGTTGGGCCAAATGGCCTCCTTCTTTGCTGTAAATCTATGATTCTATGACTTGTTTAATCCCAACATGTGTCAAACTCCAGAGCATTCCAAATTCAGTGTTTAAACTCAGAAGTAAAACCAGGTGCAGTGTGGATTTACCCAGTGCTGGCGTTTTAGGGAAAATTACAGATGTGAATTTTTCCTAGTTGTTCCAGGAAGTTACCCAACCAGAAATTCCCCCATTAATGAAGCCTATCCCCTAAGGAAATATTCATTGTAGACTCAGAAGTCTATTGGAGAACTCAATTCGGTCAGATGCCCAAAAGCAGAATTATGAGATTTTGACCTTATTAGTTGAAGTATTGGTCAAAAGCTTGTGGAGTATCTAGCTGATTAGCAAACAATAACTAGTATATGTAAATGGTTGGCACACTCTTTCTGTGACCTCACCATATATCTACTGTTGTGTGGTCTCCTCAAATGCTGCCAAGGAGGCTCCCGGAATATGAGAACTGATTTTACAAAACTTTGAAGGATACAGATTGAAGACGTTGGGGTAGATTTTAAACTTGGCGCTCTGGTCGTAAAACTGCTGTTGCAGATTGGCCGCCTGTTATAGGATCCGCCCGGTTTTCATTACCATTGATTTCTATGGAAATGAAAATCGGGGGATGGGGAGGTGCGGCGGGGGAGGTGTTTCTGTAAGAAACGGGACTACGCCAGTTGAAAATCTACACGATCGAGTCAAAACTTCACTGAGAGCAATTATGTCCTGAAAATTGAGGCTTGATCATGGAGACGGGTAAAAGATTCGCCCACCTGGTTTGGTGTCTTGTTTATATGAATTATTAAGCCATCAGGAAAATGACCAAAAAAGCTCACTAAGCTGATAAATGTCAGTCATTCTACAGGTGCAGTTTTATTGGATAATCTAAACCCCTCCCACAAGAGTAAGTCAAAGATAATTTTTATTGTCAGAAGGAAGTAGTTTGATGCCATTTCTGAATGAAACTAGGAAACAAAATCATCTTTCTTGTCAATTCTGGTCAACTGAATTATTTATTGTTTCATAAATCATAATTTATGGTTCTGGAAAAAGCAACAAAAAGAAACAGATTTCTTTATGGTCGACTCCTGTTTCAGTGACGGTATCTTACTTCCAAAATAATCTCGTTAAAAAATATATTATTGGCCTACTGACTACAATTTCTCATCATTTACGGGGAGTATTTGTAAAATAGTGTGTATGACGCATGCTTGTATGTGTACGTGTGTATTATATGTGGTCATGTGTGTATGCGGGTGTTGGGATGAGACTTAATTGAAAAACACTGCTAGTTTGATTATAAATGAATATCAAAGTCCATCTGTAATAACAGAGCTGGGACAGTGCGTGTTATTGCTGATAAATTACCAGCTGATTACAAAAAACAGCAAATAACATCAGAAAATGCTGGAAACACTCAGCAGGTCAGGCAGCATCGAGGGGAGAGAAACAGGGGACCCGACTCGAAAAGTTGACTCTATTTCTCGCTCCTCAATGCTGCCTGACCTGCTGAGTGTTTCCAGCATTTTCTGTTGTTATTTCAGATTTCCGGCATCCGCAGTATTTTGCTATTGTACAAAAAACAGAAGATAGTCAACTGACAAAAATATGTGGTCGTACTTCTGCACTTGTACAGTGACTATTTCAGTGGCATGAGTGTGTCTGCTGCCGGCTCCATTATACATTTATTATTGAAGGGTCCATGCCCGAAGTGGAAGACCACCACCAAGGTTGAAAAAAGTAGGAAAGAGGATGAGATCGCTGAAGAAATAGTGGTCAGATGACGCCAAGCTTACATTTTAGATTACAGGAGGATGGGAAGACTGAAGGAATTCCACAATTTTGAGTTCCTAGAAAAAATGAGTCAGAGTAGGAGATATAAGAATATAATAGTCAAGGATGAGTAAAGGTCATTTGATGCATTGAACCTCATCTATCCATTACTCACCCATTACTGTCCACTGTATTTTGACCACCAACACCACTAATATCTTTGACTCCATTACAACCCCCAGTTTTTATTACCCTTTGAGTAAGGACATTGGGCATGAAATAAACCTTGGGCAGTAGCGCAAAGTGGGCGGTAACGAATCAGCAGCCCGCTTTACATTCCGCCCAATTTTCTTTTCCATGACGGAGATTAAAACGGGCTGCAGATTCGCTATTGCCCATGTTATGCTACCTCCCAAGTCAAATTTTGCCTACATTCATTGTAGGATCTGTTTTAAATTTACTCATTTCAACTTCTGACTTCCAATCCTACAGAGGGATGTGCGGCTATGGAATGCACTAAGAATCAGTAGTTGAGGCAGAGACGATGTGAGCTTTTAAGAATAGGTTAGACAGGTGGTTGAAGGAAAGGGGATAAAGGGATATGGGAACAGGGCAAGTGCATGGGAGTCGGACCACTGCTCGTGTGGAGGATAAACACCAACACAGACTGGTTGGGCCAAGCGGCCTGTTTCTATGACCTGAGTTAGGTCTTCACATTGGATTTACAGTGAGGATATGAGAAGGAAGACAGACAGACAGACAAAGAGAGACAGAGAAGTAGAGAGATAAACACACTGAAAGAGAGTGTATGAGGTGGTATTTGGTTTTTAGGAAAAACAACATTTAGAGAAACAATGACCATTGTAACATTGATTATACAACGACTATAAGGGATGATTCCACAATCCTGCACTCACAGTTAGGAGATGGTCGCACTCAACATGAGCATGGGTGGTGATTATAAGCTACACTGTAGAGTGGTCTCCAATTCATTCTTCCTTTGTATGTGGCTTCCCACAGGGAGCATGAGATCATGGTGTCACCGCTGATGTGAGCAGCTCAGGTTTTGAGACTGTGAAGGGAAGCGTGAGGACTCAAATTGGAATATTCCCAATCATTACTGGACTTCGGTGTCCAGATTACCGAAGTCTGAGGTTTCTTAAAATGTGGGTCTCGGGACACCCTGCTCTCTCAAGGTTCACCCTGTATTCAGCAGGTTTCATTATTGTACTCCAACATGTTTAAAATCTCACTATCTCATACCCAGTCAGAAGGATCAAGAGCTTTATTTTGTTTGGGGGAGGGGGATTATTTTGATGTTTATCAAGCATTGAGGAATGGGACACTTTCCCATTTCTGGCACTTACGCCAGTTTCTACCGATCGACCATCGTACTTTCAACGGAAGGTCGATGGATACCCGGGATATATGCATCGATGAGATTAATGCCAATTTTACAGCGGCTGATCGGGAGACCCACCTCCCCTCCGCCCCAACCTACTCACCGAGGAGATTCCTGGTGGTCGTGTCAGTGTGGCAAGACAGGCGGAACACGGCCGGATTCAGAGTAAACGTTTCATATTCTGCCCAACAAGCCTCAGAGGAGCAGTCCCTATCGCACCAATGTGGCACTTCCACTTTTCACATCAGTCACCCTTGTGGCGTCTCTGAGATTGCGAACTAAAGTGGCAAACTCAAGTGCTGTGGCCACTTGAAAATTGGTTGCGGTTGTCTAAACTCTTCACATAGGATTCCTACAGCCAGCAGAGAGGACAGACCTCGATTGCTTCAATATGGGCTGGATTAGGTAGCTGGGGAGGGGAAAAGGAAGTTCTCTTAGAGCACAGTAAAAAAAACACTGCTTATACCGACTTTCAGAACTCTTCATGCACGCTGAGGTGGCTGGTGTGGAGGAGCTGTCCCGGTGGCTGTTTCTACACCAGTCCTGGCTCCCTCTTGTGCCAGCACTAAAATGTTTTCTTTCCTTGCAGCTTATATCCAAGCATGCCGTGCTCTGATGATCATCTCCATCATTCTGGGAGTTATCGCCTTGCTGATGGCTCTGTTTGGCCTGAAATGCACCAGTATTGGGAGCATGGATGAGCTGGTAAAAGGAAAGATTGCCCTTGCTGGTGGGCTTGTCTTCATTCTATCAGGTTAGTAAAATGACAAGGGCTTTCAAAGTAATGGGTTAACCAGTTAAATGGCGAATTGCATACTGAACAAATGGGCCAACCAGTCCATGGCTAACAATACTTTTCAAGTGGCACTAAAAGGTTGATTTGACACAGAGCCTCACGCGCTGGGAACACATAAGAAAATTACAGAAGGGCTTGCCCATACTGGAAAATCATGCGTTGTGGAGCTGAAACTTCCTGGCATGTGCTGCAGGCCAGCGAGACAGGAGCACACACTTGTAAAATAATTTGTATAGTGCCTTTCATGTTGGTTGAGGGGTAAATATTGACCAAGAACTCCCCTGCTCTCCTTTGAAATAATGCCATGGGATTGCTTACATCCTCCTGAGAGGGCAGACTTGGTTTAATGTCTCATCCCAAAGACGGCACCTCCGACAGTGCAGCACTCCCTCAGTACTGCATTGGAGTGTCAGCTGGATTTTGTGCTCAAGTCTCTGGATTAGGATCATCCCTTAACTTCAGAATACGAAACTGAGTGCTTCTGTGACAGTTGTCTGTAGAGGTAAACAACAGAACACATTAAAAGATATACGAGTCACATTAGGTCCTGCAGATAACAAGTAAATTACTAGTTATAATTGAAATGATAGCTTGGTGACAAAAATACTGATATCACAAGCAAGATTTCCTGAGTGTTTCATTTTGAAACCTGGTTAAAAATTATAGGGAGAGTCACGCCCTTTGGGGCACTAACTTCGATCGGGGGGCTACTTTTAGCACCCTGAAAAAATTAGCACCCCCGCGGCCAAAATTCATCAGTAGCACCCCAAAAGGGAAGCGGGGTGCTACTGGAAGCGCCCCACCTCCCTCTTGGGGTGCTGCGAGGGAATATCGTGGAACTACGTGGGACTGCAGCACATCGCGCCAATGTACTGCAGGCCTTCCTCCCCTTCTTAAAGGGAAGGGGACTGGCGCAGCACATCCCCGGGCCCAGCTGGGCCACCAGGGATTGGAGTGCCGGTAAAAGAGCCCGGCACTCAAGAGAAGTGCCGGGCTCACGGTGTGTATCCAGCACTCCGCGGGAGGGGGGCGGGGTCAGGAGACCGGGAATGGCAACGGGGGCAGGTGCTGGCAGGGGGCCAGCAACAAAAATGGCCGCCCGGCACCTCGCCTTTAATTAGCGCCGCCCCAGCGTCTGGCGGTAAGTCGGGGCACTACTGAAGATCGCGGGATGCTAATGGTTACCGTCGCCGCAAACCTCCCGCTGAATTTCGCGGGAAGCATTGGCCGCGCCGCACCCGGGCACTATTTGCTTTGCGCCCCATTAGTGCCCTCTTAGGGTGCTAATGGGAGGCGCAAAGCAACCAAAGTTTTCCCCCATAGAATCATAAAATCATGCAGCACAGAAGGAGGCCATTCGGCCCATCGTGTCTGTTTGAAAGAGCTATCCAATTAGTCCCACTCCCCTGCACTTTCCCCATAGCCCTGCAAATTTCTCCTTTTCAAGTATATATCCAATTCCCTTTAGAAAGTTACTATTGAACCTGCTTCCACCACCCTTTCAGGCAGTGCATTCCAGATCATAAAAGTTGCCATTAGCCACTAACAGCAACTGTGTCCCAAGTGCCAATCGATAGTTGGATTCAAGTTTTGACTCTTTGCAGTGCATGCTCATTTTAAACTGCTGGCCACTCCATCTGAGTGACAACTGATACAGAGGCTGTGATCAAAGACAGTCGTTAGTTCCTTCAGGGAGTACACTGACATCTGCATTGGATGTTTCACTTAACATTAACATCAGCTTCCATACGGATGTAGCCTGAACTGATTTTTCATCGCTAGGGATAAACTTAACTATTTCATAGCTCATATTTTTTATTAGTCATGTGATGCCTTGGGGTAGAAATCGGTACGCGTTGCACCTATTTTTCGGGCGTAGAATGGGCGTAAAGCATACCAATTTGGCAGTGGGACGGCCTGCGCCTAATCCGTGCCAGTGTTGGTCCCACTGCTAATAGTCTGGACCATATTATAAGCATCCTGGGTGGATGCTTAAAACATGTGTTAGGCCCCTTAAATGTGTCGACGAGGGGACAAGCGTCTGTATAAGGACCCCTTTTATAAAATGAGTTATTGATGAGAGGGCCAGATATCGGACTTGCTCCTTTCAAGATCCTTCAGCAGCTGCCAACGAAAGGTAAGTATTGAATGTTCTTTGGGGCCAGGAGCAGGAGTGCCGGATTCCTAGAGATTTCTCCAAAGTGTGCTCCCTTTGAGTGCAGTAGCCTTGCTGAGACTAAGGGATTGGTGAATTTACCATGTTGTACAGATCATTACCTGTCGCCAAGATAATAAGCATATAAGAACATAAGAAATAGGAGCAGGAGTAGGCCATTTGGCCCCTCGAGCCTGCTCTGCCATTCAATAAGGTCATGGCTGATCTTCTACCTCAACTCCACTTTCCTGCACTATCCCCATATCCCTTGATTCCCTTAATATCCAGAAATCTATCGATCTCTGTCTTGAATATACTCAACGACTGAGCCTCCACAGCCCTCTGGGGTAGAGAATTCCAAACATTCACCACCCTCTGAGTGAAGAAATTTCTCCTCATCTCAGTCCTAAATTGCCGACCCCTTATTCTGAGACTGTGACCCTTGGTTCTAGACTCCCCAGCCAGGGGAAACATCCTCCCTGCATCTACCCTGTCAAGCCCTGTAAGAATTTTGTATGTTTCAATGAGATCACCTCTCATTCTTCTAAACTCCAGAGAATATAGGGCTAGTCTGCTCAATCTCTCCTCATAGGGTAATTCCCCCCCCCCCCCCATCCCAGGAATCAGTCTGGTGAACCTTTGTTGCACTCCCTCTATAGCAAGTATATCCTTCCTTAGGTAAGGAGACCAAAACTGTACACAATACTCCAGGTGTGGCCTCACCAGGGCCCTATAAAATTGCAGTAAGATGTCTTTACTCTTATAGAAATATAGAAACATAGAAGATAGGAGCAGGAGTAGGCCATTCGGCCTCTCGAGCCTGTTCCGCCATTTAATGAGATCATGGCTGATCATCCAAATTCAGTACCCTGTTCCTGCTTTCTCCCCATATCCCTTGATCCCTTTAGCCTTAAGAAATATATCTAACTCCTTCTTGAATATATATTTAATGAATTGACCTCAACTGTCTTCTGTGGTAGAGAATTCCACAGGTTCACCACTCTCTGGGTGAAGAAATTCCTCCTCATCTCAGTCCTAAATGGCTTACCCTTTATCCTTAGACTGTGACCCATGGTTCTGGACTCCCTGACCATCGGGAACATCCTTCCTGCATCTAGTCTGTCCAGTCCTGCCAGAATTTTATAAGTTTCAATGAGATCCCCTCTCCTTCTTCTAAACTCTAGCGAATATAAGCCTAATCAACCCAATCTCTCTTCATACGTCATTCCTGCCATCCCTTGTATCAGTCTGGTGAATCCTCGCTGCACTCCCTCCATGGCTAGAACATCCTTCCTCAGATAAGGCGACCAAAACTGCACACAATACTCAAGGTGTGGTCTCACCAAGGCCCTGTACAACTGCAGCAAGACATCCTTGTTCCTGTACTCGAACCCTCTCACTACGAAGGCCAACATACCATTTGCCTTCTTAACCGCCTGCTGCACCTGCATGCTTACCTTCAGTGACTGGTGCACAAGGACACCCAGGTCTCGTTGCACTTCCCCTTTTCCCAATCTATTGCTGTTCAGATAATAAGCTGCCTTCCTGTTTTTGCCACCAAAGTGGATAACCTTGCATTTATCCACATTATACTGCATCTGCCATGCATCTGCCCAATGACTCAACCTGTCCAAATCATACTGGAGTTTATCGGCAGCCTCCTCACAGCACACACGCCCACCCAGCTTTGTGTCGTCTGCAAACTTGGAGATATTACATCTAGTTCCTTCGTCTAGATCATTAATATATATTGTGAATAGCTGGGGTCCTAGGACCGATCCCTGCAGTACCCCCTAGTCACTGCCTGCCACTCGGAAAAAGACCCATTTATTCCAACTCTTTGCTTCCTGTCTGCCAACCACTTCTCTATCCAAGTCAGTACCTTACCCCCAATCCCATGTGCTTTAACTTTGCATGCTAATCTCTTATGTGGGACCTTATCGAAAGCCTTCTGAAAGTCCAAATACACCACATCCACTGGTTCTCCCTTATCTATTTTACCAGTTACATCCTCAAAAAATTCCAGTAGATTAGTCAAGCATGATTTACCTTTTGTAAATCCATGTTGACTTTGTCCGATCCTGTCACTGTTTTCCAAGTGCTCTGCTATTACATCTTTTATAATGGACTCTAGCATTTTCCCCACTACCGATGTCAGGCTTACAGGTCTATAATTCCCCGTTTTCTCTCTACCACCTCTTTTAAATAGTGGGGTTACATTAGCTACCATCCAATCCATTGGAACTGTTCCAGAGTCTATACTCAAATCCTCTTGTAATAAAGGCCAACATACCATTTGCTTTCTTAATTGCTTGCTGTACCTACATGTTAACTTTCAATGATTCATGTACAAGGACACCCTGGTCCCGCTGAACACCAACATTTCCCAATCTCTCACCATTTAAAAAATACTCTGCTTTTCTATTTTTCCTACCAAAGTGGATGACTTCACATTTCTCCACATTATATTCCATTTGCCATGTTCGTGCCCACTCTCTTAGCCTGTCTATATCCCCTTGAAGCCTCTTTGCATCCTCCTCACAACTTACATTCCCACCCAGCTTTGTATCATCAGCAAACTTGGATATATTACATTTGGTCCCCTTATCCAAATTATTGATATAGATTGTGAATAGCTGAGGCCCAAGCACTGAGCCTTGCGCTACCCCACTAGTTACAGCCTGCCAATCCGAAAATGACCCGTTTATTCCTACTTTCTGTTTTCTATCTGTTAACCAATCCTCAGTCAATAATAGTATATTACCCCCAATCCCATGAGCCCTAATTTTGTTTAATAACCTCTTGTGTAGCTCCTTATCGAATGTCTTCTGAAAATCCAAATACACCACCTCCACTGGTTCCCCTTTATCTATTCTGCTAGTTACAACCTCAAAAAACCCTAACAGATTCGTCAAACCTGATTTCCCTTTCATAAATCCGTGTTGACTCTTCCCAATCCTATTATTATTTTCTAAGTGCCCTGTTACCACGTCCTTAATAATAGATTCTAGGATTTTCCCTACTACTGATGTCAGCCTAACTGGTCCGTAGTTCCCCATTTTCTCTCTCTCTCCTTTCTTAAATAGTGGGTCCAATGCATCCCCTATCTCTATAGCCACCTCTTTCAAAACCCTAGGATGTAGGCCATCGGGTCCATGGGATTTATAAGCTTTCCATCCCATTAATTTCTCCAGTACTATTTTATTACTAATACTAATTTCTTTCAGTTCCTCATTCTCGCTAGACCCTTGGTTCTCCACTATTTCCAGGAGGTTTTTTGTGTCTTCTTCCATGAAGACAGACTCTCATATTCTATTTTCCCTTTCTTCACCAATTTCTTGGTCCTCCTATGCTGAATTCTAAAATCTACCCATTCCTCAGGCTTACTGCTCTTTTTGGCAACATTATAAGCCTTTTCCTTTGATCTAATACTATCTTTAATTTCTCTTGTTAGCCACGGTTGGACTACTTTTCCTGTAGGGTTTTGTGCCTTAAAGGAATGTATATTTGTTGTAAATTTTTTATTAATTCTTTAAATGCTAGCCATTGCTTGTCTACCATCACACCTTTGAATGCAGTTTCCCAATCTACCTTAGTCAACTCGCCCCTCATTCCTACGTAGTTTGCTTTGTTTAGATTTAAGACCCTAGTTTTGGATTTAGCTAAATCACTTTCAAACTTAATATAAAATTGTATCATATTATGCTCACTCTTCCCTAAGGGCCCCTTTACTACAAGGTTATTAATTAACACTTTCTCATTGCACAATACTAGATCTAAAATAGCCACTTTCCTAGTTGGTTCCTCAACATACTGATCTAGAAAACTACCTTGTGTACATTCCATGAATTCATCCTTCACACTATTACTGCAAATCTGGTTTGCCCAGTCTATATTTAGATTAAAGTCCCCCATGATTACTGTATTACCCATGTTACATGCATCTCTAATTTCCTGATTTATACTCTGCCCTACATTACAACTACTGTCTAGGGGCCTATAAACAACTCCCACCAATGTTTTCTGCCCCTTGCTGTTTCTTAGCTCCACCCAAATTGATTCTACTTCTTGATTTTTGGAGCTAAGATCCTTTCTCTCTACTGTCTTTATCCCATCCTTTATTATCAGTGCTACCCCTCCTCCTTTTTCATTTTGCCTATCTCTTCTAAAAGTTAAGTATCCTGGAATATTTAGTTCCCAACCTTGGTCACTTTGCAAGCACGTCTCTGTAGTTGCTTCTGGATCAGGGAGGGCAAAATTGAAGTTCTCACTCCTGATCGCTATCCAGTTACTCCCGCTGGAAGGTGTGTATTGTGTAGGCATTGGGTGAGGATAGGATTGGGCTTGATAATGATGCCCTTTGTGATCATATAGCCTGGCAATATTGGGCAAGGTACCAAAGGTGACCTGGACCCAAGGAACTGTACCATGGCAGGAGTCAGAAACCTCAGGAGAGGATGAGATTGGGTGGGGACAGGGGTTCACTTTGTGCAGCAAGCTATTCAATGCTGATGTTGTGGTTTGAAACAATCCCAGCTGAAATGGCTTCAAAAGGCAAAGATACTCATAAAGTTGGCTCAACTCCAGCCTTGGGTAAACTGAAACCTAACTACATAGGAACATTAGGAACAGAAGTTGGCCATTCAGCCCCCTCGAGCCTGCTCTGTCATTCAATTAGATCATGGCTGATCTGCAAGTCAATGCGATTTACCTGCCTTTGCTCCATATCCCTTGATACCCTTACCTAACAAGAATCTATCAATTTCAGTCCTTAACGCTCCAGTTGTCCCAGCATCCACAGCCTTTTGGGGGAGAGAGTTCCATATTGTTACTACCCTTTCTGTGAAAAAGTGCTTCCTGATTTCACTCCTGAATGGCTGAGCACTCATTTTAAGATGATGTCCCCTCGTTCTTGATTCCCCCACCAGAGGAAACAGTTTCTCTTGTATCTACCCTATGAAATCCTTTTAACATTTTAAACACCTCGATTAGATCACCATTCTTCTATTCTTAAGTAGAACTTAAATAAATCAGACGATAAGTTTCTGTCCATTATTTGTTTTTTCTGGAGTTTGATGTATTCTTTCCGTTTGATTGACAGGTCTGTGCGCGATAGTACCAGTTTCCTGGTATGCCTACAACATCACTATGGAGTTCTACAACCCCGTCTATGGTGGAACGAAGTACGTATGGAGTTTTTCGTCAAAGTGTAATCTTGTCAGCTGTACTCCTTTCAGAATCCAAACATGTTAAAGGAGAACTAAAGGTAGATTTTTCGAGTGTGCCCTCTGAGCATGGATCCTGGCCTGTTAGGAGTGTATCAGCACATTGGAAAATGAATGGCTGGGGCAAGGATCTTTGCTGGGAGCGTACACTTGGCAAAATGTATCCACAGGAGTAAACCTTAATATCCTCCATAATCAATTAAAACAGAAAATGCTTGTAACACTCAGCAGATCAGGTAGCATCTGTGGAGAGAGAAACAGAGTTAGCATTTCAGGTCGATGACCTTTCATCAGAACTGGAAGATGTTAGAGATTTAACAGTTTATAAGCAAGTACAGAGCTAGGGAAAAGGGAGGGTTGGGAGAGGTGATGAACAAAGCGGGAAGTCTATGATAGGGGTGAAGGCAGGAGTGATTAAAGAACAAAAGGGGTGATGGTGCAAGGTGAAAGGGGATGGTAATGGGACAAGTAAAGAAACAAAAGATGGGTCCAGAGGAGGTGTAAATTGTTACAGCAGAATCATTACCAACACCTGCTGTCCAAGTAAATGGGAGCAGTGGTTATGATTTGAAGTTGTTGAACACAATGTTGAAGCCGAAAGGTTGTGAAGTGCCTAAGTGTCCTGAGGTGGTAAAAGGAGGTAAAAGGCTCTATATAAATGCAGACTGTGTTTGTTGGTTGACCAGCTTATGTTGCCAAAAGGTGTGGTTTCCAAGCCAAATATGAGAATGATAAACATGCTATCTATATCTGTCTGCTTTACACGAGCAGGTGCTGACTATTCAAACAGGCCTTGTTGCTACATCCATTTATTGCCTGGTAATTTAGTCTTACCTGGGGAAAATTCAGTCAGAAACAAAGAACAGATTGTTCATGCCTACTAAAGATATTCTGATGGTAAATGCAAATGATAAAATTCATAAAATCCGTTTCTTATTCAACACAGGTTATTTGTTTCAATTTGCTGCACTGCCCATTGCTGGGATACACCTCCACTGCCACTGGCACCTTGTCCAAGTGGCTATTCACCATGTGCGAGCCTAGGCAGTGAATGTTGACAAGAATCACACCTACGCTCACTGACCTACATTGGCTCCCGGTTCAGCAACGCCTCGAATTTAAAATGCTCATCCTCGTGTTCAAATCCCTTGATGGCCTCACCCCTCTCTATCTCTGTAACCTCCTCCAGCCCCACAGCACTCGGAAATCACTGCATTCCTCCAATTCTGGCCTCTTGTGCATCCCCGATATCCTTCGCCCCACCAGTGGCGGCCTTCAGCTCCCTAAGCTCTGGAATTCCCGCCCTAAACCTCTCCACCTCTTTAGCTCTCTCTTCTCCTTTAAGATGCTCCTTAAAACCTACCTCCACCTGTCCTAATGTCTCCTTATGTGGTTTGGTGTCAATTTTTGTCTGATTATGCTCCTGTGAAGCGGCTTGAGATGTTTTACTACATTAAAGATGCTATATAAATGGAAGTTGTTGTTGTTGATGATCCTGTACTCACCCGACATCCCTACATCGGATAGCGATTAGAAATGGCTGATTTTTCCATCCCCTAGCCTCGAGGCCCTGTGACCAACTGTAGCACCCCAAATCATGTCACCCAGAGACTGGCGATCAAACCCGAGATCCCTCGTGGTCCAAGTAAGTTAGTAACATGGTGCACTTATTGTTTGAGGCATCATCGGAGCTTGGGTAATTGGTTCTACTTGGTTGGAAAATGGTTACATTTAAGAGTATATGAGCCTAATGATTCCTTTGCTTGCAGGTATGAGCTGGGATCTGCCCTCTATATTGGATGGGCTGGGTCAGCCCTCCTCGTCTTGGGAGGTGCGCTCTTATGTTGTTCCTGCAAAAGAAATCCAAAAAATAGGTAAGTGGTTTTTTTTTGGCCATTTTATCTTGTACCCAATGTGTTGCATCTTTGTCCTCATAAAGTGGCTGCCCCATACATGTACCTGACTCAGGAGTGCTTGAAGCTGAAATTGGGTGGTTGAGACATCTATTTCTCCACATCAACACCTCCAACCATGATGACCATAAAAATATACCCAAAATATTAAAGAAATAAAGACACTCGGTAGACGATTAGAGCAACATAAAGTCACTGGACTGGGTAACAGTTTCAAATTCCAACATTCTTATCAGAATCTCTTATGATTCTCACAGTGTGACTGTCAAACCAAATTTAAAAAAAGAAACTGCCATGATAGGGTGAACTTAGCAAAATAGAATGCCCAGCCATGACATTATTAACATAGCAACAATGACTGCAATATTGTGGCATATTGCCTCACTATCAGTAGGCCCTATACAGACCTCAGTATACGTAGGGAACAGTACAAGCCTCAATATAAGCAGGGTCCATAGCGGCCTTACTTTAAGTCAGCTCCATATAGGCCTCACTATATATGTACTGTCTATACTTTCCTCACTATAAATAGAGTGCTTAGACACCTCATGATGGGTTGGCTTTAAATAGGCCTCACTCTAAGGTGACTTTATATAAGCCCCACTATGAATAGGCTCTGTATAGGCTTAATGGTGAGTAGGCTCCATTACAGGCCTCATACATTTCCGTTGGCAAGAAACACCTCTTGACAACATAATTGTTCATTGTTCTCCAAGGTAGTGTCTGACAGATGGAGCAACTCCCAGGGCTGTTCTGGCTGCAGCTGTTTCATCCGTTATAAGGCAGGGAAGGTTTGCCATGAATTGCCAAAAGATATATTTGGATCGATTTTTTTTCCTTTCTGTTTATTTTTTGTGTTACTTCAAGAGCCGCTCATCTTTTTTGTTCTCGTAGGAAAGATGAGCAAGAGGAGCAATATAAAAAAGATCAATAGGTGTCAAAAGAGAGGAGAAAAAAAGACAACAGCAAGGCTTTTATACTGCAGTAGTGATAGCTGAAAGGAGACTGGGTATGTCCCTGTGCAAGTAATGATTACTGTGTGTTCTCTTTCACAGTGGCTACAAGTATTCTTCTGCCCAAAGTGGACAACGGATCTACACAAAGACAGAGTCAGCTCAGTCAAAAGCCTACGTCTAAACCAGAGACTCACTAAAAAAATGCCTTTTATGTTACTCAGGTCTTCAAAAGTCATGCCAGAAAAAAATACATATTTCATCAAATCATTATGGCACTCTGTGAAGCATTTAAATAAGTAGAGTAGATTTCTTCACTGCAGTACTGAATGTCTTGAATGTTCTAGCATCACAATGTCAGAGCTTTTTTTGTTTTAATCTACACAGGGGATGTTGGCCCAGTAACTCCAGTTGTAGAGGGTTGAGTCACACTGCTGGGCTGCAGTATCATTCGCTTTAGAGGGCTGGGTTTTGTCAGGGGTTGCTGGACTGAGAATGGGAGTGGGCACTCTCCCTGGGGGTGGGAGAAGGGAAGGAAAAGTTTGTCGAGGCCTGCCATCGTCCAACAGACATAGATGACATTGCAAGTGTGGCCATCCCATGCTTCGAAGAGAGGAGCAAGTTTGGCAGCACATAGCAGTGGGGAGGGGGGTGGGGGGGCAAGGAGGCCAAAATACCATGAGGGTGCAGTGAACATAATTCAGAGACGAAGATATTGAATGCAACAGTTAGTCACCCACTGGTCCTGGGCTATCACATGGGTCTATAGTAACGGGGTCTATGGGGCTGATTCCCCAATCGAGCATTCCTGGCGAGGAGGGAGCACTGATCAAGAAATGATGGCCTCGCAACTCCTGGTTTGCCGTCCGTTAATTTAAATGAATGGAAAATCAAGGTCAGGAGACTCATGAATTCCACTCACTCCTCACTGGGAATGCCCAACCAGAGAAACAGCCCTTACATATCTTCAGGACATTGGATTCATTACAACCAGTTGAGACAAACAGGTTGGCAGTATTATTACAAGTAGGCTCTGCGTGGGTCTCACTGTGGTTAGGGTATGTGTGGGTCTCACTGTGGTTAGGGTATGTGTGGCTCTCACTGTGGTTAGGGTATGTGTGGGTCTCACTGTGGCTAAGGTATGTGTGGCTCTCACTGTGGTTAGGGTATATGTGGGTCTCTCTGTGGCTAAGGTATGTGTGGGTCTCTCTGTGGTTAGGGTATGTGTGGGTCTCTCTGTGGTTAGGGTATGTGTGGGTCTCACTGTGGTTAGGGTATGTGTGGGTCTTACTGTGGTTAAGGTATGTGTGGGTCTCACTGTGGTTAGGGTATGTGCGGTCTCACTGTGGTTAGGGTATGCGTGGGTCTCACTGTGGCTAAGGTATGTGTGGGTCTCACTGTGGTTAGGGTATATGTGGGTCTCTCTGTGGTTAGGGTATGTGCGGTCTCACTGTGGTTAGGGTATGCGTGGGTCTCACTGTGGCTAAGGTATGTGTAGGTCTCTCTGTGGTTAGGGTATGTGTGGGTCTCACTGTGGTTAGGGTATGTGTGGGTCTCACTGTGGTTAGGGTATGTGTGGGTCTCTCTGTGGCTAGGGTATGTGTGGGTCTCACTGTGGTTAGGGTATGTGTGGGTCTTACTGTGGTTAGGGTATGTGTGGGTCTCACTGTGGTTAAGGTATGTGTGGGTCTCACTGTGGTTAAGGTATATGTGGGTCTCTCTGTGGTTAGGGTATGTGTGGGCCTTACTGTGGTTAGGGTATGTGTGGGTCTCACTGTGGTTAGGGTATGTGTGGGTCTCACTGTGGTTAGGGTATTTGTGGGTCTTACTGTGGTTAAGGTATGTGTGGGTCTCACTGTGGTTAGGGTATGTGTGGGTCTCACTGTGGTTAGGGTATGTGTGGGTCTCACTGTGGTTAAGGTATGTGTGGCTCTCACTGGTTAGGGTATGTGTGGTCTCATTGTGGTTAGGGTATGTGTGGGTCTCACTGTGGTTAAGGTATGTATGGGTCTCACTGTGGTTAAGGTATGTGTGGGTCTCACTGTGGTTAGGGTATGTGTGGGTCTCACTGTGGTTAAGGTATGTGTGGGTCTCACTGTGGTTAGGTTATGAGTGGGTCTCACTGTGGTTAGGGTATGTGTGGCTCTCACTGTGGTTAGAGTATGTGCGGGTCTCACTGTGGTTAGGGTATGTGCGGTCTCACTGTGGTTAAGGTATGTGTGGGTCTCACTGTGGTTAAGGTATGTATGGGTCTCACTGTGGTTAAGGTATGTGTGGGTCTCACTGTGGTTAGGTTACGAGTGGGTCTCACTGTGGTTAGGGTATGTGTGGCTCTCACTGTGGTTAGGGTATGTGCTGGTCTCACTGTGGTTAAGGTATGTGTGGCTCTCACTGTGGTTAGGGTATGTGTGGGTCTCACTGTGGTTAAGGTATGTGTGGGTCTCACTGTGGTTAAGGTATGTGTGGGTCTCACTGTGGTTAGGTTACGAGTGGGTCTCACTGTGGTTAGGGTATGTGTGGCTCTCACTGTGGTTAGGGTATGTGCTGGTCTCACTGTGGTTAGGGTATATGTGGGCCTCACTGTGGTTAGTGTATGTGTGGGTCTCACTGTGGTTAGGGTATGTGTGGGTCTCACTGTGGTTAGTGTATGTGCGGGTCTCACTGCGGTTATGATCCAAATGGGTCTCTCTGCAGTTACGATCCACACGGGTCTCTCTGTGGTTATGATCCACACAGGCCTCACTACAGTTAGATTCAGCACAGACCTCATTAGGGTTAGGCTCTGCACATGCCTCACTATGGTTAGGTTCTGCACAGGCCTCACTACGGTTAGGTTCTGCACAGGCCTCACTACAGTTAGATTCTGCACAGGACTCACTATGGTTAGGTTATGCACAGGCCTCACTAGCGTTAAGTTCTGCACAGGCCTCACTACAGTTAGATTCTACACAGGCCTCACCACAGTTAGATTCTACACAGGCCTCACTACAGTTAGATTCTACACAGGCCTCACTACGGTTAGGCTCTGCACAGGCCTCAGTACAATTAGGCTCTGCAAAGGCTAGCAGTAATTAGATTTGGCACAGGCCTCACTATGTGTAAGCTCAGAACAAAATATAATCAAAACTCAGAATAATCTCCCAGGAAGAGTAATGGAGGTGGCATCCTTAGAGTCAGTCAATAACCTGTTCCATGGTATGATGGCGGGGGTTGGGGGGGGGGCAGGGTGGGAGCGGTGGAGGGTGGGGGGGGTGGTGCAGGGCACGGGGGGAGGTGGAGAGGGAGCCGAGGCTTTAGTTTTAGGATGGGCAAGCTAAAATAGACTAAATGGCCCTCCTCTTCTCTTCTGTGCTTCAAATCTCTGTGGACAAGAACGTAGGAATTCTGGCCTGAGAAGCAGATTCCCGAATCCATGTGATTTTTGTGGTGTTGACTGCGCAGCCCTCGAAGGATTCATGGGAAAACAAAAAGCTCTGGCTTTGTGTTGCCTTACCTCTCAACCTCCGAACTTCAAAATCGGGACACAGGCCTCAAGAAATCAGGAATAACCACCCAAAATCAGTACACAGAACCAAAAGTCAGGAACAAAATTAAGGACACAGGCCCAAAAGCATTGAGGACAAATTGAGAAAATCCTTAAAAATCGAGAATAAATAATAAAATCAGGACATAGCCCCTAACAATCAGGGACAAATGGCCAGAATAGGAAGCTTTTATTTTATAATGTGAAGTGTCATGAATATTCAAGTAACCTGATAGTTTCACTTTTTTATTATTATTTATGTGCTTCTAATGAGCTTAATGCATTGTCATAGTTTTCACAAATTCAAAGGCAAAAAAACAAATCTGTAAAGAAGAGGCCAGAGTTAGCTGTGTTAATATTTAGCATCAGACAATTTAAGGAAAGGGTAATTAAACCACATTTTAAAAGGGAGGGGGAAAATAGATTTTAAAAAACCTGAGCCCCTTTAAAAGATCCAGCCCAAGAAACCAACACAAAACTCCCAAATAGATGCATCTCAGAACCAAAACAAAATAGCACAGCTCAGAGCATTGTAGAATCCAGTAATGACCTTCCAAAATTGAGAGGGGAAAGTAACAGTGGGAAAGGATTGAAATTGAATTATCAAATTAAGATGTCCCAATAAAATGGAGGTGGTTGAGAGGCAAGTGTGTAATACTCCAGCCCTTTAAATTTATTCAGTCTGATTGCCATTCATTTTTATATGCATGTATTCCAGAGTTTGAGTGGTTCGCAGTGCTGACCTTTTATAGGTTGCTCTTTTTTTTGTATTTGGGTAATTGTTTTTCTCTGGCTTTTTGGTAGTTTTTAATAAGATTTACAACAAAAAAAAGTTCCTAATTATTACATTTCTGTAAATGCTTCAATAGAGTTTAAAGTTTGTTCTTGTTGGAATTGTAACGTAAACATTAATAAAAAATCTAAACGAGGATATGCGTTTCTGTGTGTGTGCTTCTGTGTGTGTGTGTTTCTGTGTGTCTGTGTGTTTCTGTGTGTGTGTTTCTGTGTGTCTGTGTGTTTCTGTGTGTGTGTTTCTGTGTGTGTGTTTCTGTGTGTCTGTGTGTTTCTGTGTGTGTGTTTCTGTGTGTGTTTCTGTGTGTCTGTGTGTTTCTGTGTGTGCGTCTGTGTGTTTCTGTGTGTTTCTGTGTCTGTTTCTGTGTGTGTGTGTGTTTGTGTGTGTGTGTGTGTGTGTGTTTCTGTGTGTGTGTTTCTGTGTGTGTGTGTGTTTCTGTGTGTGTGTGTTTGTGTGTGTGTTTCTGTGTGTGTGTTTCTGTGTGTGTTTGTGTGTGTTTGTGTGTGTGTGTTTCTGTGTGTGTGTTTGTGTGTGTGTGTTTCTGTGTGTGTGTGTTTGTGTGTGTGTGTTTCTGTGTGTGTGTTTCTGCATGTGTGTTTCTGTGTGCGTGTGTGTTTCTGCGTGTGTGTTTGTGTGTGTTTCTATGTATGTGTGTGTGTTTCTTGTGTGTGTGTGTATTTCTGTGTGTGACTAAGTGAATGGGAAGAACCAATATCTAATCTTGATGGATGATACTAGGAATGTTGGCCTGGGAGTGTGGGGGGTAATTGGAGGTTTGTATTGAATTAGTACACTGGCCTTTTGCCTTTCATTCCAGGTTTCAATCCAGCCAGATTACATAAGAAATAGGAGCAGGAGTAGGCCATAGGGCCCATCGAGCCTGCTCCACCATTCAATAAGATCATGGCTGAACTTCGACCTCAACTCCACTTTCCTGCCCAATTCCCATATCATTTGATTCCTTTAGAGTCCAAAAATCTATCGCTCTCAGCCTTGAATATACGTAACATAAGAACATAAGAAATAGGAGCAGGAGTAGGCCAATCGGCCCCTCGAGCCTGCTCCGCCATTCAATAAGATCATGGCTGATCTGATCCTAACCGCCATAACGATTAAGCATCCACAGCCCCAGTCGTGTGCCAACTTTGGCTCAGTTAGTAGCACCCTCACCTCTGAGTCAGAATGTTGTGGGTTCAAGTCCCACTCCAGAGATTTGAGCACAGAATTATAGGCTGACAATTCAGTGCCGTACTGAGGGAGTTGTAAGGGGTTCTCCTCTATGGATCGCAGAGGTTTCTCTCTCTCCCTCTTGCACAGTAAAACCATAAGTGGTTCGACCCACTCACCCTTTAGGTTCTAGACACTGGACTTAGATGCAGGAACTACAATGCAGAGAATACTCTTATAGACCAAGTTTAATGAAACGAAATGAAATTTTATTGCATAAGGAAAAACAAATCAAATGCAAGCAAATAAGAGGGTACATAGGAGGGAAAAACAAATCAAAATACAGTACTAACTAAAATAGATACAGGCATATTATACTTTACAAACGTCATCATGAAATGGGGAAACACGGAACATCGAGGGACAACAACTCATGTTAATTATACCCAAAATGCCCACCCCCTTAACCTATCTAGATCCGATTTTGAAGGGCCAGAAACATGCTCACCAATCCAGTTGGAAAATTATAGAGTTTAGAAACACGTCTGTGTTTTGATCCCCTCAGGCGTCCTGTTTCCGTGTGGTCAGTGAAACCACAGCAGGCTGTACCACACTTCTCTCTCTCTCTCTCTCTCGAGGTGAAGGTCACGGGCAGGCTGGACACTGGCAGGCCTGGACGTCGGCAGGGACGGAGACCATCTGTTTGACCACGGTTGGAGAGGTCTCTAGCAGGTTACCATTTTCACATGGGTTTCTTCTGTAGGGCTGTTGCCCTTTTGTCTCGTCAGCGGCCCGGGGTTTGTCGACGATCTCCCGATGGTTACCCCAGGGCGGGATGCAGACTCGAATCACCTTCTTGATGGCTGCCTCGTTCTTCTTCTTCAATCCTTCCGAGCTGGTGATCTGTGAAGGAGGATGATGAGCCTCCTGATAGCTTCTGATGGCTACCCCGGGACTCCAGATATACTTCTCAAAGAAGCCTTTATCTCCCGCCAAATCAAGGTTAGTCTTTGTTTAACTTTTGGCGGGCTTGTATCACAACGGGGTAGTTATTATATTTAAACTGCTTTCGGGATGGCTGGTGATGGCCATCTCTGGTCTGGAATGACCCTGCATTGTTTTGAATGTCTTCTTGATGTCTTTAATGGGTCTTTGATGCTCCCCTTATGAATATTAAACTGTTTCCCTTTGTCTGGGTAAACATTTAGATGGCCTTTATCTACAGGTTGATCTGACTGGATCTGCATCCAATCCATATGTATGGGGTTCGTGTCTGGTTTCGTTTACTCAGAAACAGCTTCCAGAACTTACTGTGGGTTGTATCCACAAAGGTTGTCTGGGGACTGCAGGAACCATTTTAAAGTGTCCAGAAAACTAGTCACGGGGTCTGGCGGCCATTTTATGTGTCCCTTTTCTGGGCTTCTTTTAAAACAGTCTTTTAAAAGCAAAGGCCTCTTCTGCCACAGGACCCTTATCTGACAATATTAATTTTGTGAATCTTACAGTCCCCCCTGATGATACTATAACTTGCTTGAAGTATCGTAATTCTGGGTGAGCAAAATTTTCTGACTCTACATAATTAAACTGTAGTAACCTGGGAGGTTATGAGTAACCTGATCCACCAGGTGGTGCTGTGGCAATTGGTCTCCTGAGTCAAGTCTGGTCTGTACTGGTTGTACTCTTTGTTTTTGCTGCCTCATGGCAGAAGCTTTTATGTGCAAGTGTTGATTAAACCATGTTACAGAGCTAACCTGTGTCTGTCTCCATCTATGGCCACCTCAAGATACCACATATGGCGACGAGAATAAAGGACGGAAAAGTTTTGGTGGATCAGTCATAGTTATGGAGTATTCGGAAGAGGTGCTCGGGTTGGTTAGCAAACTAGTCGGAAAAGCACAAGGCTAGGCCGCGGGAGTCGAAACGGAGTTTGATTTTTTGGCTGAAGTGACCGGACTCCAAGGATGGCAGGAGCCGTAGGCTCCGTGGCACCTTTTGACAGCAAGTCGCAGTCTTGGGAGGAGTATTGTGAAATACTGAGCCATTTCTTTATGGCAAACGAGGTGGACAGTGCTGAAAAGACAAGGGCCATTTTACTGAGTTGTGTGGGAGCGCAAACCTATACACGGATGAGGAATCTGCTGAGCCCGGAGCGGCCAGGAGAAAAATCTTTTGACGAGTTGGTGAGTCTACTAAAGAATCATTTCAATCCGAAACTTAGTGAAATAGTACAGAGATGGAAATTCAATTCGAGGATTAGGAGGCCGGAAGAAAGCGTTACTGAGTATGGGGAGGAGCTTCGGAAGCTCACACAGGACTGTAATTTTGGAAATACGCTCACAGTCATGTTAAGGGACAGACTAGTATGCGGAGTTAACGACGACAGTATACAGCAAAGGTTGCTGTCAGAAGAAGGATTAACGTTTGAGACGGCACTTAAAAAAGCACAAGCCATGGAGACGGCTAACAAGGACATTAAGGACTTAAACAGTATGAGCAAGGAGAAATTGAGTAAATCAGTGGGGGGAGCTGTTTTCAAGATGGAAGCTGGCGCGAAAAGTCCACCAGTCAGGGTTGGGGATTGCTACCGATGTGGCGGGATGAGCCATTATGCAAAGGACTGCAGGTTTGCAAAGGCAAAGTGCCACAATTGTGGAAAAATAGGGTCCTTAAAGAAAGTCTGTAAAAGGGCAGTGAGTGAGAGAAGCAGTGCTAAAGGGGCAAAGCATGCTAAAGGGGGGAGGGAGAAGTACACAAAGCGGGCAAATTACATACAAGAGGAGGAAGAGTCCAGTGAGTCTAGTGAGGAGGTTTTCACTATATACAGTATAGACACTTCAAGGCCCAACGTACCCCCTCTCACTCAGTATTTGATAGTGAACGGAGGTCAAGTAAAGTTTGAGATTGACACCGGATGTAGTGTAACCATAATGTCGCAGACTGAGTACGCCAAGCTATGGGGGGAAGCAAAAGTACCAGAGCTAGGTACATGCCCCATTAGTCTCAAAACCTACACAGGACAGAAGGTGGACATTTTGGGGGCGGCCGAAGTACAAGTGGAACACAAAGGAGTCACCAAAGAGCTTACGGTGGTAGTGGTAGCAGGGTCAGGGCCAAACCTGTTAGGGCGAGGGTGGATCAGTGAGTTGAGTGTGGACTGGCAGGCAATGAATAAAATGGAGGACAGTACAGAGGCACTGCAAGAAGTACTGATGAAGCATGAGTTAGTGTTCAAGGACAAACTGGGCACCTTAAGGGGAGCCACAGCCAAGATTCATGTAGCCAGTGATGCCACGCCTCGTTTCTTTAAACCAAGGTCGGTACCTTTTGCAATGAAAACCAAGGTTGAGGCGGAACTAGATCACCTGCTAAAGGACAAAGTAATAGAACCAGTGAAATTTTCAGACTGGGTGGTATCAATAGTCCCGGTATTGAAGCCTGACGGTAACGTAAGGGTGTGTGGTGACTATAAGTTAACAGTAAACAGAGTATCATCACTGGAACAGTACCCCATTCCGAGAATGGAGGACATGTTAACATCGCTCACTGGGGGAGAAAGATTCAGCAAACTGGACATGAGTCATGCGTATCAGCAGATATTGCTAGATGAAGAATCAAAAAAGTTTGTCACGGTGAACACGCACAAGGGGCTGTTCACGTATGCCAGGTTACCATTTGGTGTCAGTTCTAGCCCAGCAATATTCCAACGGACTATGGAGGGCATTCTGTAGGGCATTCCAAAGGTGGCCGTGTACTTAGGTGATATTCTGCTAACAGGAAGTGACGATCAGGATCACGTAAAAACACTGGACAAAGTGCTACAGTGGCTGGAAGAGGCGGGGCTACGCCTGAAACAGAGTAAGTGTAGTTTCATGGAGAAGGAAGTTACATTCCTGGGACATCGGGTGGATGCCACAGGCCTCCATCCATTACCAGGGAAAGTGCGGGCAGTGCAGGATGCACCTGCACCCACCTCAGTGACTGAACTGAAAGCCTATCTAGGGCTCCTGAATTATTATAAATGGTTTCTTCCAAACTTATCGATGCTGCTGGCACCCCTGCACAAACTGCTGAGAAAGGAGGAGCCATGGCGTTGGGAGCCAGAGCAAGCGAAAGCGTTTCAGCAGTCAAAGGAGCTACTTCAGTCCAGCAGGGTGTTAGTGCATTACGACGAGAAGAAGGAGCTGATAATGTCCTGCGACGCATCACCCTATGGAGTGGGGGCAGTGTTGGCCCACCGCATGCCAGATGGAGCGGAAAGGCCCATCGGGTTTGTTTCATGCACGCTCACAGCTGCGGAAAAGAACTATTCACAGCTTGATAAAGAGGGGTTAGCCATTATATTTGGAGTAAAGAAATTCCATATGTACATATATGGGAGGAAGTTTGTAATCAGTACTGACCACAAGCCTCTTATTAGCTTACTGAATGAGATGAAAGCGGTGCCTCAAATGGCATCACAGAGAATAATGAGATGGGCAGTAATACTAAGAGCCTATGAATATGTGATCACGTACAGAGCCGGCAAGGAAAACGGGAACGCTGATGCTCTCAGCTGCCTGCCCCTCTCAAAATCTCCTCGCAGTACTTCCCCTGAGGAGCACGTCCTGATGCTGGATCAGGAGATCAGTCCCCTGATGACTTCAGCGCAAATCCAGAGCTGGACAGCCAAGGACCCCGTTCTGTCAAGGGTCCGTGAGTATGTGTTGAAAGGCTGGCCAGATCACCATGAGGGACCGGAGTTCGTGCCATACAGACAGAGACAGCACGAGCTCAGTGTCCAAGATGGATGTGTGCTATGGGGAGCACGCATCATAGTCCCAGAGCGGGGACGCTCTACTTTGATGGAACAGTTGCATCAATCGCACCCAGGAATGACTAGAATGAAAGGACTGGCTAGGAGCTACCTGTGGTGGCCTAACTTGGATGCTGAAATTGAGTCAAAGGTAAAGTCATGTACTATATGTCAGGAACAGAGGAAAGCACCTGCCGGGGCACCACTCCATCCCTGGGAGTGGCCCAGCAAACCCTGGAGGAGAATTCACATAGACTATGCGGGACCTTTTAAGGGCAAAATGTTTTTGGTACTGGTAGACGCTCACTCAAAGTGGATCGACGTTTATCCAGTGAGCTCTGCAACGACTGATGCCACACTGGATTGTCTCAGGAACAGCTTCAGCACGCATAGTATTCCAGAAATGATTGTATCCGACAATGCACAGTGTTTTGTTAGTGAAGGGAGCAAAGAATTCATGGTAAGGAATGGAATCACACATGTCACCTCGGCTCCATATCACCCAGCCTCAAATGGGTTAGCCGAGCGAGCCATGCAGACGTTTAAGGAGCTCATGAGGAAGAGCTCAGGTGACACCCTGGAGACCAAGCTCAATAGAGCCTTGTTTAGTTATCGTATAACACCCCAAGCTACCACGGGGCTTTCTCCGGCTGAGTTGATGATGGGGAGAAAGTTGCGGTGCACGTTAGACCTGATACACCCAGATCTCAAAAGCAAGGTTGAGACAAAACAAACAAACCAAAAAGCGTACCATGACAAACATACTAAAGCTCGCCATTTCGCCATAGGGGACTCTGTGTACACCCGGAACTTCGGCTATGGACCTAAATGGATACCAGGACTAATCCAGGACATTACAGGAGCTGTGTCGTACTCCATGTTACTAGGGGATGGTCGAGGGGTTTGTCAGCATGTGGATCAGCTTTTCAGCCGGCAGCAGGGGGAACTGCCTCAGATGGAACAAAGGGCAGTAGAGGAGGCTGTTCCAGGACCCAGCACGGCTTATAAGGTGCCAGTGGACACTGGTACTGCCAGGCCACAGCGGGACAGAGTAAAACCAACATCAGAGACTACTCCAATCTCAAGTGCGAGTGAATCTGAGAATCCACCACAAGTGGAATTAAGACGTTCACAAAGGATTCGCAAGCAACCAAAAAGACTTATAAAACCTGTTAAATTAGTCAGGGGTTAACCATGGTTAGAGCATACTGGTTAATTAAAACATAGTACCTAGTAAGGGTTATTGTTTAAGAATTGCATACGGCAATCTTAAGGGGGGAAGAGTGTAGTAACCTGGGAGGTTATGAGTAACCTGATCCACCAGGTGGTGCTGTGGCAATTGGTCTCCTGAGTTAAGTCTGGTCTGTACTGGTTGTACTCTTTGTTTTTGCTGCCTCATGGCAGAAGCTTTTATGTGAAAGTGTTGATTAAACCATGTTACGGAGTTAACCTGTGTCCGTCTCCATCTATGGCCACCTCAAGATACCACATAAACCATCCCCTGTATTTATCTATCTATGACCCCACGACACATGCATTTCCCGTTTCAGAAAACCTACAGTGTACATTAAGCATCTATAGATGGCAATACATTGGATTTAAAATTTGACACACTCACTTCCAGGCGTGGAGGGGGGCCTAATACCCCTACACCACCTGGTTCATACACATTATCTTTTATTAACAACAACTCACTTAATAAAACTTCAATAATAGAAATAAAGTACACACACAAAATTGCACATGAATAAACATCAAACATAGAGGAGGAAGGGAAACTTTAACTTTATACATAGCAGCAAAAATCTAAACGGGTGTCTCTTCTTCTACCTGCACATAATGCTCTCTCCATTCTCTTCTGTTCTCATACTTCTGCGAAAGTCTGACCTTTTTACAGTGTACAAACAGTAAATAAATCACAATAACAACCTGACACACTACAAGGATGTGAGAGGCTATCCTAATCCAAGAAGGGACTTCTATATTAATGAACAGATCCCACCATGGTGGGGTCACTATATCTAATATGTTTGCCCCTATTTCTAAAGTCTTCTGCTCCAGTGTGTAAAAATGTTTCTGTGAAACAGCAACGGCTTTTAATACCTTGGTGAGGTGTTCAGGGAGAGGGGGAATGATATAGTCAAAATGTGCAACGAATCATTGCAGATCGGTGAAATTTTCTTTGACAGTGAGGTGAACAGTGGAAGGTTCAGGAATGGGGACAATTCGCTCTTGGGCCACTTGAACTTCTGCCTTGGGTTTGAAGCAGAAACTGCTGTCACTCACCGGACACCAGCCGTTCTGTCCATGTTGGTAGTGGGGCGCTGCAGTGGTAACACAGTGTGTCCCACCTCCTATATATGCCACCTGCGGGGGCACATGGCCTTGTGCCATTGCCTCCATGGTGCAATTTATAGGCTTCGCGCCAGCAGTTATGAACCCGCACTGTGGTTTCGAATAGGCATTCAAGTGCTGGGGACACAGGATGATGTGTGCTCCCCGGCTCCGGCACCCCGAGAGGTCGGTACCCGTCATTGCATGCTCCCATCGAATGACGTACGGTGGGACCGCTGTGTAGCGAATGTGTGCACCCCCTTGAATGACTCCAATGTTCTCCACCCTGTATACCGGGGTGGGTTTAGCTTTCTTTCCCATCACCGGCATTCTTACCACTATACCCATAATGGTGTGATTAGACCGTCCACAGTCCATTGGGACTGGGTAGGCCTCTGAAGCTAGTCTGAGCTGGCACGGACTCAATGCGTTCTCAAAAGGGTGGAGGGCTCCGAGGTGCTTGTTGCTGATCCAGGAGGGGACTAAACCTTGTTTTAAATCCTCCAGATTTCTGTGGTCCTCGCCCAGTAACCACGTCCCATACAGCACGCATGCCTCGTTTTGCGCAGCCTGATCTGACACATTCCGATCCTTCCTGATGAGAGCATTTACCGTTTTAGCGTGTTTCTCCAGCTCAGCAATGATTTCTTTTAAGTGTAGTGTCATGGCCTGGTCCTCATGTAACTCAGAACCCACTACCTTATTCTCATCCGTCAGTATCTTTCTTAACTGTGTTTTCAAACCATTAATCTGGGTCTGCAACTCCACGTCATCCAGAGTGTTGATGACGGAAGTCCCTGTGTTAAAAGCTGTAAAAATATCATTTACTGTACCCCTTCTTTGTCTCCCTACCCTGTCCAAAACCTCATGTGGTGTGGTGTACAATCCGGCTCTGTCTACATCAGCAAAGTCGAATTCATAAAACTGTCTGAACATGTTTGTTAACAGGACCTGGTACAATTGCTCCGTTTCCTTGGGGCACCACTCTGGCAATTGTACCTCGGTGAGGTTTAAAATCACCGAAGCCACCGTGTAGTGCACCCCTTGGTACAGCACCTGACCTGTGGGTACTAATACCAATCCGTTCCCGGGTCCTTTGGTAGTGGTGGGGCACCCTTCCTTGCGGGCTTTGGCTACCGGAATCGTGGGCAGGGGCTTGCGGGGGCGGGTGATGAGCTCAGTGGCGTTTACTGGGATCTGAGAGTATGGGACTCCGCACGCCCGTGTGCTGATGTCCCGCCTCATTCCTTTCCCAGCATCCTGCCACTGCCTTTGGAAAAAGATGGAGACGCCTGTGGGGCAGGCTCGTTCTGAACCCCACATACAGATGTAAATCCCCTCATCTGGTTCCCACCATTTGTCCCAACAGACACTCAATCCCCCATGAGTCCCCGTAATAGTTCGATGGGTATTGTTACCCAGTCTCTCCCACTTGACCGTGGAGTTCTTCATGGTTTTGCTCAACTTGCGCAACCACCACTATCAGTTCAAAGGAACATGTCCCGTGCATTGCAAACAAATCCTTTTCCCGACGGTAACGCTGACTCTGGGTGCGATGATCCTCACTCGGGGACACATTAGCGAAGTCTCTCTGTACTTAAAACCGAACTGGCTGGAGTATTCCGTAGAGTTCAACCCCAGCCATCCTGGCCACCTCCCTTCGTGGAAATAGGTGGCTGTCTCCTCAACGTCACGCGCGCCCGACCCATCCGTCGCGATGGGGGCTGTGACTCCAGAGCACCCGTAAATCGTGGAGTCCTTGGTGCGGCCCCGATAGGCCCCGCTACACCCGATCACCGCGAACACGACGAGAATTCCTCTCATTATCTCTTTGGTTCCTGTAACAAATTAAACGATAGAGCCAGGCTCCCGAGAGATTCTGGCCTAGGTGAAGGCACGATTGGGTCTTTCGACCTCGATCCCAAACAACGCACATGCTGGGCAGATTCCAAAACTACTTATAACACTAATCACTTCAATATTTACACACCTTAAACTTAATTAAACTTAAACTTAACTTATGTACAGCGCCGTCCGTCCCCGGGCGGCTTACCTAATCCCTGATTGGACTGCAGCTCGCCGCTCCTTGTGGTGGGGCTGCACTGACCTGTGGCTTGGGTCCCCCGCAGCCTTTTGCTGTCAATTGGGGACTGCGTTTTGCCAGGGATTTCCCAGGTCGGCATTTACTGAAATCGGGGGAATCGGGCCAAGGTTTTACCGGCTGAGGCATTCGGGACGACCTGCGAAGAGGTACTTTGGGCATGGCTCCCTTAGCGAGTGGACCTTCGGTTGGGACTTTAGCCCTCACAGCCCGTGGCACCTCCACGACTGCCGGCTTCGGCTCCCTTTCCTCAGGCTCCGCCCCTTTGGGATTTGGGTCTGTGGCAGACGACTCCTCCTCACCTGTCCCTACAGGTGGAGGATCTCCGCCCCCAATTTCTACCTCCCCTAAGCTTGAGTCGAGGGCAGGATCTCCGTCCTCCGACTCCACCTCCTCCAGAATCGTGTCAAGGGCGGGGCCTAGCTGTTCGGGCTCCCCCCCCGATGGCGGTCGGATCAGGAGGAGGGCCTTGGTCTTCGGGCTCCTCCTCGTCCGAGTCCCAGGCCATTGGGGAAACCTCCCAGGTGGGCGGGACAGCTTCTCCCTCCAAGCAGGCTGCGGTTCCAGCCTGTGTGGTCTGTGACTTGTTGCACGCTTCAGGCTGAGGAATTTTACCCTCAGACCCGGCTCCAGTTGCTGGTTCTTTTGCACCCGGCTTAAACAGTTTGCACTGATTGATGTGAAACCATTTAGTGCTCCGGGGCAACTTCACTGCGTAAACCTGGCTTTGTCTACAGTACTGTAGGGCCCCATGTACAGTGGTTCTAAACTCCCCACTTGGGCATAGTTTCTCACCATGACCTGATCTCCAATTTCCCACTCCTGTGTCTTAGGGGTTCGAGCAGCAGTCAGTTGCCCTGATGCTGCCTTCCCATGTTCCCAGCCGCTTGCCCATAAACCTTTTTCAGGTGCTCCAAAAGGGTCCAGGCAAACTTGTCCCGATTTACCTCTCGGAGCTGACCCTCAGTGAGCACCAGGGCTAGTACATGGGTGGGGGTTCGCATGACTCTCCCAGTCATTAATTCGTGCGGGGAGTACCCCGTACTTTTAGACTGGCTAGCCTGGATCCCCATGAGGACCAGAGGCAAGGCTTCCGCCGATTTCTGGGGCGAGCCCATCGTCTCTTTCCTCAACTTTTCTTTTAAGGTGTGGGTCATGCGTTCCACAATCCCGGATGACTGAGGATTGTGGGCTACGTGCCACTTCCCTTCGATGCCTAGGAGCATGAGGGTGTCCTGCATCACTTGGCCGGTGAAATGACTCCCTCGGTCGGACTCCACGAATCGTGGTAGTCCCCACCGCGAGAACACCTCCCGGACCAAGATCCTGGCAGTATTAAGTGCCGTGGCTGTTCTACATGGGAAGGCTTCTACCCATTTGGTGAACACATCCACCAGGACGAGGCAATACTTATAGCCTCCCTGAGCGGTGGGCAGGGGCCCGATGTAGTCGACCTGTATCGACTGCCATGGTCCCTCTACTCTCCTGATGTGTCCCATGGGCACCTTCCTTTTCTGGGGGTCTGGGTTGTTTGCAGCGCACACAAGACAATTAGCGCAGAACTCGCGGACATTGTCCCGAAGTCCCGGCCACCATCCCGCCTGTTCTACCCATTGCCAGGTGACCTCAGGCCCGGGGTGTCCTGCTCCTGGATCCTCATGGGCCAGTTGAAGGAATTCCGTCCAGTGCTGCTGCAGCACAACCCACTGTTCCTCTCGGAACAGTATGCCTTCCTTGATGGAGAGGGCTGCTGTACCGTACGGACCCTCTACTTCTTTGCCCTCAGTGATGGCATTGATGACTGTTTTTAGGGCGGGATCTAGGGTTTGGACGGTCTTGAGGTCTGGGGCAGCGTCACCCCTGTGGTCCCCTGAGTCCCATCCCTGCCTTGGATGACTGCCACGGGTTTGGACCCATAGGAATCCCAGAAAATGCCGGTTCAGGCACCCTCTCTGGCTAGCGCATCCGCTTGCTGATTACCCTGGTTGCGGGGTTCCGTGGAGGAATGAGCCTTTACCTTGTGGATAAAGACTTCCCCTTCCTCCCCCACTGCGGCCAGGATCTTTTCTAAAAGGGGCTTTACGGTCAAGGGTCGCCCGTCCGCAGAGGTATATCCGCGGCGGGACCAGATGGCTAGGTACTTCGTACACGAGTTGCATGTGAACATGCTGTCCAAGCAAATCGTGTATGGGGTGGGGAAGATTTCGGGGTGTGTAACGACATACACTACCGCGGACAGTTCAGCCTGCTGGGCGCTCATAGTGCTGGGGAGCCTAATCGCCAGGGCAATGTCTGCCGTGGGGTCATAAACGCCACACCCCGTGAGTCACTCGCCAGTGGATACCGTGCTGGAACCGTCTACGTAGATCTCGCGGCCCGTGGGATGTATCCCAGCCCGTAAACCTACGTTCACTTCCCATACCCCTTCTACGGAACACCGATGGGCTGTTCCGGGATATACCATGTTGGCCGCAAGCTTGGGCTCACAGAGACCCTTTACCTTCAGTTCCATCTGTGAAAGGAGGAGGGTCCAGCGCGCAATGCGGGCACTGCTTACTGTCCCATCCTTAATCCTTCCATCCAGAAGCATCCGAGTGGGTGTGTGATGGGTGAGGAGAGTGATGGGAGAGCTGCCTGTGAAGATCAAAGACCTTTTCACAGCCCAATGCGTGGCCAAGAGATGCCACTCGCAATTGGAAAAACTCCTTTCCACATCGGTGAGCACCCTGGAGGAATAAACCACCGGCCTCAGCTTGCCGTGTCGCTCTTGAAGCAGTACAGCACTCAAGCTATCCCCGCTAGCCGCTACCTCCAGAAAGAACTCCTCCCCCCCATCTATGGCCCCCAGAGCTGGCGCGGTCTGCAAGTCCCCCTTGAGTTTCTCAAATGCTGCCTGGCAACCCTCATCCCAGGACCACTCCACTCCCTTGTGTAGGAGTCGGAGCAGCGGGGCTGCTGTGGCTGCATAGTCCTCAATGAAGTCTCTGCAGTACCTGGTCAGTCCCAGAAAGGACCTCACACCCGTTACTGTGGTGGGGATTGGTAGATCTTGCACCGATTCCCGTCTGGCCTTATCTATAGCTCTTTCACCGGCGCGGATGGTCAGACCCAGGAAATATTACTTCCTGTTGGCCGATCCGTGCCTTCTTTGGGTTTACCTTGAAACCCTTTCTACCTAACAGCTCCAATAACTCGGCCAATAGTGGGCCATTCTCCTCTCTGGAATCTGTGAACAGGAGCAGGTCGTCCACATACTGCACTAGCTGATTGGGCTGGCTGAACTCCTTTAAGCTTCCTGCCATGCACTGATGAAAAATGCTGGGACTGTTATGGAAACCCTGTGGCAAGCAGTTCCAGGTGTACCGTTGCCCTTTAAAAGTAAAGGCAAACTTGTACTGATCCTCCCTCCTTAAAGGGATGGACCAAAACCCGTTGGAAATATCCAGCACCGTGAACGTGGTCGCGGATGCTGGGATACTCCCTATCAGGTTGGCAACTGCTGCTACCGTCGGCGCGCAGGCTGGGATATTGCTATTGAGGACTCTGTAGACCACCGTGGCTCTCCAAGAATTGTCCAGCTTCTTCACCGGCCACAAAGGAGAGTTTACATGGGTGACTATCGGTCTCAACACGCCCTGCTGCACCAATGAAGACATTGCTGTCTCCATGTCGGGCTCCGCTTCCCTGGGGAAGTTGTACTGTTTTTGGGGTTGGGCCATGGGGTCTCCGTCTACTCTGACCTCAAACCCGGTGACCCTCCCGCAATCGTGTTTGTGAGTGGCAAACGTAGTAAGGTGGTCTGACACGAATGCCTGCAGATCTTGTGGGACGCCTGCGACCATGAGCTCGAGGTCGTAGCCCTCTTTTGGCTTCACGGTGCACAGGGTCCCTCTTTCTCCTTTCCCTGGGATGATGACTACTTCACCCTGTTTACCCTTGCCCGCTCCCCAAAGACAATGATTTCTTAGATCCACGAGAATCCCGTGTTCTGCCAAGAAATCGGACCCGAGGATCCCCTTTCCACCCTCCACCTCCCACTTCATCAGTATACACTTCCACTTGGTGCGGAGTGGTCCTAAATGAACTGAGAGGGGAATGGAAAATGCACCAGCCTGTTCCTTGCCTGTGAAGCCCAACAGAATATATGGAACCCCGGTGGACAGAGGTGAGGTGGTAGGGTCATCTGCGTGGATCACGGTGCACGATGCCCCCGTATCCAACAGATAGATCCCTTTTACCTCCTCCACCTCCATCTCCACGAGGGGTCACCTCCATACATCATATCGCAGTGCACACAAGTAAATGGGCTGCGCCGGCTCTAGTCATTTGGGTGTAGCGGTCGGGGCTGCAGGAACAATGGGACCGGTGGTGGCTGATATCTTCCCCTGCGAGATCATAAGAGACCGCATTGTCTCTAAAATTGATTCTATCGCAGTGGGGTCCATAGCTGCACCAGCTCCCCTTTCTGGGGCAGGGGCTGCGTTTTAAATGGGCTCGTGCTGGGGCGGCGGTCTGGGCTTGGGCTTGGGCTGCGGGAGCTTTTCCCTTATTATCCTTCCACGGATTTTTACAGTCCTTGCGCCAATGTCCATCCTTCCCACACCCGTAGCAATTGAGCTTGGCTTGGGCAGGGCGATTCCCCTCCTGACGCCACTCCTTCTTACTTGGGGCTGCGGGTTTTGCCTCATGCACCTTTCCCTTAGAGGGAGGTACCTCCTGACTTCTACAATTCTTGTATGCAATGGTGAGCTGGCGGAGCACCGCTTCCTCCGTGACACCGGGACCTTGGGGGTCAAACCAAGATTTGGCTAAGGACCGTATCTGTGGCAAGCTGTTAGCAACCAAGCAACGGAGCCAATGAACCCGCTGTTCGGCGCCCATTGCAGCCCATTCAGGCATGCCCGGACAACTGCGTCGATACACTGGTCACAGCCTTTCTGCGAAAACCCGTGGGGGTTCTCCAGTTAGCTGCACAGTCCCTTCCACCCGTTGGAACGGATTACTGTCGTCCAGTCCCATAACTTCCAAGACCTCATCCCTGAGATCCACATACCCTTTCCGCCCCCTCTTACTCTCGTCTGAGAGGCACTGAAGGATTGTGCGATCCAGGGAGAAGAGCAGCATCTTCGCCCGTTCTTGATCATCACAATCATTAATGGCGGCTGTCTCCTCTATCTCCCTGAAATGAACTGAGGGATCTCCCTTTACTGTGAGCCTTGGGAGGTGGCTCACCATGGATCTTAGTTGTTGGGCACCGTAGGGCACCACGAGCTGGTTCAGGTGGGGTCCGTCCGTGCCATCGTCGGCGTTGGGACCGAACCTCTGTTGCCGAGTAGGACACATTGGTGTTGTGTATGTCCCTTTAAGGGAATAACTGGTCTTAGACTGCAGTACCGGCAGTGACCACCCCTGTATAAAAGGCCCTAGCAGGCTTCTGTAGTTTCAGTTTCAAGCTGCCTCTTGTTCAGTAAAGTACCTGTTAAACTGTTCTCCCGAAGTCCGTGTATCATTGAGGCATGGACTTTACAGTGGCGACGAGTAAGTTCAAACTCACCTGCAGTGTGGCATCATCTCACGGGGATCTCGCCTGAAAGGAAGGTCCTGGAAGGTCATAGTCTGAGCAACGGGCGTCGACCGAGGGGCAACCGCCTGAAGAATCCATCGGTGTTTGGAGAATTGCGGGAGAGACTGTGGTTCCAGCGAATCATGCTGGTAGCAGGTAGCGCGCTGACCCTTCTGGACTGCGGCGGGCTCAAGCTCGATCGAGCGGCTCTACAAATCGGGCTGCACAGCGTCGCCGGGAAAAGAAAACAAGAGAGAGAGGGTGGAGCGCACAGGGCGCGGTCGGTGCTCGAGGACAGGCCAGCGGAGAGGAACCAAATGGGGGGGAAGGAAAGCGAGATGCGCCGAAGCTGCGGGTCGCCGCCATTACCCCGTAGAACGCTAGGAGCAGCGTGGCAGTAAGGGGAAGAAGCAAAAGCGCGGGAGGCGCCATTTTATCCCGTTGGGGAAGAAGCAAAAGCGCTGGAGGCGCCATTTTATTCCATTGGGGAAGAAGCAAAAGCGCGGGAGGCGCCATTTTAAATCGCCCAAGATGCCGAAAAGTGGCAGTATCACTGCTTTCGACAACGAGGTAGAAGACTGGACCACGTATGTGGAAAGAATTGAAGTGTACTGCAAGGCAAATGAGGTGGCTGATGGAAAGAGGGCATCGGTATTATTAAATCTGATGGGTGCGAGTACGTACGGCCTATTGCGGAATTTAATTACCCTAGCTAAACCAATGGAGAAAGGTTTTGAGGAGATTGTTCATATCTTACAGGAACATCTAAGCCCTACACCACTGCTGATAGCAGAAAGATTCAAGTTCCATAAAAGAAACCAGCACAAAGATGAGAGCAATGCTGACTATCTTACGGAACTACACAAGTTATCGAAGCACTGCCAGTTCGGAGCAGGACTGGCAGACACCTTACGGGATAAGTTTGTCTGCGGGCTCCAGAGTGAAGGAACCCAGAAACAACTACTTTCAAAAAAGGACCTGACGCTAGAACAGGCTTTCAGCGTGGCAGTATCCTATGAAGCAGCAGCACGGGGAGCTGCGGAAATACAACAGAAACCACAAGAATTCAGCGCTAACGAAATGGCGTATGGAGCCAAAAAGTGCTATCGCTGCGGCAGAACAACCCATGAGCAGAAGGACTGCTGGTTTAAATACAAAATATGCAGGCAATGCGAGAAAATGGGACATATAGCAAGAGTCTGCAGGTCGGGAAAGAAGACCAACACGACAAGAACTACTAAGGAACAGTACAGGAAAGTAAAGAAACTGACAGATAGTAGTTCAGAAGATCAGGAGAGTGATAAGGACTCCGGGAGCAGGCGACTAAGTTGTTTAAAGTTACACAACGTGATCGCAAAAGAAGATCACCGAACCATTTGGGTCACCCTCATGATAGCAGGGTTCCCAGTGAAGATGGAATTGGACACAGGATCAGCCCTAACTGTCATGAATCGACGAGACTATGAGCAGCTATTCTCACACATACCCTTAAAGGATACGTCCATTGTATTGAAGACATACACGGGGCAAAAGGTCTACCCCAGAGGAAAAATAAGGGTGCCAGTTGAATATAACAGAAAGGAAACACAGAAACTATACATGTATATACTACGAGATGGAGGCCCACCATTATTGGGACGTGAATGGATCCAAAGACTACAATTGGATTGGCATTCCATTCTGGCACTAACTGTGACTGACAAAAAAGATGATGACGTCGCACCTGGACGTCTGTCACAAATTCTATCTGACGCAGAAGAGGTGTTCCAACAAGGACTTGGGACTCTAAAAGGAGTAAAGGCAACCATAAAGATTGAGGATAGCGCAACCCCAAAATTTTTCAAGGCCAGACCAGTGCCATACGCGATACGCCCAGCTGTGGAAGCTGAACTGGAGAGTCTGGAGCGTTCGGGGGTGCTGTCTAAGGTGGACTGGAGTGAGTGGGCCACACCCATCGTTCCTGTAATGAAGAAAGCATTGAGCAGCACGCCTGGGGAGCCAAGGAAGGTTCGCATCTGTGGGGACTTCAAGGTGACTGTGAACCCAGTCCTGCACACAGTACAGTATCCGCTTCTGCGAATAGAAGATATTTTCGCCTCACTATCTGGAGGGAAACGTTTTACAAAGATTGACCTGGCTCAAGCGTATCTACAAATGGAGGTGGAAGAAGCATCTAGGAAATACCTCATGATAAACACTCACAAAGGCCTTTACCAGTAAAATCGACTGGTATTTGGGGTAGCATCGGCCCTGGCTATGTGGCAGAGGGCAATGGAACAAGTCCTGCAAGGGATCCCGGGGACCCAGTGTTATTTGGACGACATCCTGGTTACGGGCGAAAATGACAATGAACACCTTGCCAACCTGGAACAGGTGCTCACGAGATTGCAGGAATATGGGCTACAAGGCAACCGTCCCAAATGCGAGTTCTTCACGAGACAAATCTCGTATTGTGGCCACATGATTGATGAGGAAGGGTTGCATAAGTCGCCGGACAAGATTGAGGCTGTAGTCAAGGCTCCAGCACCAGAAAATGTGTCGCAACTGAGGTCATTCCTCGGGTTGGTGAACTACTACCATAAGTTCTTGCCGAATTTATCTACAATTCTGCACCCACTGAACGCCCTCCTTCAAACTGGTGTAACATGGAAATGGAATGATGAGTGTAAGCGTGCCTTTCAGGAATGTAAATGCCAAATCACTTCAAAAGAAGTATTGGCCCACTACAACCCAACACTACCGATTCGGTTGGCATGTGATGCGTCACCTTACGGCATTGGAGCAGTGCTGTCACACAAATTCCGTGACGGTTCAGAGAGGCCAATAGCCTTTGCATCGCGCTCGCTAACCTCAGCCGAGCGTAACTACGCCCAGATTGACAGGGAGGCCCTCAGCCTGGTGTGGGGGGTGAAGAAGTTCAATCACTATCTGCACGGGCAGAAATTCACCCTACTGACTGATCATCAACCCCTGTTCTCAATTTTTAACCCAAAGAAGGGCGTTCCGGTGATGACGGCGCAACGGCTGCAAAGATGGTCACTTTTTCTAGGGGCACATCAGTATGACATAGAGTACAAAGGTACGAAACAGCATGCAAATGCTGATGGGCTGTCGCGCCTACCGTTGACTACGGCGGAAGAAGCACCTGCAGTGGACCCGGTGGAGATATTCCATGCGACCATAGTCGAATGTTTGCCTGTTACAAACGCAAGTATTGAGAAGGAAACCCGAAATGACCCGACACTCTCTCGGGTCTATGATTTGACGGTGAAGGGATGGCCAGCATATGGCGACTCACTGTTGCCAGCATTCTCGCCAAGGAGGGAACAGCTGTCAGTGTGCCGGGGAACCTTGATGTGTGGATCCCGAGTGGTAATTCCACCCAAGTTGAGAGATAGAGTACTCAATGAGCTTCACAAGGGTCATCTGGGAGGGGTAAAAATGAAGAGCCTAGCCAGGGCGTTTGTGTGGTGGCCGGGAATCGATAAAGAAATCGAGGATATGACCAAGAGATGCACAGGATGCCAGAAGGTCCAAAACGCTCCACCACAGGCCCCGCTACATCCATGGGAGTGGCCCTCATCTCCATGGCAACGGGTACACATTGATTTCGCTGGTCCAATTATGGACTCAATGTTTCTAATCGCTGTGGACGCCCATTCGAAATGGCCAGAGGTCATTAAAATGTCCTCCACCACCACGGAGAAAACTATTGCAGTCCTAAGGACCATCTTCGCCAGGAATGGGTTGCCAGAACAGATCTGTTCCGACAATGGCCCACAGTTTGTGTCTGAGAATTTCCGGAGGTTCCTGAAGAATAATGGGGTGAAACATTACACATCTGCCCCATATCATCCAGCCACAAATGGATTGGCTGAGAGGTTTGTTCAGACCTTTAAAAAGGCCATAAAGGCAATGTATAATGCCGACATACCACTGCAACACAAGGTGGATAACTTCTTGTTTGCGTACCGGAATGCGACACATGCAGTAACCAACCAAACTCCAGCCATACTGTTTTTCAACCGGAGACTAAGATGTTGCTTGGATTTGCTCAAACCAAACATAAGACGAGATGTTGAGGATAAGCAGTTCCAGCACATAAATGAGAAGCCAACCAGGAGCTTCAAGATAGGGCAACCAGTCTTGGCCCGCGACTACCGAACTGAAAAATTGCAGCCAGGCACGATATGCACACAGCAGGGACCACTAATGTACACAGTGGACATTGGAGAGAGCATCGTGAGACGCCATGCTGACCAGATTCTAGAGTCACAGGAACAAACCAAACCTGTACCACAAGCATATGCACCTGGTAATGAGCCCGAAGTACAGATTGCGTCTACCTCAGAAGCAGGGGTATTGGAAGCTAACGAACCAACCAATGACAATGAGCCAGAATTGACTCCACCGCCAGAACAGGATACTCGAGAACGGCGCTATCCAGTCCGGATCAGGAAGCCTCCTCAAAGACTGAACTTATAAATGACTGTTCCAGTTGATGTATATATTACTGAGAAAATTGTAATTGTAATTAATTATTATTTAGTTGTTAAATGAATGTTATGTACTGTTTATCTAAAAGGGGAGGAATTGTTGTGTATATCCCTTTAAGGGAATAACTGGTCTTAGACTGCAGTACCGGCAGTGACCACCCCTGTATAAAAGGCCCTAGCAGGCTTCTGTAGTTTCAGTTTCAAGCTGCCCCTTGTTCAGTAAAGTACCTGTTAAACTGTTCTCCCGAAGTCCGTGTATTATTGAGGCGCGGACTTTACAATTGGTGCCGGCTCCGGCTTTGCTACCAGAGGCTGTTCTTCCTCCCGCTCCACCTCGGCTACCTCCACTTCTACCACCCCCCCTTTTTCGGGTCAAGCCTCGCTATAGCTCGGCGGTGCTGAGGGCTCAATGGCTGGTGCCACAACTACTTCGTATGGAATCGTTTTTTTCGATTCCTTTAAAAAGTCCATGTGACTGGCTTTTGGGCTTACGAGGCATACCATGACTTTTGCCTTAACCAAAGCCGTTCTCAGGTCTTCTATGGTCTTTTGGCAGGGGCCATGGTCTGTGCTCTCAAACCCATGCTCAAGAGCCAGCTTGTAAGCTGCCTTAACTTCCACTACTCTCTCCTCCTGCGCTCTTAGCTGTTGTGCGAGGCGGGCGTTTTTCTCCCGTATTCTCGCTTCATGGATCTTTGCCTCAATAACCTGGCATTCCAGGTACTCTATTCTAGCCTAGTGTTGGCTGGCTACAACTTGGCGTTCCTGTTTCAGCGTGTGAAGCGCTGTGATGAGTTTTTCCCCACCCATGGCCTTTTCCTCTATTTCTGCATCCTGTGCAGTGATCTTGGCTGCCTGTGCTGCAACGACTCTGTCCAAAATCTGGACTTGTTTCTTGTAGCACATCAGCCACACTGCCTTTTCCACTGACTTCTTATGCTCTTTGCTCCCTGTCCACCTGGTGGCTGCGTCTACTGGATGCCCATCCAGTAAGAGATCAGAAATCCACTGTTTAGTGAGATTTACCTTTCGAAAGACATAATCCGCTATCCTCTCGGCTATTCAAACCTAGGTCTAATACATTGCAATCCTGCTGCCAGTGTCCTGCCGCGATCGGCATTTTCTGTAAGGGGTTCTCCTCTATGGATCGCAGAGGTTTCTCTCTCTAGAGGCCTCTCTCTCCCTCTTGCACAGTAAAACCATGAGTGGTTCGACCCACTCACCCCTTAGGTTCTAGACACTGGGCTTAGATGCAGGAACTACAATGCAGAGAATACTCTTATAGACCAAGTTTAATGAAACGAAATGAAATTTTATTGCATAAGGAAAAACAAATCAAATGCAAGCAAATAAGAGGGTACATGGGAGGGAAAAACAAATCAAAATACAGTACTAACTAAAATAGATACAGGCATATTATACTTTACAAACGTCATCATGAAATGGGGAAACACACGGAACATCGAGGGACAACAATTCATGTTAATTATACCCAAAATGCCCACCCCCTTAAACCTCACTAGATCTGATTATGAAGGGCCAGAAACATGCTCACCAATCCAGTTGGAAAATTATAGAGTTTTGAAACACGTCTGCATTTTGATCCCCTCAGGCATCCTGTTTCCGCGTGGTCAGTGGAGCCACAGCGAGCTGCGCCACACTTCTCTCTTTCTCTCTCTCTCTCGAGGTGAAGGTCACGGGTAGGCTGGACACTGGCAGGCCTGGACGTCGGCGGGGACGGAGACCATCTGTTTGACCACGGTTGGAGAGGTCTCTAGCTGGTTAACATTTTCACATGGGTTTCTTCTGTAGGGCTGTTGCCCTTTTGTCTCGTCAGCGGCCTGGGGTTTGTCGACGATCTCCTGATGGTTACCCCGGGGCGGGACACAGACTCGAATCACCTTCTTGATGGCTGCCTCGTTCTTCTTCTTCTTCAATCCTTCCGAGCTGGTGATCTGTGAAGGAGGATGATGAGCCTCCTGATAGCTTCCTGATAGCTTCCGATGGCTACCCCGGGACTCCAGTTATACTTCTCAAAGAAGCCTTTATCCCCCGCCAAATCAAGGTTAGTCTTTGTTTAACTTTTGGCGGGCTTGTATCACAACGGGGTAGTTATTATATTTAAACTGCTTTCGGGATGGCCGGTGATGGCCATCTCTGGTCTGGAATGACCCTGCATTGTTTTGAATGTCTTCTTGATGTCTTTAATGGGTCTTTGATGCTCCCCTTATGAATATTAAACTGTTTCCCTTTGTCTGGGTAAACATTTAGATGGCCTTTATCTACAGGCCGATCTGACTGGATCTGCACCCAATCCATATGTATGGGGTTCGTGTCTGGTTTTGTTTACTCAGAAACGCTTCCAGAGCTTACTGTGGGTTGAATCCACAAAGGCTGTCTGGGGACTGCAGGAACCATTTTAAAGTGTCCAGAAAGCTAGTCACGGGGTCTGGCGGCCATTTTATGTGTCCCTTTTCTGGGCTTCTTTTAAAACAGTCTTTTAAAAGCAAAGGCCTCTTCTGCCACAGGACCCTTATCTGACAATATTAATTTTGCGAATCTTACAGAGTGCTGCACTATCGGAGGTGCAGCCTTTCAGATGAGTTGTTAAACAGAGGCCCTGTCTGCTCTCTGAGGTGGACGTGAAAGATCCCATGGTACTATTTCGAAGAAGTTCAGCGGAGTTATCCCCAGCGTCCTGACCAATATTTGGCTGCGATTTTGCCGGCGCTCAGAGGGCGGGTTTGGAGGTGGGTCGGGAGTTAAAATCCAAATGATTGACGATGGGTTGTGAACCCGCCGCCATCCCGCCTACATGCAACTTCGCAAAGTGTCAGGTCTGCGAGTCTCAATCAGGCCCACCACCAAACGGCGGGAGAGGCACTTAAGGCAGTTAACAGCTTGTTAGCTGCCTAGATAATCACTTTTTTACTGGCTCTTCCCATTTTACTACATTTTCAATGTGTTGCCCGTCGTGCGACAAACATGCCAGCTGATTGTGGCGGGTTCTGCAAGTAGCTGAATTGTTGACAGCTACTCCTGCAGCATAAAAGTGGAGGAGCAACATGGCTGAGTTTCAGATACCAGAAGTTGGAGCTTTGAGGTTTTGGAACACATTTTGCATGTCTATTGAGCTTGTGAGTCTTTAAGCTGAGATCCATATGCACTGTGGCCTCCTTGGATTATCCTCTGGCCACATTGACTGAGCGCATATAACATCTCTTCCGCAACTGTGATATATACCAGCAGGATGGGAACCATTTATACCCTCTCATCCTGCTCCTCAGAATCAGAGGAAGACCAGCCATGGCAGCAGTAGAACCAGGCACAAAAGCAGCACCAACATCAGGAGCACCAACCTCCTCCTCACCCACTGATGCTGCACTGAACAGAGGGCATCAGCGCAGGGCTGCACCTCGCCGCAGGAGATACCCCCAACACAGGGTTTACAGGTCGAGGATGAGTTTCCTGAACATGAGTGAGAAGCAGTGCCAAAGGAGGCTGAGAATTTTGTGAGAAGTAGTTGCTGACATCTGCACAATGCTGCACCTGTAAGATTCGCAAAATTTTACAGATTCCCCAAAACCAAGAAGGTTACCCTAAGGAAGGGATTTTTGGACTGTTAATAAACCATGTCAGAATGGTATAAGAATACTGGGCCTAAAGGGAGATTTAAAAATCAAGGACCCCAGGATTTTGGTTTTTATTTTAAAAGCATGTTCGAGCCTGTGGAAGAAAAGGGGGAGCTGTAACAAAAGAAATTGGGATTGGCCTCTGTAAATAGACAGTTTTGAGTACTGGCATTAGCCAAGCTGTCTGGGGACTATCTGGACTGTCTCAATCATTTTACATATTGACGATAGACCAATGGAAGAGCAGTTGCCGCCCAAAATTACAGAACCATCCAAAGTGTACATAATGCAGAACATGCCACCAACTAACAAAAGATCCTTGGGCCCCACAGGAAAAGACAAATGTTACTGCAATTAAACAAGAGGTTAAACAATTGCTTAAAACCACTTAAGAATCAATGGGTCCACCCCAAAACCACTTCGCGCAATCTTAAACCAATTAAGATCGATGGGACCATCCCAAAACCTATTAAACAATTTTGAACTCATCAATGTTAACGAGCCCGACAAAACTAACAAAGAGACAGAACTGATTTGGCACGCAGATTAGCAGGCCTCAAACGGTATAATTGAGGGCCTGCTTTTACAACGGCAGGTCAAGCAGTTCGACAAAGTTCAGAGTTGAGTTCGTTCGAGTTCAAGTTAAGATTCGTCGACCCAGAAGAAATCCACCAACATCGGGATCAAGAAGTCCATCTCGAAGCAGTTCTCCCTCTCGAAGAAGTAACACACCATCAGAAACCTCACGGCAGACCAGGGCCCCACAAAACAAACAACCAAATATTACCAGCAACTGGGTAATATTGGGCCACCGCGACCAACAAAACCCAACTCGGAAGAAAACCGGAGATCCGCAAGTTTTTCCACTCTACAATCTATCCTGACTTACCCCTGAGTAATATTTTACTGAAAAGACTCTAAACCCTACTTCTGACCAAAAGAAATTGGGTACTTACCTGATAGATCCAATACGCACCCTACTGCATCAGCGGACTCGCGAAGACTGACCAGCCATGCAGGTGAAGTCCTCTACCGCATCTGGGGTATGGCAGGCCCCAACCGACACATCTAGAGAACCCCGAAATCGTGAACCTCTACAACTGTCAAAAGAAATCGTTTTGGTGAGCATTATCCCTGGTCCTCTGGAGCCCAACTTAGCTAGTGAAGTGGGATTGGGAGGGGTAAAGTATTCTGTCTATTGTTATTTTCCCTCATATATTCCGAAGTGTTCCCCCAATTTAGAGTGTTAAGATTATTGGGCTAGATTTTCAGTATAGGCAGTTTTGGGGCGCTAACCTTAGCGCCCGCCCGAAGTTAGCGCCCGCCCCAAAGTAGCGCCCCGTTGCCGGGAATTCAGTGGCTTCGCCCTAAGAGGTTGGTGGAGCGCTAAAAGAGGCGTTCCACTACTCTCTTTAGGCGCTAAGCCGGCGGTCCAGAGGGATAGCGCCCAGGCGGGGCGCAGCACGGGTGCGGTCATTTTTGCACTGACAGCAGACCCCGTGGTGCCGACCAGCTCTTAAAGGGGGAAGGGACGAATTGGTCTGCTGCCACGCCCTGCACACTGCAGCCTTGCAAAGAGGCCTCAACACTACTGCTCAGCCCCAGGGAGTCATGGCAACGCCAGAGAAGGCCCGTCAGCGTGCCCTGCGCTTCTCAGAGGGTGATCTGGACATAATGGTCACAGCTCTGGAGGTGAGGCGCAAGATCTTGTTTCCAGAGAGTGGGAGGAATCCAACCCACCACGACTACACCAAAGCCTGGAAGCAGATCGCCCAGAGGGTGACGTTCACCGGCGAGGCCCCCAGGACCCACACACAATGCCGTAAGAAATACAACGATCTGACCAGGATTGTGAGGGTGAGTAGCCTTTCCAGTCTCCTCCTCATTCTTGCATGTACACCTGACATGATGGGCAAAGGGACCTGAAAGTCCTTTTGGCCAGCCCTCAGCCAGCAGCATTGGGACAGTCATGAGCATCAAATGGCCATTCGGCACTCTACACTTTGGCCCAGCTATTCCACCATGGGAGGCAGTGCACACTACATCAGGGCTTCACTGCGCACTTACAGCCCGTCCTTTCTCTTGCAGGCTAAAGTAGCGTTTAATCGCCAGGCCCGTGCCAGGGGTGGCCGCGCCAAGCTGCAGAAGCTCACTTGGCTGGAGGAGCGCGTGTGTGTGCTCATGGGAGCCCATGTGATTGTCCCCACAGCGTGCGGTGTATCCGACCCTCCACTGCCCGGCAATGGTAAGGACCTCGCCTTTTGGCCCTCTCGCGTCGCACTGGCCCATCCGAGCTACCTCCTTTGCCACTGTCCCACCAATGCACTGAATCCCACCAGTCCTAACTCCCTCGCTGACGCCGTCTCCTCACTCTGAAGCTACTCTTGTGCATTCCTGCTTTCAGCTGGTGACGACCAGGACCCTGAGGCTGCCAGTGACAGCACCTCCAACCAGGAGGAGGAGGAGGAGCAAGCCGGACCTTCGGGGGAACAGTCACGTCCCGCAGGAGAGGAGGAAATGCTCGACACCTCCTCACTGGACGAGTGCCTGGAGGAACTGTCGCAGGGCAATGCAGCTTCTGGGACCAGTGGCGTCCAGCCACCCAGCAGCCGTGCGCGTGGCCCGCGGCCTTCCCCCCAAAGGGGGGAAGGATCAGAGGGGAGTGCTGCTGCTCGGCACACTCGCCGTCACCAACGCGGCAAGGGTCCCCTAGTTCGGCCCCCTCCTCCCCAGCGGGAGAGTCGCGACTCCAGTCCGGACACCTTCACTTCGGAGGAGGTGCGGAAGCTCGATCAGATGGCCGACGACTCGGACCGGCGCCACACGGAGCTCATGAGCGTGGTGGGGCGCATGCCTGAGGCCATCGAGTCGCTGGCGACCAGTGTGCGCGAGTTCGGGGCAGCAACTGCCGCGACTGGCCGCATGCTAACTGATGCCGTCAAGACCCTGGCGGATGTGATGCGCGCGCACACCAGGACCACAGGGCCACTCACTGCTGCCACATGCGCTGTCTCAGGCAGGCATCGCCAGGGCAGGCGCCGCGCTGGACCATCCCAGCAAGCCGGCCGTCGGCTGATTGCTGTGGATCCTGCAGTGCGGGCCCGGCCGAGTGCCACCGCGCCACAGCACCAGCCAGCGCATCCCAGACGCCAGCTGGCCCACATTGCGCCATCCGTCGCCGCCATTCCCCCTCTGGGGCGTCAAGGGCAAGCGGCTGCAGCTGATGGTGGCCAGGCTCAGGTGCGCCACTCAGGAGACGGCCCCTCGAGGCCCAAACGCCGTGTAGGCCGCCCCCCAGCGGCATCTGGCGGAAGGGCATCTGAGCCTCAGGCGCCTTCCCCCAGCCTCGCAGCAGCCACTGGGCAGAGCTTGCGAAGGAGCAGCAGGCAGGGCAGGGGAGGCAAAATGCTGGCCAAGGTCTCGCCCTCGCGGGCCACTCAGTAGAGGGTGTGGCCAGCTTTCCTTTAATATGGCGGTGGCCATCTTTATTTTGCCCATGGTTGTGCTTTTGGAGGGCTTTTTTTTTGCGTTAGGCCGACGTTGAGGCCCGGTTTCAATAAAGGTGGAGTGGCTCCTCCCCAGTTTGTGGGAGTGAGTCGTTTGTTGGGCTTTTTGTGGGGCCCGTTTATTGTTTTTGGGGATTCATGTGGGAAGGGCTTTTCATTTTTGTGTAATAAAAAATTATCTTTATTCATGCAGTCTCCATGGTTGTTCTTCTTAGTGTTTGTTGGCTTCGCCGGCTGAGGGCTTGCGGAGCGGCTGCATTCATCTTCCCTCATGGCCCCTGGCCATTCCCTGACAGGGGGCTTAGAAGTACCGTGTAATAAGGTGGCGTCGTGCGGCCCTTGGCCCTGGTCGCTCCCTCCTGGGAACGTACTCCTGCTCCTCCTCCTCCTCCTCATGCTCCTCCTGCTCCTCCTCCTGAGGTGCTGGTCCAACGTCAGGTGGCAGTGCCTGAGTCCTGCGGATAGCCAGGTTGTGTAGCATGCAGCAAACCACCACAAATTGGGAGACCCGGTCCGGCGAATACTGGAGAGCTCCTCCGGAGCGATCAAGGCAGCGGAACCGCTGCTTGAGGACCCCAATAGTTAGCTCGATGATGTTGCGGGTGGTTTGATGGCTCTCGTTGTAGGCCTCTTCAGCAGCGGTCCTGGGCGCGCGGAGCGGGGTCATGAGCCAGGTGCACAAAGGATAGCCTTTGTCCCCGAGTAGCCATCCTCTTGGGGGAGGCTGTGCCTGGAACATGTCATGCACAGTACTCTGCCGCAGGATAAAGGCATCGTGGCTGCTGCCTGGGAAGCTGGCATTGACTGCCATGATGCGCTGCTTGTGGTCACAGACCAGCTGCACATTCAGAGAATGGTAGCCCTTCCTGTTGCGATACTGCTCGCCATGCTCCAGAGGGGCCCGCAAAGCCACATGCATACAGTCAATGGCGCCCTGCACCAAGGGGAATTCCCCGAGTCTGGAAAATCCCAATGCGCGCTGATGCTGGCTCTCCAGGGCCATGGGGAAGGAGATGAATTGGCTTCTCCTTCTGAACAGTGCTTCGGTCACCTGGCGGATGCAGCGATGCGCGCCGTTCTGGGAGATGTTTGCTATGTCCCCAGCAGCGTATTGGAAGGAGCCGGTGGCATAGAAGTTCAATGCCACCGTCACCTTCACTTCCACCGACAGAGACGTCCTGCACCTGAGCTTTGGCCGCAGATCTCGGCGAAGCAGGTGGCAGATCTCTGCAATCACCCCCTTTCGGAGTCGGAGCCTTTTAACACATCGCGCGGCACTCATGTTTAGGTAGGAGCGCTGCTGGCGGTATAGCCTGACTGGGTAAGGCCTACGTGGCCGACGCCTGTAGCCCCCTCTGCCTCTAGCCAGGGCTGCCCCTCTCACAATGCGTCTGCGAGCCCTACGGACATGGAGCTGCAGCTCCGCGTTGGCACCCCATGCAACCCCCATCAAATCCTGGAAAACACTCTAATTTCCAAATGGCCACTTGCAGCGCTGTTGCCTGAGTCCAAAAATACCTGGCTCTTGCTGCTTGAAACCAGTTAGCTATCCTCCTTGTTGTGTCTCCAGAAATGCGTTGCACAAGACTGTTTTCTGAAAAAAGGATGGCCTTTATACTGGAGAGGACGTTCCCTTTAATTAGCGCCCCCCGGGGCCCGCGCTGGTTGTGTTGCGTTCCTTTTTCCAAACGCTCCGGCCGCCCGCCGCACAATGGGGCGGTCCGACTGAAGTTTGCAATCGGGGCGGCCAAAGGGCGTTGCACGAGGATGTGACGTCATTTTCTGCGCGCGCATCCGGGCGGGCGCTAAACTTTGCGCCGGCGCTAACGGGCAACTTAATTTGGGGCGGGGCGCAAACTGCGCTGCGCCCGGGCGCTACACGCATAGCGCCCGGAAATCACTTCTCTTAAGGCGCTAACTGCTGGCGCAAGCAACTGAAAATCTAGCCCATTGTGTTGTATATTTTCTTTCTCAATAAAAATCTTATTCCTTTCACCAAAATTCAGTTGTCTGCTGCACTTTTCATCACAACCCCCAAATAAGTCCAAGTTCTGGAACCAAGGGAGTGGGAGAGATTCGAACCGCTCATAAGTCAGAGGCGAAGCTGACCCCAAACACCACCCCTTACATAAGTTTGGCCCGCCTGGCGGTGGTGGGGGTCAGGGACCCCTTGAAAGCCAATTCGTGATTCCCCATGGTACCCAACAGCTTAGGGCTATGGTAAGCCACCTGAACAAACTCACCCAAAAGGGAGACCCCTCGGTCCACTTCATGGAGGTGGAACAAGCAGCAGGCACCAACGAGTGTGACAACTCTGAGATGGCCTAAATGCTCCTGTTCTCCCTGGATGGCAAGTTGTACCAGTCCCTATCTGCAGAGAGCAAGAAGGGGCAAGGGGGGTGGGTACGCTGCCATCCGGGAGGAAGTTCTGGAGGCCATGGGTATGAACGATGGTAGTCCTTTCTCCCGGGTGGAGAAGACTACACAGTTAGCAGGGGAGGCCCCACAGGCTTTCGCAGACAGGCTGTGGCCTGTGTACAAAACTGCCTGCAATGGGGATCTCGACCGGACTAACATGAACCAGGACGAGCTGGCCCATTGGCTCCGAAGTCTGGTGGCAAACAGCTTGCCACGGATCAGGGCCAAGGCTGAGCTGTGGTTTGACCCGAAAGGCCCCCCAGGTCACCGAGGAGACAGTGGTCAGACAACTGACCCTGGCTTACCACAACGGTAGAGGGATAGAAGAACACCAAACAAATGGAAAGGTTCACGAAATGAAACCTGCTAGTAAGGAAGAGTGGCACCAGGAAGGGGGTAACCCTTCCGATACGAGGCGTAACTGCTTCAGGTGTGGGAAAAGTGGGTATTGGAGAAGGGACTGTAGAAATCCTTGGAAGGATAGTGTAGGGAAAAACTCCCCAGCTCCTGCCCCAAAAACAGAAACACCGACCTCGCCCCCCACGCTTGATTCGATAGTGGCTGCGCTCTGGGTTTTATTAAATGGCCCAGGGAAGGTAGCCACAGCCATGGGTGCTTTAACTCCATCTGCCCCACCCAACACAGACCTATGACTAGAGCCAGCGCAGCCTGTCTACCTGTGTCCCCTTGAGTATGATGCGTGGAAGTGACTGCTTGTTAAGATGAAGGTGGAAAAGGTGAAAGGGACCTATCTGTTGGACACGGGAGCATCGAGCACCATAGTCTATTCAGATAACCCCGCATCTCACCTCTGTCTAACGGGGTCCCGTACAGCTTAGTGGGGTTTACAGGTAATGAGCAGGCTGGCTCATTCTCCATCCCGCTGTCCATTCATTTAGGAGCACTCCACACCAAGTGGACCTGTGTTTTAATGAAATGGGAGCGGGAAGGGAAAGGGATCCTGGGGGCTAATTTTATCATAGGCCACAGGATTCTAGTGGATCTTAGGAACCACTGTCTGTGGGGAGCATGCACCGGCAAAGAAAGTGAAGTGGCAGTTATCCCAGAGAAACAGGGCAAGGGGACCTTGTGCACCTTAAAACCAAAGGAGGGTTACGACCTCGAACTAATGGTCAGTAACACTCCACTGGAGTACCAGGCATTTGTGCGAGCACACCTCGGCACATTTGCCACTCATAAACACGATTGTGGGAGGGTAAACGGGGTCGAAGTTAGTGTAAACGGGGACCCCATGACCCGACCCCAAAAGCAGTACAATTTCCCCAAGGAGGCGGAGGTAGACATGGAAACGGCCATGACTTCTCTGGTCAAACAGGGGGTATTGAGACCAATAGCCACCCACGTAAACGCTCCACTGTGGCCGGTTAGAAAACCGGGCAACTCCTGGAGAGCTACAGTGGACTATCGGGTACTCAATCGAAACATCCCCGCCTGTGCACCCACAGTCGCAGCTGTCGCCAACCTCATTGGAAGTATCCCAGCCTCCGCAACCACCTTCACGGTGCTAGATATTTCCAAAGGGTTTTGGTCCATCCCTCTACGGAGAGAGGGCCAGTACAAGTTTGCCTTCACTTTTAAAGGCCAACAATACACCTGGAACTGCCTACCTCAGGCTTTCCACAATAGCCCCAGCATTTTTCACCAATGTATGGCAGATTGTTTAAAGGGCTTCAGCCGGCCTCGGCAGTTAGTTCAGTATGTGAATTGTAGTGTATGTACCTTTAAGAGAGAACTACTTTTACAGCTCCTGTATACTGTAGTACCGGCAGTGACTACACCTGTATATAAGCCCTGAGCAGGCACCTGTACTGTTAGTTTTTAGACTACCCTCATCCAGTAAACACCTGTTGATTGTTGATCTGCAGTCTCCGTCTATTTATTGAAGAACACCATACCTTAAGATTCACAGATTTAACAGTGGCGACGAGGTCGATTCGAACCTACCTGCAACTCTGCATTTCCTCCCAAGGATTCGCTCCTGGAGGACAGTGGAAGAAAGTCGAGGCCAGAAGCACGGGCGTCGACCACGAGCAACCACCCAGTCATCCGGCAGAGAGTGAGCATCGCAGGGGAGGCTGTTGAGAGCTGGGCTTGGTTCTCCAGCCACGATGATCCAGCAACAGGCTGGCAACAAGTACGGCGCACACCCTTCCCGGACAGCGGCGGCTGGAGCCGACCGACGGCACAGAAAAGGCCGAGCAGCGTCGACAGGTTAAGAGAGAGGGTAAAGTGCACAGGGCGCAGCCGAGGGTTGAAGACCGAGCGGCGTCGACGGAAAACAAAAAGAGAGAGAGGGTAAAGCACAGCCGGGGTTCAGGACCGAGCGGCGGCAACGAGAGAGGCACACAGGAGAACGTGCAGAGCACAGCCAGGGCTCAAGGGCTGAGCAGCGACCGCGGGGGAAGAAAGGAAGCGCGGGAGATGCCATTTGAGCCGTGGAGAAGAAGGGAGAGCGCGGGAGACGCCATTTTTGAAGCCGCAGCGGAGAAGAAGGGCGAGCGCGGGAAGAAAGGGAAGCGCGGGAGACGCCATTTTGAGTCAGCAGAGAAGAAGGGAGAGCACGGGAGACGCCATTTTAGCCAGTCTAACCACACCCAGGGATGCCAAAGAGTGGCAGTGTCACAGCGTTCGACAATGAAGTCGAAGATTGGGCGACATATGTGGAACGCATTGAGGTGTACTGCAAGGCGAATGAAGTGCCAGATGCCAGGAAAGCACTAGTTTTGTTGAATTCCATGGGTGCAAAAACGTATGGCTTACTGTGAAACCTAATAACCCCAGAGAAGCCAGTGGATAAGGATTTCAAAAGCATAGTGGAAATCCTACAGGACCATTTAAACCCCACACCGCTGCTGATAGCAGAAAGATTTAAGTTTCACAAAAGGAACCAGCATAAAGACGAAAGTAATGCTGAGTATTTAACGGAACTGCGCAAGCTATCGAAACACTGCCAGTTTGGAACGGGACTAGCAGATACGTTAAGGGACAAGTTTGTGTGTGGGCTTCAAAGTGAAGGAACCCAGAAACGGCTTCTATCAGAAAAGGATCTTACGCTGGACAAGGCTTTCAGCATGGCAGTATCACACAAAGCAGCTGCACGGGGTGCTGCAGAGATACAACGGAGACCACAAGAATATGGCACCAATGAAATGTCATATGGAGCAGGGAAGTGTTATTGCTGCGGCAGAACAACACACGACCAGAAGGATTGTTGGTTCAAGGACCAAGTGTGCAGACAGTGTGGAAAAGCAGGACACATAGCAAGAGTCTGCAGGTCGGGGAAGAAAACCAGCAGCAAGAAATCTCCACAGGAGAAGTACAAAAAGGTACATAAGGTGACGGAGAGTAGTTCAGATGAACAGAAAAATGATACAGACTCCGGAAGCAAGGAGCTGCGTTGTCTGAAACTACATAATGTAATCAAAATGGAGGATCACCAGACTATCTGGGTCACGCTCAAGATAGACGGAGTCCAAGTGAAAATGGAATTGGACACAGGATCAGCCCTAACAGTCATAAACCGAAGGGACTACAAGCGGCTATTCTCACATATACCCTTGAGAGCTACAGAGATTCTCTTGAAGACGTACACGGGGCAAAAAGTCTACCCCAAAGGAAAAATATGGGTGAACGTGATATACAACGGCCAGGAAATACCAAAAATGGACCTATATGTATTGCCAGATGGAGGACCACCACTACTAGGACGTGAATGGATCCGGAAGATACAATTAGATTGGCATTCCATACAGGCACTGATGGTAGAGGCCAAAAAGGATGACGACGTCACACCTGGACGACTGTCAAAAATGCTAACTGACGCACAAGAAGTGTTCCAGGAGGGACTCGGAACACTAAAAGGCATAACAGCAACGATTAAAATAGAGGAAAATGCAAGCCCAAAGTTTTTTGAGGCCAGACCGGTGCCTTATGCAATCTGCCCAGCCGTCGAAGCAGAGCTGGAAGGTTTGGAACATTCAGGAGTACTGTCCAAAGTGGACTGGAGCGAGTGGGCTACACCCATCATTCCTGTAATGAAGAGGTCGTTGAGTAATACACCTGGGGAACAAAAGAAGGTTCGCATCTGTGGGGACTTTAAGGTGACAGTGAACCCAGTCCTTCACACAGTACAATATCCGCTTCTGCGGATTGAAGATATTTTCGCCTCGCTATCTGGAGGTAAACGCTTCACTAAGATTGATCTGGCCCAGGCGTACCTGCAAATGGAGGTAGAAGAAGCCTTGAAACAATACCTCATGATCAACACTCACAAAGGTCTCCACCAATACAACCGGCTGGTGTTCGGGGTAGCATCGGCTCCGGCTATTTGGCAAAGGGCAATGCATCAAGCCCTGCAAGGGATTCCAGGGACCCAGTGTTATTTGGACGACATCTTGGTCATGGGCGAAAATGACAGTGATCACCTCGCCAACCTGGAGCAGGTGCTCACTAAATTGAAGGAATGTGGGCTACGAGCTAATCGCCACAAATGCGAGTTTTTCCAGAAGCAGATCTCGTATTGTGGCCACGTTATTGATGAAGAGGGGTTACATAAGTCCCCTGAAAAGATTGAGGCAGTAGTCAAGGCTCCAGCACCGGAAAATGTGTCACAACTGAGGTTGTTCCTCGGGCTGGTGAATTACTACCGTAAGTTCTTACCAAATTTGTCTACAGTATTACACCCACTGAACACCCTACTGCAAACGGGGGTACCATGGAAGTGGAATGATGAATGTAAACGAGCTTTCCAGAAGTGCAAAGAATTGATCACATCAAAAGAGGTGTTGGCCCATTTCAACCCAGCTTTACCAATTCGATTGGCGTGTGATGCATCACCCTATGGTATTGGAGCGGTGCTGTCGCACAAATTCCCAGACGGGTTGGAGAGGCCAGTAGCCTTTGCGTCTCGGTCACTAACCTCAGCCGAGCGCAACTACGCCCAGATTGACAGGGAGGCCCTCAGCCTAGTATAGGGAGTAAAAAAGTTCAACCACTATCTGCACGGGCAGAAGTTCACCTTGCTGACTGACCACCAACCACTTGTCTCCATCTTTAATCCAAAGAAGGGCGTTCCGGTGATGACTGCGCAACGGCTACAAAGATGGTCCCTTTTTCTAGGGGCGAACCAATATGAAATAGAGTATAAGGGCACGAAACAGCATGGAAACGCTGATGGGCTATCACGCCTGCCACTGCCTACTGCGGAGGAAGCACCAGCAGTGGACCCTGTCGAAATATTTTATTCGTCGATAATTGAACGCTTGCCAGTAACTAACGCGGATATAGAGAAGGAGACCCGAAATGATCCGACACTGTCTCGGGCATATGATTTGACGGTGAAGGGATGGCCAACACATGGCGACTCACTGTTGCCAGCATTCTCATCCAGAAGAGAACAGCTGTCAGTATGCCAGGGGACCTTGATGTGTGGATCCCGAGTGGTAATTCCACCCAAGTTAAGGGAGAGAGTGCTCAATGAGCTTCATGAAAGCCATCTGGGAGGGGTGAAAATGAAAAGCCTTGCTTGGGCTTATGTGTGGTGGCTGGGGATTGATCAGCAAATCGAGGACCTGACAAAGAGCTGCTCAGGATGCCAGAAGGTCCAAAATGCACCACCACATGCCCCTCTACACTCATGGGAGTGGCCCTCCTCTCCATGGCAACGGGTGCATATTGATTTTGCTGGTCCATTCATGGACTCAATGTTCTTAATAGCAGTGGATGCGCACTCGAAATGGCCTGAGGTGATCAAAATGTCCTCCACCACTACGGAGAAAACGATCGCAGTCCTACGGACCATATTTGCCAGGAACGGCTTGCCAGAACAGATTTGCTCTGATAACGGACCACAGTTTGTGTCCGAAGAGTTTCGAAAATTTATGAGAAGGAATGGGGTAAAGCATTACACATCCGCCCCGTATCATCCAGCCACAAATGGATTGGCTGAGAGGTTCGTACAAACCTTTAAAAAGGCAGTAAGGGCCATGTGCGATGACGACATTCCACTGCAGCATAAGGTGGACAATTTCCTGTTAGCCTACAGAAATGTGACACATGCCGTTACCAACCAGACCCCGGCCATGATGTTCTTTAACCGAAGGTTGAGATCTCGTCTGGATTTGCTCAGACCAAATGTGCGAAGAAATGTTGAGAATAAGCAATTCCAGCACATCAATGAGAAGCCGACAAGGAGCTTCAATGTAAGACAACCAGTCTTGGCCCGTGACTACCGAACAGAGAAATGGCAACCCGGAACGATATGCACACGGCAGGGGCCACTAATGTACACAGTGGATGTCGGGGAGAACATTGTGAGACGCCATGTCGGCCAGATCCTAGCATCACAGGAATGAGTCAACCCCATGTCTCGCGTACCTGGTGATGAACCCGACATACCGGTAGCATCTACCCCAGAAACAGTAGCATCGGAAGCTGATGAACTAACCGACGACAGGGGGCCAGAATCGCCTCCGCACCAAGAACAAGACACTCCAGAAAGGCGCTATCCAGAAAGGATCAGGAAGCCGCCCCAAAGACTGAATCTATAAATGGACTATTTCAGTTAATGTGCATGTTAAAAGTTTTAACTGTTATTTGATTGTTATGGTACTGTTAATCTAAAAGAGGAGGAATTGTAGTGTATGTACCTTTAAGAGAGAACTACTTTTACAGCTCCTGTATACTGTAGTACCGGCAGTGACCACACCTGTATATAAGCCCTGAGCAGGCATCTGTACTGTTAGTTTTTAGACTCCCCTCATCCAGTAAACACCTGTTGATTGTTGATCTGCAGTCTCCGTCTATTTATTGAAGAACACCATACCTTAAGATTCACGGATTTAATATGGATGACCTGCTCCTATTCACCGATGAAGGAGAGGAACATGGTCCACTGCTGGCTGAACTGCTGGAGTTGCTCAGGCAAGAAGGCTTTAAAGTAAACCCTAAGAAAGTACAGATCGGCCAACAGGAAGTAAAATTCCTAGGGCTGGCTGTGCGCGCAGGGGAAAGGGCCATAGATAAAGCCAGAAGGGAAGTAGTGCAAGAGTTACCAGCCCCCAATACAGTAACAGGAGTGAGATCTTTTCTAGGGCTAACCGGGTACTGCAGAGATTTTATTGAGGATTACGCAGCCACAGCAGCCCCTCTGCTCGGACTCCTACATAAGGGAGTGGAGTGGGTTTGGGATGAGAGTTGCGAGGCAGCATTTGTAAAACTCAGACAAGATCTGCAGACCACGCCGGCTCTAGGGGCTACTGATGGGGGAAAATAGTTTTTTCCTGGAGGTAGCAGCCAGCGGGGACAGTCTGAGGGCAGTGCTGCTCCAGCAGCGGCACGGTCAGCAGAGACCAGTGGTTTACTCTTCCAGGATACTCACCGATGTGGAGAAGGGCTACTCCAACTGTGAGAGGCACCACCTCGCCACTCACTGGGCTGTGAAAAGATCATTGATCTTCAAAGTCACCTCGCCCATCACCCTCCTCACCCATCACACGCCCACCCAAATGCTCCTAGATGGGAGAATTAAAGATGGGACAGTGAGCAGTGCCCGCATTGCTTGCTGGACCCTGCTTCTCTCCCAGATGGACCTAAGGGTGAAAGGTCTCTGCGAGCCAACGCTCACAGCCAACATGATTTATCCATGGACGACCCACCGGTGCTCCATTGAAGGAGTATGTGAAGTCAACATAGGTTTTCGGGCCGGGATACACCCCACAGGCCGCAAAATCTATATAGACGGTTCGAGCACAGTATCTGCTGGGGGACAACTTACCGGGTGTGGAGTTTATGACCCAGGGGCAGACATTGCCCTGGCAATTAAACTCCCCAGCACCATGAGTGCCCAGCACGCTGAACTGTCCACGGTAGTGTACGTGGTTACACACCCCGAGAAATTCCCTACCCCGTACACGATTTGCTCGGACAGCATGTTCACATGCAATTCATGTACAGAATACCTGGCCGTCTGGTCCCGTTGCGGATACACAGCCGCTGACGGGAGACCCCTGGCAATCAAGCCTCTGCTGGAGAAAATCATGGCAGTGTAGGAATCGATCTATCCCTAACTGAAGCACTGAAGTCGAGTCAGTTCAATAATTCAACTGAATTTAATCAAACAAGTGAACAAAACAAAAACATGCAGGAGCAACAGCAAACAGGTCTTTTCAGCAGCTTGTTACACGAGGTCTGGGCTTAGAACCTCCCACTCTCTGACGTCATGACGTCATCACGTTTCCCGCCGTTTGGGGCATCAAGTGACCAACGTGATGACATCATCACGTTGTTTCAGGGCTTTTGCAGAAAGCTTATTTACACTCAGCCAACAAACACAGATGCTGTAGCATTGGGTTAAAGACAGTTATGCATTTGTACAGAAGATCATTGGTGGTTTTGCCACATGCGCCCCCCCAGAAGTGTCTTTAATCGCAAAGGTCAATCGCAGAGGAGGTCGGACAATCCTGTCGGAGCGACTCCGATATTCCCGGAGAGGAATGGATGGTGCAGGAGATGAGCTGGGTTGCAGGGCCAACGGGCCAGGCGTGGCGCCCGTGGGCGGTCGGCCACGACGTGGCGGCTGCGCTGCCTCGACTGGCTGCTCGAGATCCAGGTGTGCAGCCTTGAGGCGGTCCATGGAAATGTGGTCGGGTTTACCTCCGACATCCACTAGAAAACTCTTGGCACCCGCCTGCAGTACTCGCAAAGGGCCTGCGTATGGAGGCATGAGAGGACTACGGTGGGCATCCTGTCGGACGAAAACAAATTTAGCCCTCAAAAGCTCCAGCGGAACATGTGACGTGGGCAGTCCGTGCTGTGAAGTTGGAATGGGCCTGAAAGAGTGCGCTGCGGCCCGGTGAGCCTCCAGTTGTTCAGCTGCTGACCACGGTCACGTCGGTGACGGAAGAAAGTCGCCGGGCACCCTGAGCGGCTGGCCATAAACTAGTTCAGCGGCCGATGCCTGCAGGTCCTCTTTAGGCGCTGTGCGCAACCTGAGCATCACCCATGGCTGGTCCCTTGGAGGGTGGCCCGCAGCGACGCCGTCAAAGAGCGGTGAAAGCGTTCGCATAACCCGTTGGCCTGCGGATGGTAAGCCATGGTCCGATGGAGCTTGGTGCCCAAACCTGAAGCCACGGCGTTCCACAAAGCAGACGAAAACGGCGGCCCGATGGAACGCTGAAACGAGCAAACCAGGATGAAAGAAAAGCTCGGGCGACATCCGCGGAGGTGGTGGACATTAAAGGAATGGCCTCCGGCCACCTGGTGGTGCGGTCGACGATTGTCAGAAGATGCGTAAGCCCTTGTGATGGCGGTAGTGGGCCCACGAGGTCGACATGAACGTGATCGAATCGCCGCTCCGGTACCTCGAAAACGGCAACAGGAGCTTTGACGTGGCGCTGTACCTTCGCCCTCTGGCACACAACGCAGGTCTTAGCCCAGTCGCGCACATCTTTTCTCATTCCCCTCCAGACGAATTTGGACGTTAACAATTTCTGTGAAGCCTGCACGCCCGGGTGTGCAAGTCCGTGAACGACATCGAATACTTTCCTGCGCCAGGACAACGGAACGATCGGGCGTGGGTCTCCCAGGGAGACGTCGCAGAGCAAGGAGGTGCCGGTCGAATGGAAAGGCACATCTGCTGGCTGCAGGCAGGACGAATCAGAGCGGAAAGCTTGCGTTTCCGGGTCAGTCGCTTGGTCAGCTGCCATGAGCGAATAATTGAGCCCCAGTTGGACGGCCTGGACGGTCGCACATGAGAGGCAGTCGGCAACCACGTTGTCCTTCCCAGCCACGTGCCGGATGTCGGTGGTAAACTCAGAAATGAAGGTGAGTTGTCATTGTTGCCGGGCTGACCATGGCTCAGTCGTCTTGGCCATGGCAAACATCAGGGGCTTGTGATCGACAAATGCGGTGAATTGGCATCCTTCCAATAAAAAGCGAAAGTGGCGGATGGCCAGGAACAATGCCAACAGCTCCCGGTCGAATGTGCTGTAGCTACGTTCATTACTACACAGCTAGCGACTAAAAAACGCCAGCGGTTGCCATGTCCCATCGACCCATTGCTCTAGCACGGCGCCGATGGCGTAGTCCGACGCATCCGTCGTGAGCGCGATTGTGGCGCCAGGCAGCGGGTGCGCCAACATGGTCGCGTTGGCGAGGGCCTCCGTGTCCCCAAAAGCGCAGTCCATCTCCGGCGTCCAAGACACAGGTTCTTTCCCCGGCTTCCCTCGGAGTGCCTCGTAGAGCGGCCGCATGAGCTGTGCGGCCCGGGGGACAAATCGATGGTAAAAATTTACCATGCCGAGGAATTCTTGGAGCGCTTTGACGGATTGTGGCCGTGGAAACGCAGCGATGGCTGCCACTTTCGCCCGGCGTGGCAGTGCCCCTTCTGCCGTGATGCGGTGGCCCAGAAAATCGACCTGCCTCAGTCCGAATTGACACTTGTGTGGATTAATTATAAGGCCATGCTCCTGGAGGTGGCGGAAAAGGATGCGCAGGTGCCGTAGATGCTCCTCCTTCGAAGCGCTGGCGACGAGGATGTCATCAAGGTAAACGAAAAGGAATTTGAGGTCCCGTAGCACCGAATCCATGAGGCGTTGGAACGCCTGCGCCGCACTTTTGAGACCGAAAGGCATTCGTAAGAATTCGAAAAGTCCAAACGGGGTAATGACCGCCGTCTTCTGGACGTCCTGGGGGTGGACGGGCACCTGGTGGTAACCCCGGACGAGGTCGATCTTGGAAAAAAACAAATTGCCTGCTAAATGAGCGGAAAAATCCTGGATGTACAGTATTGGGTACCGGTCCGGAATCGTGACCTCATTGAGGCGCCGATAATCGCCGCAGGGCCGTCACCCACCGCCTGGCTTTGGCACGATATGCAGCGGAGACGACCAGGGACTATCGGACCGGCAAACGATGCCCAACCGCTCCATTGTAGCGAATTCCGCCTTCGCGGCCTCGAGCTAACTGGCCTCCAAACGTCAAGCGCGGGCATAAACCGGGGGGCCGGTCGTCGCGATGTGGTGCTCAACACCATGTTTGGCGGTCGTCACCGAGAAGGTGGGTCGAGTGAGCTCCGGAAATTCCTTGAGCAGGCGGGTGAAGCCGTCGGGTGTCGACTTGGCGCAGGCGAGCGCGGGGGCCGTGCCAGAGCCCCAAAAACAGGGGATGGGGGCCCCTGAGGCGGCGTGAATCAGGCGGCGATTACGTACGTCGACCAGTAGGTTATTAGCACAGAAAAAGTCAGCGCCGAGGATTGCTAGTGATATTTTGGCGGTTATAAACTCCCAGTGGAAGAGTTGCCCGCCGAGACACAACCGGAGTCGCCGCATCCCAAACGTACGGATAGCGCTGCCATTGGCGGCCTGTAGTGGAGTACTATGCCTCCCGGGCCCGACTGCACTGGGCGCCCGTGTCGCACAAGAACTGCCGGCTCGAAATGGAGTCGGTGATATACAACAATTTCCCGGAATCACCAACCGTCATTGTGGACGCGAACCCGACCTCGGTGTCGTTCTTCCGTTCTCACGCACGGTTTTGCTGCTTTCTCGGTGCTGGTGGCACGAAACTACATGGGGGCCGGCAGTATCTGGCTTTCGTGGTGGTTTTGCCACAGCAGCCGTAGGGGAGGAAGGGAAGGTCTATATCCATAAGGTTAAAGCCCATTCAAAGACAGAACCCATGCGGGAGGGCAACCAAAAGGCAGATGAATTGGCCAAGCAGGGAGCCAGGGAAGGAGAGTTGTGGGACCCCTACCAGACAGGTTCGGTAGCCGCAATCGGGGACAAGGGAGGTACACAAGGGTAGCTTTTGTCCCGGACCTAAATCAGGCCCAGGTACGGGATCCCGTCCTCGAGCCGTCCTGAACGCGCTCACAAAAGGGGAGAAAGTAGAGGGCCCGTACGGTACAGCAGCCATCACCGTCAAGGAAGGCATGCTATTCAGGGGGGAGCAATGGGTAGTTGATGCGCTATCAATTACTGAGAAAGACTGGAAGTTAAGAGAGTAACAAACAGGCTTTTATTAGCTAAAGAACAAAGGCATGCCTCTAGTGGTTGACCGGTCCTGAATGCCTGGGGAACTGCAGAGCAGCCACCTTTATACCAGGGCATATGGGTGGAGCCAGGGGCGGAGCCAGCTGAGGCATGCACAGACAGGTACAACAATGGGCAAGAGTGAACAACAGTGAAGTGAACAACCGTGAACAACAGTGGAGTGAACAACAGTGAACAACAGTGGTTTACCACATTCACCCCTTGCTTAAAAAATGAGTCCGACGGGGTGAAGTGTATTAAAAGTTCGTATAATTAAGTCTTTCTGGGGGTCTTGTATGCCATCGTGATCGTCATGGCGACGGCTGAGGTGGTGCAGCTTCCGACGCCGAGTCCCGCGTGGGCCGGAGCACTGGCGTGTCGTCCTCATGGGTGTTGAGTTGGTTGGTGATCAATGACGGGTCACGGGGCCACGGCGTGCCGTCTACAGGGGTTAGGTATGGGTCCGTTGCCGCCGGTGCATTGTGGGTAGCGGTGAAGGGCAATGGTAGTGGGTAGTGGGTGATGTTGGTTTCAGGGGCCCCCGAGGGTGCGAGGTCTCGTATGGAGACTGTATCCTCCCGCCCGTCCAGGTATGCAACGTAGGCATACTGAGGGTTGGCGTGGAGGAGGTTGACCCTCTCAACCAGGGGGGCCGTTTTATGGGTCCTCACGTGCTTCCGAAGTAGGACGGGCCCTGGAGACATCAGCCATGGTGGTAGCGAGGTCCCCGATGTGGACTTCCTAGGGAAGAGGAACATTTTTTCGTGAGGGGTGGCGTTAGTGGTAGTACAGAGCAGTGACCGAATGGAGTGGAGCGCATCGGGGAGGACATCCTGCCAGCGGGAGGTTGGAAGGCCCTTAGATTTTAAGGCTAGCAGGGCGGCCTTCCAAACTGTCGCGTTCTCTCTTTCTACCTGTCCGTTCCCTCGGGGGTTGTAGCTGGTGGTCCTGCTCGTGGCAATACCTCTCACGAGCAGGTACTGGCGGAGTTCGTCGCTCATAAACGATGAGCCCCGGTCGCTATGGATATAGCTGGGGAAACCGAACAAGGCGAAGAGGTCGTTCAGGCATTTAATGACCGTAGCACTGGTCATGTCTGGGCAGGGGATGGCAAACGGAAAACGGGAGTACTCGTCGATGATAGTGAGGAAGTACGCGTTGCGGTCAGAGGAGGGGAGGGGCCCTTTAAAATCGACGCTCAGGCGCTCAAAGGGGCGAGTGGCTTTTATCAGGTGTGCTCTGTCTGGCCTATAAAAGTGCGGTTTGCACTCGGCACAGACTTGGCAGTTCCTGGTCATGGTCCTGACCTCCTCGATGGAGTAAGGCAGGTTGCGGGCCTTGATGAAATGGAAGAACCTGGTGACCCCCGGGTGGCAGAGGTCATTGTGGAGGGCCCGCAGTCTATCAACCTGTGCGTTGGCACATGTACCTCGCGATAGAGCATCCGGGGGCTCATTGAGTTTCCCGGGCCGGTACAAGATATCGTAATTGTAGGTGGAAAGTTCAATTCTCCACCTCAAAATCTTGTCGATTTTGATTTTGCCCCTCTGCTTGTTATTAAACATAAAAGCAACTGAACGCTGGTCAGTGAGTAGGGAGAATCGTTTTCCGGCCAGGTAATGCCTCCAATGTCGCACAGCTTCCACAATGGCCTGGGCCTCCTTTTCGACAGAGGAGTGTCTGATTTCGGAGCCTTGGAGGGTTCGTGAAAAGAAGGCCACGGGCCTTCCCGCCTGGTTAAGGGTAGCGGCCAGGGCAAAGTCGGACGCATCGCTCTCCACCTGGAAGGGGAAGGACTCGTCCACCGCGTGCATGGTGGCTTTAGCAATGTCCTCTTTGATACGGTGGAAGGCTAAGCAGGCCTCTGCCGCCAGGGGAAAAGAGGTGGACTTGATAAGTGGACGGGCTTTGTCCGCATAATTAGGGACCCACTGGGCGTAGTAGGAGAAAAACCCCAGGCATCTCTTCAGGGCCTTGAGGCAGTGGGGCAGGGGAAGGTCCATAAAGGGACGCATCCGGTCGGGGTCGGGGCCGATGACTCCGTGTTCCACAACACAGCCAAGGATAGCGAGGTGGGTTGTGCGGAATATGCACTTCTTCTTGTTATACGTAAGGTTTAGGAGTTGGGCAGTGCGGAGGAATTTGTCGAGGTTGGCGTCATGGTCCTGCAGGTCATGGCCGCAGATGGTCACATTGTCCAGGGTAGGGAAAAGTGGCCTGCAACGCATTCTGGTCGACCATCCGGTCCATCTCCCTTTGGAAAACGGAGACCCCGTTGGTGACGCCGAAGGGAACCCAAAGGAAGTGGTAGAGGCGGCCGTTTGCCTCGAAGGCAGTATACTGGCAGTCCTCATAGCGGATAGGGAGTTGGTGATATGCTGACTTAAGGTCAATGGTGGAGAATATGCGGTATTGTGCGATCTGATTGACCATATCAGATATGCGGGGGAGGGGGTATGCGTCCAGTTGGGTATATCGATTAATTGTTTGGCTGTAGTCAATGACTAGGCGCTGCTTCTCGCCGGTCTTGACGACCACAACCTGGGCTCGCCAGGGGCTGGTGCTAGCATCAATAATCCCCTCCTTCAGGAGCCGCTCCACCTCAGATTTAATAAAAACTCTGTCACCAGCGCTGTATCGCCTGCTTTTGGTGGCGATGGGCTTACAGTCGTGGGCGAGGTTAGCGAACAACGGGGGGGGTGACTTTAAGCGTGGAGAGGCTGCAAAAGGTGCGCGGTGGGCAATTTGAAAACTGCTGGTTGCAGACTGTGAGTGGGGGAAGGGGTCCACCGTATGCCATCGTGACACTCTTAAGGTGGCACTGAAAATCCAACCCCAGTAGAACGGCAGCGCAGAGATGGGGCAGGACAAGCAGTTTAAAGTTTCTGTACTCTGTGCCCCTCACCGAAAGGGTCACTACGCAGTAGCCGCCGACGTCCGCTGAATGGGACTTGGAGGCCATAGAGACCCCGTGGCGCGCTAGCAGGACCGGGAGAGAGTAACGCCGCACCGTGTCGGGATGGATAAAGCTCTCCGTGCTCCCACAGTCGAAAAGGCAGGTCGTGGCGCGGCCGTTTACCTTAATGTCCAACATGGACCTGGCTAGTTGGTGAGGTCTAGATTGGTCCAGTGTAACTGAGGCCAGCGTAGGGTCAGGCGTGTCGCTGCAGTCATCAGGTGCGGCGGTGGGTGAGTCGGGGGCCCGTTGCAAAAATGGCGGCCGGAACTGATCGCCCACGGTCGAAGGTGTCCAAGATGGCGTCCAAGATGGCGGCGCCCATGATCCACACGCGGCTGGAGGCGTACAAGATGGCGTCCAAGATGGCAGCGTCCAAGATGGCGGCCCGCTCGGCCCACATGCGGCACTGCTGGAGTTTGGGGTAGGTTTAGCCTTGCAGACGCTGGCGTAGTGCCCTTTCTTCCCACAACCAGAGCAAGTAGCGTTTTTCGCCGGGCAGCGCGCTCTGGGGTGTTTGGCTTGGCCACAGAAGTAACATTTCGGGCCCCGGGACATTGCTGCAGAAGTTGGGCCGTTGGCAGGATGTGACGGGGGTGGCGCGGCGCAGGGTGGCGGTCCTACCGTGTCCCAGGATGGCGGCGCCCACGCCATCCACGATGCGGCCGCGCGGTCAGGGGAGTAGGCGTCCATATTCTGATGGGCCACGTCTAGCGAGAGTGCGAGGGCCGTGGCCTTCTTCAGGTCGAGTCCGCCCTGCTCCAACAGTCTCTGCCGGGTGTAGTTGGACCTGAGGTCCGCGACGAAGGCGTCCCGGACAAGTTCCTCCGTGTACACCGCGGCCGACACCTCTTTACATTTGCAGGCCCAGCCGAGCACCTTCAGCGCCCGTAGGTATACCTCCATCGATTCCCCGGGTTACTGTTTGCGGGACCCCAGGGGGTGTCTGGCGTAAACCTCATTTACCGGGCGTGCGTACTGTTCTTTAAGGAGGTCGAGAGCACCCTTGTAGGTAGTCGCATCTTGGATGAGCGAATAAGCTTGGTGGTTCACCTTGGAGGTCAGAATTTTTAGTTTGTCGCCATCGTTTTGAACAGTTTCGACGGAGGCTTCTATGTAAAATTCGAAGCATCGCAGCCAGTGTGCGAACTTGGTAGATGAATCCGCCTCTTGAGGGTCTAGTTCCAAGCGTGCTGGTTTGAGGATTTGCTCCATCGAAAAAAAATTTAGCTAATAAAATTGATGCGCTATCAATTACTGAGAAAGACTGGAAGTTAAGAGAGTAACAAACAGGCTTTTATTAGCTAAAGAACGAAGGCATGCCTCTAGTGGTTGACCGGTCCTGAATGCCTGGGGAACTGCAGAGCAGCCACCTTTATACCAGGGCATATGGGTGGAGCCAGGGGCGGAGCCAGCTGAGGCATGCACAGACAGGTACAACAATGGGCAAGAGTGAACAACAGTGAAGTGAACAACCGTGAACAACAGTGGAGTGAACAACAGTGGTTTACCACAGTAGTGCCACAGCAGCACCAAAGGGAATTCCTCCAACTGGCCCTTGAGGGTCCAGGAGCGGGGAATCCCAGGCCCGAGGCCACCTGGTAACAGGTGGAACAGGCAGGATGGTGGCCAGGGCTGAAGGAACAGGTCCGCGAGTTCTGTGCCAGCTGTCTGGTGTGTGCTGCCAATAACCCTGACCCCCAGAAAAGGAAGGTATCTTTGGGACACATCAGGAGGATAGAGGGACCATGGCAGTCGATCCAGATCGATTACATCAGGTCCCTACCCACCGCCCAGGGAGGCTACAAGTACTGCCTAGTCCTGGTGGATGTGTTTTCAAAGTGGGTGGAAGCTTTTCCCTGCCGAACAGCTACCGCATTGGGTACAGCTAAGATCCTGGTCAGGGAAGTGTTCTCACGATGGGGACTACCGTAGTATGTGGAGTCCGACCAAGGGAGTCACTTTACCGGGCAGGTCATGCAAGAAACCCTCATGGTACTCGGCATCGAGGGGAAGTGGCATGTCACCTACAACCCGCAGTCATCGGGTCCTGTGGAGCGTTTAAACCGCACCATCAAAGAAAGGCTGCGCAAGGAGATGGGAGACTCACTCAAGAAGTGGGTAGAAGTCTTACCGTTGGTCCTAATGGGGATCCGAGCCAGCCAGACAAAAGGCATGGGGTATTCCCCACACGAGCTCATGACTGGTAGGGTTATGCGGACCCCCACCCATGTGCTAGCCCCGGTGCTCACAGAAGGTCAGCTCAGATAGGTGAACCGGGACAGCTTTGTCAGGAATCTGTTTGAACACCTTAAACAGATTCACTGGCAGGCTGCTAGCAACATGGGAAAACAGCACCGGAGTAACCAACTGCTGCTAAAACCCAACAGGCACCACGAGTGGGAGATAGGGGATCAGGTCATGGTGAGGAACTTTGCCCGGTTAGGGAGTTTTGAACCATTGTACATGGGGCGTACAGCATCATGGACAAGGCAAGCCCCATGGTCTATGCCATAAAGATGCCTCGCCGCACAAAGTGGTTCCACATTAACCAGTGCAAACTGTTTAAACCTGAGAAAGGGGAACGGCCAGAAAGGGTGAACCATTTTAAAAATAGAGATCATCAGCCTGCGGCTGTGGCAGACTCACACCAGAGGGGGCAGTGGCTTGTGATCCTGGAGGGGCCCTCCCACCAATTATTTGGGACACGCCCCCAGTAACCGGAGCCCTAAAGAGGTCTCCTCGCATACCACAGCCTAAACTTCCGTGGTCACCTGTGTACCAGTTCAAACGGTCCAGCCCCGGGAGGGCCACAACCCAAAAGGGAATGCCCAAGGTAAGGGATCAGCCTAAAAATAGGGATCCCCAGCCTGCCGCCTCCAATGGTGAGGGACTCACAGGAGAGGTAGCATTGGGCAGAGAGAGAGAGAGAAGGGTCCCCAGCCTGCGGCATCAGGCTGCGCGGAACTCACAGGACAGGGCAGGGAGCCAGCAGTCACACCGAAGGGGGTAGTGTGTTGCAGCACAGGAGGGCACACTCCCCTGATTAACTGGGATTCAGGAAATCTCCCAGGTCTTTTAAGGAGGACTCGCCGGGTCCGGTGGCACAGGCCACCTTACGCCCAGGCGTATTAGCTGCCCAGAGGCCACAGAAGACAAAGGCCAAACAGGAATTAACCTGGCCGTCCGGAGACGGGCAGCAGATGTACATAGATTTTCTGAAGTATTTTAAGTGTGTTTTATAGTTTTAGGATTATTATTGTTTAATTTCAGTTTATGAAAGATTTAAGTTTTCGAGACTCGATAACTGTGCCAAGCTAGAGAACTTTCTCGGGACATGGCTATTTGTTTTGTGTGTCCCTACAGTAAGGAAATCGGCATGGAAAAGTTTCTGCTCCTGCTCGTCCTGGTAGGGGTGAGCATCGATGACCGAGGAGACGCGGAGGACTCCCACATCTATGGGTGCTCGGGAGAGAGAGCACCGATCGTTACTATTACATTTTTACTTATATTTTTTTTTCCCCACCCCTTTGTTTTGGGTTTTCCCTCCCCCCCCCCCTTTCCTCTTTTTTTTACATGGCAGCTGTCTCTCATTCTGCCAGTACATTTCACACCTAATCTGAGCCGTCTTTTGTCTCTTTACTAGTCCTATCACCATCTCGTCTCGTTTTGAATACCTCTTAATGTCTATTCACTTCTTTTGTTCCCTCCCCAGCCCTCCTTTCGATCTATTTCATTTCCTTTCCAGTTTTGAAGAAGGGTTTCGACCCGAAACGTCGACTCTAATTTCTCTCCACGGATGTTGCCTGGCCTGCTGAGTTTTTCCAGCATTTTCTGTTGTTATTACCAATCGTTACTGCTGGGGGAGGTGAACGGGGTGTGGAGGAGCTAGCCATCTACTTCCATGAGTGAAGGTGGCCAGGGTAGCTGGGGTCTAACTCCACACAATACTCCACAGCCAGACCGGGTTCACATACGGGGAGGCCTCCATCCCGTGCCTCAGGGTACAGGTCGTTGCTACAAGGGTCAGCGTCACTGAGGGGAAACGTGTGTGTTTGACATGCAAGGGACAGATTCCCCTTGGATAGGTGATGGTGGCTCAGGAAGCTGAGCAGGGACATAGGGGACCATACAGTCAACTGGGAACGATTGGGGAACGACACCCACCGTACGATCACAGGAACCCGAGGGGGAGTGAGTGTGTGCTGGGATAAGTGGTGGAAGTTGGAACAGGGAGTTTACATTTGTATGTGGGGGGTCAGAGAAAGTCTGCCCCACAGGCGTATCCATCATCTTCCACAGACAATGGCAAGATGCTGGGGAGGGGATGGGGTGGGATTCTAGCCTGCATGCGTGCGCGGTCCCACACGCCCCAATCCCAGTCAACGCCACCGAACTCATAGCATGCCCCCGAAAGCCCCTGCCCACGACCACGACATCACGGAATATAGCACAGAGGTGTCCTACCACCACCAAGGGACCAGGGAATGGGTTAGTCCTAGTGCCAACCGACAAGTTGCTGTACCAGGGGGTAGACTGTGCGGTGGCCTCAGTGATCTTGAACCTGACCAAGGTACACTTACCTGAATGGTGCCCTAAGGAGACAGAACAGCTATACCAAGCCCTGCTGAAAGAAATGTTGAGAAAATTTTATAAATTCGACTTTGCCAATGTAGACAAAGCGAAACTGTCACAGAAGCATTTCTACACATTAGAACAGAAGACAGTCGAGATAGGGGCCAAGATCTTGGATAGAGGTCCCTTCTTGGATCAGACTGGCTTCCCACATTTTAGTAGTCTGCCAGCTCGGTATAGTTTTCTACTTACTGTGCACAAAGTGCAAGGGGAGAGATAGAATGCTCCGATCTCAACATGAGAGAGCATGGGACAAACATAAAAATAAAGTCTATGACCAAGTATAAAACAAACCTTAACCGTTGTTAAAAATAAAGTTCTGTGACTATGTGTGATTATTTTTCTTTCTATGTGTGTACTATGTTTCTCCAAGTGGTGCAGGGGTGCTGGACCACCTCCGTGCTTGGATGTGAATGTAACCGGATTTTCGTATCTTGTATATATTGTGAACACTACACCAAAAAGGGGAATGTATGTGTTTTGGGGTTTTAGATAGGTAAAAAGGGGAAGGCTGGCTCTCGGAGATCAGAAATTTTGCTCACCCAGTATGATACTCTAGCAGATAGAGTATCATAGGAGGGAATGTAAGATTTGCAAAATTCAACAGATTCCCCAAAACCAAGAAGATTACCCGAAGGAAGGGATTTTTGGACTGTTAATAAACCATGTCAGAATGGTATAAGAATACTGGGCCTAAAGGGAGATTTAAAAATCAAGGACCCCAGGATTTTGGTTTTTATTTTAAAAGCATGTTCGAGCCTGTGGAAGAAAAGGGGGGGCTGCAACAAAAGGAATTGGGATTGACCTCTGTAAATGGACAGTTTTGAGTATTGGCATTAGCCAAACTGTCTGGGGACTATCTGGACTGTCTCAATCATTTTACATAATGACAATAGACCAACGGAAGAGCAGCTGCCGCCCAAAATTACAGAACCATCCAAAGTATACATAATGCAGAACATGCCACCAACTAACAGAAGAACCTTGGGCCCCACAGGAAAAGACAAATGTTACTGCAATTAAACAAGAGGTTAAACAATCGCTTAAAACCTCTTAAGAATCGATGGGTCCACCCCGAAACCACTTCGCGCAATCTTAAACCAATTAAGATCGATGGGACCATCCCGAAACCTATTAAACAATTTTTAACCCATCAATGTTAACGATCCCGATGATGCGCTATCAATTACTCATAAAAGACTGAGAGTTAGAAGAGTAACTAAAGGCTTTTATTAACAACAGAATGGAGGTCTGCCTCGCGTGGTCGACCGGTCCAGGATACAAAGGGCTGGGGAGCAGTCACCTTTATACTAGGACCTGTGGGAGGAGTCAGCCGAGGCATGTCCAGGCATGTACACAGTGGAATACAAACAGGACAAACAGGAATACAAACAGTGGTTTACCACATTCACCCCTTGTTTAAAATTGAGTCCGGCGGGGTGAAGTGTGTTAAGTCTGCGCGTTGTTTAGTTAATTAACACACAAACTAATGAGTAACAACAAAACAGGTCTTTACTGGTTGGAGGTAGGGACTATACTGAATACAAGATTACTGCACAGTGCTTATATACCGGTGTGTTCACCCCCGGTATTACGTCTACAGCAGCCTGAGAAAGTAGTACATCTCTTAAGGTGGAACAGGCTTAAGCTCTCTTAAGGTGGAACAGGTTACATACACAACACTCCTCCCTTCTTAGCTTTATAGTCATCCCCCCCATTTAACATAACGTAATAACATATATACATATATAACTTCATGTTTAACGTAACATATCACAGATTCAGTCTCTGCGGAAAACAGTTCACAGATTCAATCTCTGTGGTGTAGTCGGTTCACGTTACTCATTCAATAGTCCTTTCATGGATTTAACAGCTTGAACTTCCGAACTGATTTGGCTCCGTTCGGAGGGACCACGTGTGTGATCTGGTAGAGGTGATAATGGTTCAGATGGGTCATCTTCTGTTTTTACTTTTCCTTTTCTGCTTCTTGGAGACTCTCTGGGCTCCATTGTCAGCTGCCACAGCTGCCAGCTGCATGCGCAGTTCCTCCTTCTCTTCCTCCTGTTTCCGTCGTAGAGCCAGCTTCTCCCGATGTTCCGTAGGCTTTTGGTGCTCCTCCATGATTTCTGCACTTTGGGAGTCGAAGTTACAAGCTGGGCAGGACAGGACATCGTAATATTCGGTGTCGTCCACCAGGTCATGGTAATATTCGGTGTCGTCCTGAGCTAGACCAGTGAGAGGGTCGTCTATTTCCTCCATACCCAGCTGGACGTTAGCCAGCTCTTGTTCCAAATCCAGACATCTTTCCTGAAGAGACTTCTTCATGTGTACCTCTGCATCCAGCTTTTTCTGGGCTTTCAGCAAGTCGTTTACTAGTGACCTCATTTGTGATTTTAATACTTCAACTTCCTTTGGAGATTGATTGATCGGACTATGCAATCCCTCTACCGGAGCAGCTGTTTCAGCGGTCTGTTGTTCTACATTGACGTGAGTCAGCGTACTTTTGGCATCCAATGGCTGCTCTGTTGCAGTCGTTTCAGTCTGTGTCGTCACATCAGCCATCTCAATGACTTTTGAGAGCTCCGAACCCTTTTCCTTTGAAGATCGCAGCTCGTGTTCAAGTTTTTCCCATTTCAGAGTCTTGTCCCTCAGCATATGAAGGAGTTGGCTGACCGTTAACTCTTCTGACACCAGATTATGGCACGCACCTTCAGAACCTGAATCAGCTTTGATTCGTTCGGCCTCCTCGCGCAGATGGTTGGTGTGCTCCTGCTCCATTTTCTCCATCAGTTGCTTCTGTTGCCTTTCCAGATTCTCCCACTCTGTAACAAAGAACTTTTTTATTTCATTCATCTCTTGCTCAAAACGGCGAATTATTTGTTCTAATTGCTGTTGTAGTTTGAAATGGAGTTGAGTTCGAGCCCAGTGTCCCTCAAAAATGTGCATATCAGTAGACTTGACAGACTCAGAATTCTCTGTTAAACATGTTGTTGTTGCTCAGTGGAATTCTGTGCTGAAACTTTGTCTTTTGCACATGGGTTGGTCTTACCATCATCAGTTCTAGAGTCTGGGCTGATTATCTGCACCGAGTTCTCACTCTTTATGGCTTTTAGCGAATGCCAGTCCATATTTATGTTTCTAAACCACTCCCGGCCTAGTAGTGGTGGACCTCCCTCCGGTAGCACATATAAGTCCATTATTTGACTTCCTTCGCCCTTGTTGGCCACTGCAACCTTTATTGTCCCGATGGGGTACACTCTCTGCCCCGTGTGGGTTGTCAATATAATCTCCGTATCCTGTAGGGGAATATGTTGGAATAACCTTCTGTAATCTTTCTTATTCATGACCGACAATGCCGATCCAGTGTCCAATTCCATTTTTACTTGGACTCCTTCTATCTGAAGAGTAACCCAAATTGTCTGGAGGTCTGCACCCTTACCAACGTTGAGTACCCTTAAGCTAGCCAGTTCAATACTGCTTAAGCCAGCCAGTTCATTACTGCTATCCAAGATGGCGGCTTCCCGCTCTTGCCGTCGTCCTCCGCCCACAAAATGGCGGTTTTCCCGCGCTTGGCGGTCTTCACCCGTCCCCCGACGCCGTCTCCCTTCAGCCCCGAGTGCGGCCCTTATCTCCGCCGCGATCGATGGCCCGCGCTTTTCACCGCGGCTCTCGCGCCTTCAATTTCTGCTGACGCTGCGTCTTGCAGTCCGAGTGCGGCCCTTATCTATGATTGCGATCGATGGCCCTTATCTCCCGATCGCGATCGCCCTTGTTCCTCCGACTTCCCCAGCCCTGTCTTTGCAGCCAACGCTGCCCGGCTTACCCCACCACCGAGGTTGAAAAGGAAACTGCAGGATGTCTTCTGTCCTCCAGTTCACAGTCGCTGGAAGCTGTCAGGATATCTTCTGCACTCCAGTTCACAGTCGCTGATGGAGGCTTCAGGGTCCCGATGCCTGTCGCTTCCAGTGGGGTGGTGAGGGATGAAACCTCTCTTCGACGTCCTGTCTGTGGACGAAGCCGCCGTGGAATAACTGCCGCAGGGTAAGAATCTGACTCGTCGCCAGTGTTAAGTCTGCGCGTTGTTTAGTTAATTAACACACAGACTAATGAGTAACAACAAAACAGGTCTTTACTGGTTGGAGGTAGGGACTATACTGAATACAAGATTACTGCACAGTGCTTATATACCGGTGTGTTCACCCCCGGTATTACGTCTACAGCAGCCTGAGAAAGTAGTACATCTCTTAAGGTGGAACAGGCTTAAGCTCTCTTAAGGTGGAACAGGTTACATACACAACAAAGTGTATTAAAAGTTAGTGTATTGGAGTCTCTCCGGAGGTCTTGTCTGCCACTGTGATCGGCGTGGCGACGGCAGGGGTAGTGAAGCTTCCGGCGTCGAGTTCAGCGTAGGCTGTGGCACAGGCGTGTCGTCCTCGTAGATGTCGAGCGGGTCGCGGGGCCCAGGCCTGCCGTCTGCTGGGGCTGGATATCGGATCGTGGGGGGGGTGGTAGTGGGTAGTGGGTTACTGCGGCCCCCCAGAGTGCAAGGTCTCTTATGGAGACTGTGTCCTCCCGCCCGTCCGGGTATGCGATGTAAGCATACTGGGGGTTGGCGTGGAGGAGGTCGACCCTCTCGACCAGGGGGTCCGTTTTATGGGTCCTCACGTGTCTTCTCAGTAGGACCGGCCCTGGGGACGTCAGCCATGGCGGTAGCGATGTCCCCGATGTGGACTTCCTTGGGAAGACAAACATTTTCTCATGAGGGGTGGCGTTAGTGGCAGTGCAGAGCAGTGACCGAATAGAGTGGAGCGCATCGGGGAGCACATCCTGCCAGCGGGAGGTTGGAAGGCCCCTAGACTTTAAGGCTAGCAGGACGGCCTTCCAAACTGTCGCATTTTCTCTTTCCACCTGTCCGTTCCCCCGGGGGTTGTAACTGGTGGTCCTGCTTGTGGCAATACCCCTAGTTAGCAGGTACTGACGGAGTTCGTCGCTCATAAACGATGAGCCCCGGTCGCTATGGATATAGCTGGGGAAGCCGAACAGGGTGAAGAGGTTGTTCAGACATTTAATGACCGTGGCACTGGTCATGTCCGGGCAGGGGAAGGCGAACGGGAAACGGGAGCACTCATCAATAATATTGAGGAAGTACACATTGCGGTCGGAGGAGGGGAGAGGCCCTTTAAAATCAACGCTCAGGCGCTCGAAGGGGCGAGTGGCTTTTATCAGGTGGGCCCTGTCTGGTCTATAAAAGTGCGGTTTGCACTCAGCGCAGCCTTGGCAGTTCCTGGTCATGGTCCTGACCTCCTCAATAGAGTAAGGCGGGTTGCGGGCCTTGATGAGGTGGAAGAACCTGGTGACCCCCGGGTGGCAGAGGTCATTGTGGAGGGCCCGCAGTCTATCGATCTGCGCGCTGGCGCAGGTGCCACGCGATAGCGCATCCGGGGGTTCATTTAGCTTCCCGGGCAGGTACAAGATCTCGTAGTTGTAGGTGGAAAGTTCGATTCTCCACCTCAAGATCTTGTCATTTTTGATTTTGCCCCTCTGCTTGTTGTTAAACATAAAAGCAACTGAACGCTGGTCAGTGAGCAGGGTAAATCGTTTTCCGGCCAGGTAGTGCCTCCAATGACGCACAGCCTCCACAATCGCCTGGGCCTCCTTCTCAACAGCGGAGTGTTTGGTCTCCGGGCCTTGGAGGGTTCGTGAAAAGAAGGCCACGGGTCTCCCCGCCTGATTGAGGGTAGCGGCCAGGGCAAAGTCGGACGCGTCGCTTTCCACCTGGAAGGGGATGGATTCGTCCACTGCGTGCATGGTGGCTTTGGCAATGTCCTCCTTGATACGGTGGAAGGCTAAGCGGGCCTCTGCCGTCAAGGGAAAAGAGGTGGACTTGATCAGCGGACGGGCCTTGTCCGCATAGTAGGGGACCCATTGGGCGTAATAGGAGAAAAACCCTAGGCACCTCTTCAGGGCCTTGAGGCAGTGGGGCAGTGGAAGTTCCATAAGGGGACACATCCGGTCGGGGTCGGGGCCGATGACTCCGTGTTCCACAACACAGCCAAGGATGGCGAGGCGGTTTGTGCGGAATATGCACTTCTCCTTGTTATATGTCAGGTTTAGGAGTTGGGCGGTGCGGAGGAATTTTTCGAGGTTTGCGTCATGGTCCTGCAAGTCACGGCCGCAGATGGTCACATTGTCCAGATATGGGAAAGTGGCCTGCAACGCATTTTGATCTACCATCCGGTCCATCTCCCTTTGGAAGACGGAGACCCCGTTGGTGACGCCGAAGGGAACCCTAAGGAAGTGATAGAGGCGGCCGTTTGCCTCAAAGGCAGTGTACTGGCGGTCCTCAGGGCGGATGGGGAGCTGGTGGTACGCTGATTTCAGGTCAATGGTCGAGAAGACGCGGTACTGCGCGATCTGGTTGACCATATCAGCTATACGGGGGAGTGGGTAGGCGTCCAGCAGGGTGTAGCGATTTATTGTCTGGCTGTAGTCGATGACCAGGCGCTGCTTCTCGCCGGTCTTAACGACCACAACCTGGGCTCGCCAGGGGCTGGTGCTGCCCTCAATAATCCCTTCTTTCAGGAGCCGCTCCACTTCGGTTTTAATGAAAACCCTGTCCCTGGCACTGTATCGCCTGCTCTTTGTGGCGATGGGCTTACAGTCGGGGGTGAAGTTAGCAAGCAGTGGTGGGGGGGTGACTCTGAGTGTGGAGAGGTTGCACCTGGTGCGCGGCGGGCAATTTGGAAGCTGCTGGCTGCG